>NC_084836.1:346343-680187 GCF_033115175.1 Lepus europaeus
CCTCTCAAACTCCTACTCACGTACTGCAAAGACTGAAAAGACAAGGAGGAGGGAGAAAGAGAAGCAGAACATATGTTGAAGCAGGGTGAAGAAAGCAGATGGTCAGGACTGAGCTGGTGCCAGGGAGAGCTGACCCTCAGACACCACAGCCCGGGCACCGACCAGGAGTCAGGATTCGAGCCACACAACTCCAGGGGCCCACATGCCACGGCAGGGGCCAGCAGGGCTCCTGGCTTTAGCTTGCCCAGTCCTGGCACAGGCATTTCAGGAGTGAATCAGTGGATGAAAGACCCCCCCCCCCCCTCTATCTCCCTCTCTGTGCGTGTGTGTGTGTGTGTGTTACTCTGCCTTTCAAATAAGTAGAACTGAATAACATACACTTAAAAAAGTTAAACTCTCAAATGTAGACCAAAAAGATGCTGTCACTTGTGACAACAGCATTCCATATTGGTACCAGTTCAAGTCCCAGATGCTCCACTTCTGGTCCAGGCCCCTCCTAATGTGCCTAGAAAAACAGTGGAGGATGGCTCCTGCCACCCACGTGGGAGACTCAGATGAAGCTCCTGGCTTCAGCCTGTCCTAGTCCTAGCCATTGTGGCCATTTGGGGAATGGAACCAGCAGATGAAAGATCTTTTTCTGGGGGCCAGCGCTGTGGTGCAGCGGGTTAACATCCTGGCCTGAAGTGCCGGCATCCCATATTGGCACCAGTTTAAGACCTGGCTGCTCCACTTCCAACCCAGTTCTCTGCAATGACCTGGGAAAGCAGTAGAAGACGGCCCAAGTGGCCCCTGCCCCTGCATGGGAGGCCTGGAAGCAGCTCTTGGCTCCTGGCTTTGGATCAGCTCAGCTCCGACTGTTGAGGCCAATCGGGGAGTGAACCAGTAGCTGGAAGACCTCTCTCTCTCTCTCTCTCTCTGCCTCTCCTCTTTCTGTATAACTCTGACTTTCAAATAAATAAATAAATCTTTAAAAAAAAATCTTTTTCTGTCTCTCCCTCTCTCTCTGTAACCCTGCCTTTCAAATAAATAAATAATTTTTAAAAAAAGAAGTAATAGGCCGGCGCCGTGGCTCACTAGGCTAATCCTCCGCCTTGCGGCGCCGGCACACTGGGTTCTAGTCCCGGTCGGGGCACCGATCCAGTCCCGGATGCCCCTCTTCCAGGCCAGCTCTCTGCTGTGGCCAGGGAGTGCAGTGGAGGATGGCCCAAGTCCTTGGGCCCTGCACCCCATGGGAGACCAGGAGAAGCACCTGGCTCCTGCCATCGGATCAGTGCAGTGCGCCGGCCGCAGCGCGCTACCGCAGCGGCCATTGGAGGGTGAACCAATGGCAAAAGGAAGACCTTTCTCTCTGTCTCTCTCTCACTGTCCACTCTGCCTGTCAAAAAAAAAAAAAAAAAAGAAATAATACACAAAGTTTACCTGAACTAATATCCACGAATTTACAGACGGAAATATTCCATGGTGCCTAGAACAATAATTGGGAATAAAACTTGATGTCCAGTGTTCATCTTAGTGTGAACACACACATGCTCCTCACAGCTGAGTGACTGTATACTTCCATTCTTGTTGTGCTTGCTGTCTTACGGAAGCTTCACCCAGGGGCAGACATCCGGCACAGCACTTGGGATGCCACTTGGGACCGTTGCACACCATACAGGAGTGTATGAGTTCAAGTCCCAGCTCTGCTCCTGAGTCCAGCTTCCTAACGTGTACCCTGGAAGGCACAGGTGGCGGCTCAAGTAGTTGGATCCCTGCCACCCATCTGGGAGATGAGGCTTAAATCTAGACTCCTGGCTCTGGCTTGGCCCAGCCCTAATTGCTGCAGGCTTTTGGGGAGGGAACCAGCACATGGAAGATCTCTCCATCTCTCTCTGCCTTTCATATAATTAATTAAATGCCCTATAATTTATTTAAAAGAAATACATTTTCACCCAGAATCAATAGTTTTCTTGTTGCTTTGTTTGCTTAGTTTTTTATTTACCTATTTTTCTTAATTTACACTAATTTCTCTAAAATTCTGATTACCAAATTCACCTGAGATCCTTGTTCTGACCCACAGAACAATTTCCTATTATGGGAAATTCTAGAACAAGGGGGATTAGAAAGGAACCCAAATGTGCTCAGGGAGGAAAGAAAACGGGCAAAGCACACAGCAATAAGGCTGCTGCCCAGGCGTGTGCACAGCAAGACCGGCCATTACAGCAGAAGACGCCAGATCTGGAACTCTAACCAGAGGGAGTCCCCGACAGGCATGAGAGGAGCAGGTGACCTCTGAGCTGCCCATACTCTTTCTCAGGAAGTCCCTCGAAGATACAATCTACCACAGGAAGTAAGCAAAGAAGAGGAGAGGGAGGTCGCTGAGACAGTGGCACTGCTGGAGTGGGGACAGTGGTCCAGGGATTGCTCACACGGAAGCTCCCTCTCCCGCCCGACATCCCCTCTGGGATCTTCCCCTTCTGGGGCAGGACAGCCCTTCCTCAGGCCCCACCCTCATCCAGCTGCTTCCCGCTGGGCAAGCACACAGCCGAGTCATCAACTACACTGTTTATGAGCGACACCTTGGCATCCACCTGCTGGCATGTTTGTCTTCCTTCACAAATGACCAAACCTTGGCAGGCAAAGTACACAGGAAACTTTTGAAAAAGGTTATAAACACCGCCACGGTTCTCAGGTTGGCCCCACCGCTGGTGGGGTTTAGGTCCTTGGGCTGCACCCTGTGTCATGCCCAGTAACCAGCTTGTTGTCACTGGGCGGGGCAGAGTGGGTGTGTAGTCATAGTCACATCTGCAGATGGAACCTTGCCCTTTAAGGCCCCCAGACTATTGGGAGAGGTGCTATTTAACCTGCCAGTGCTGGCCTCGGAGGGAGTAGTCTGTAGTCTTGAGAACAGACACTGGTTCTTAAAAATAAAGTTTTATTGAAACACAGACTGACCACCGACGTGAATTACTGACACACACATGTTCCATGTCCCTATCTTGCTTTGTCTTCCTTCTAAGACAAAGGTCAGCAAAGATTTTCTGTGAAGATCCAGAGAGCAAATATTTTCAATGCCCTCTGTTGCAACTACTCAACTTTGCTATCATCTCCTACAAGACTTTAACGGTAGACACTGAAAACATGAATTTGATGCATTTTCATGTGCTAACAAGTCATTGTCACCTTGATTTCTTCGTCAAAACCATTTCAAACAGTAAAGCCTCTCAGCTCACAGCCACAAAAATCAGAGTTGGATTGTGGGCTACACTGAGCTGACCTTGTTTTTTAGATTATTTATTTATTTGAGAGGCAGAGCTACAGAGGGAGGGAGAGAGAGAGGTCTTCCATCACTGGTTCACTCCCCAAATGGCTGCAACAGCTGGAGCTGTGCTGATCCGAAGCCAGGAGCCAGGAGCTTCCTCTGGGTCTGCCATGTGGGTGCAGGGGCCCAAGCTCCTGGGCCACCTTCCACAGCTTCCTCAGGCCATAGCAGGGGCTGGATCAGAAGAGGAGCAGCCAGGATGCGAACTGGCGCTCATGTGGGATGCCAGCGCTGCAGGCAGTCTTATAGCTTGCGATGCCACAGAGCCAGCCCCACTGATCTTGACTTTCCCACCACACACATGTACTTTATGCCTCCTTGTAAGCAGCCGAGGGCAGCTGTGTCTGACTAATCTCTGTGTGTCACTCAACCACAGCTCTCCGTGGAGGTGGCCACATGGCCTTTTTACAGAGCCACACCATCCAAGTAGCAAGGAGTCTCCTGTTCCCACTCCACTGTCCACACCTGAAGTCCCTGTGGCTCCAACCTTGTCTTATCACACTGCCCCTCCCTTTCTCCATCTCCTAACATTCTGGCTAACTGCTGGATGGACACTTTAGGTACTGAGAAGGACAATGATGCATTTCCTCCAGGCTGAAAACCCCAAACCCAGCATTTTCCAGGGCCAAGGAGTCAGCTGTTGCACCTCTTTCTGGCTTTTTGCCAGGCCTGGGGTCAGCCCTGCAGACAGTGTGACCTCGTCATCATGGGCACTCTTTTTCTCTCCGCATATTGTCAGGCAAAACACTTTGATGGGAGTAGCTGTTTAGCCTAGAGGTTAAGATGCCTGTTGGGCCAGCATTATGGGGTAGTGGGTTAGGCTGCTGCCTGTGATGCCAGCATCCCATATGGGCACCAGTTCGAGTCCTGGCTGTTCTAATTGTGATCCAGCTCCCGGCTATGGCCTGGGAAAGCAGTAGAAGACTTCCCAAGTGCTTGGGCCCCTGCACCCACATGGAGACCCATGTGAAGCTCCTGGCTCCTGGTTTCAGTCTGGCCCAGACCTGGCTGCTGCTGTCATTTGGGGAGTAAACCATGGATAAAAGATCTGTCTGTCCTTCTCTGTAACTCTTTCAAATAAATAATTAGCTCTTAAAAAAACAAAACTGCCTGTGTCTCACACAGGAGAGTCCCTGGGTTTGATTTCCAGCTTCTTACCTATGCACACCCTGGGAGTTAGCAGAGATGGCTCAACTGTTACACTTGAGGAAGACCCAGATCGTGGCCCTGTCTCCTGACTGTGGCAGACATTTGGGGAGTGAACTAGCAGATGGAAGACCTCTCTGTCCCTCTGCCTCTCAAATAAACAATAAAATAAAATTTTAAAAGAAGCATTCCAACATGCACCAACTAAATATAAACTTACTTATACATCGGTCAGAAAACACACATAGGGGATCCCAAACCCTCAAACGTCCCAAAGAGCAAATTCCAGAAGAGCACCCCTCACTTCTAGGGGTGCAGGGTGGGAGAGTGGGGAGCAAGTGTTTATGGGCAGCTGCTCCATCAGGAGGCCCTAGCTCGGACTGTCCTCAGCTCTGCTCATCACACGGGGCCCTGGTCACAGCCTCAGTACATACTTGAAGCGGACCTTCTCTTCCATGTCCAGGGGCGGGTCCTGTGTGATGAGGCCCACCAGCTCCTCCATACACTGCTGCCTGCACAGGAAGTCCAGCAGCTTCCGGTTTTGAGCCTTACACTCCTGCAAGATGTCATCTTCGTCCATCAGCTCCTGCAGCGTCACATGCTCCTTGTCCAGCAGCTTGTCAACGTGGGATGTGGTATTCAAGTCAAACTTCCAGAACATCGTGATGGCCACAGAGCTGCCAGCAAAGACAAAAGGGTCACTTCTCTCCTGTGAGTTCACGCAAGAGAGCTCATTAGCTTCACTCTGCACTCCTCCACCATCCTCTACCTACCTGGCCCCTCCTCTCACTGTCTCTATGTTGCTGAATTAGAAGAGATAGCATGCTTGCATGATTTCATTCTGTTTAGTTTTTTTTTTTTTCCAAGAGTTATTTATTTGAAAGGCAGAGCTACACAGAGAGAGAGAGGAGAGGCAGAGAGAGAGAAAGTCTTTCATCTGCCAGTTCACTCCCCAGTTGGCCACAATGGCCAGAGCTACGCCGATCCAAAGCCAGGAGTTGGCAGTTTCTTCCAGGTCTCCCACAAGGGTACAGGGGCCCAAGGACTTGGGCCATCCTCCACTGCTTTCCAAGGCCATAGCATGGAGCTGATCTGAAGTGGAGCAGCACCCATGTGGGATGCCAGCACTGCAGGCGGTGGTTTTACCCGCTACACCACAGCACCAGCCCCTGTTTAGATTTTTTAAAAGTTTCATTTAAAAGTTTCAGAGCATCAGAGGGGGAAAAAGAAAGAT
The DNA here is from genome assembly GCF_033115175.1 of Lepus europaeus. Classification (NCBI taxonomy): domain Eukaryota; kingdom Metazoa; phylum Chordata; class Mammalia; order Lagomorpha; family Leporidae; genus Lepus; species Lepus europaeus. Next base: position 352,025 of record NC_084836.1, read on the forward strand.
CTTCCATCTACTGGTTCATTTCCCAAATGGTGCCAATAGCTAGGGGTGGGCCAAGCCAAAGCCAGGCGCCTAGAACTCCATCCTTATCTTCCTCATGGGTAGCAGGGGTCCAAGTACTAGAGCCATCCTCAGCTGCCTTCCCAGGAGCTCTAGCAGGAAGCTGGATGGGCCGCAGAGCAGCCGGCATTTTAGTTTTTTTTTTTGACAGGCAGAGTGCATAATGAGAGAGAACAGAGAGAAAGGTCTTCCTTTTTGCCGTTGGTTCACCCTCCAATGGCTGCTACAGCTGGCACATCGCGCTGATCTGAAGCCAGGAGCCAGGTGCTTCTCCTGGTCTCCCATGCGGGTGCAGGGCCCAAGCACTTGGGCCATCCTCCACTTCCTTCCCGGGTCATAGCAGAGAGCTGGCCTGGAAGAGGGGCAACCGGGATAGAATCCAACACCCCAACTGGGACTAGAACCTGGTATGCCGGCGCCACAAGGCGGAGGATTAGCCTGTTAAGCCACGGCACCGGCCAGCAGCCGGCATTTAAACTGGCACTCCCATATAGGATGCTGGCATGGTAAACAGCGGCTTAATCCACTGCACCACAAAGCCCACCCCTCTTCTTGGATTAAGATTTGTTTTATGGTCTACCATAAAGACCAAAAAAACATTTTCCATGAAGAGCTAAAGAGTAAATATTTCTGGCTTTGTTAGACACATTTGGTCTCTGCTGCATGTTCTTTCTCTTTTTAAAAATTCTCTAAAGGCCGGCACCGTGGCTCACTAGGCTAATCCTCCGCCTTGCGGCGCCGGCACACTGGGTTCTAGTCCCGGTCGGGGCGCCGGATTCTGTCCTGGTTGCCCCTCTTCCAGGCCAGCTCTCTGCTGTGGCCCAGGAGTGCAGTGGAGGATGGCCCAGGTGCTTGGGCCCTGCACCCCATGGGAGACCAGGAGAAGCACCTGGCTCCTGCCATCGGATCAGTGCGGTGCGCCGGCCGCAGCGCGCCAACCGCGGCAGCCATTGGAGGGTGAACCAACGGCAAAAGGAAGACCTTTCTCTCTCTCTCTCACTGTCCACTCTGTCAAAAAAAAAAAAATCTCTAAAGACATAAAAACCAGGGCCAGTGCTGTGGCACAGCGGGTTAAAGCCCCAACCTGCAACGCCGACATCCTATATGGGCACCGGTTCGAGTCCTGGCTGCTCTTCTTCTGATCCAGCTCTCTGCTATGGCTTGGGAAAACAGAAGATGGCCCAAGTCTTTGGGCCCCTGCACCCACATGGGAGACCTGGAAGAAGATCCTGGCTTCGGATAAGCTCAGCTCTGACCATTGCAGTCATTTGGGGAGTGAACCAGCAGATGGAAGACCTCTCTCTCTCTCTCTTCCTCTCCTCTCTCTGTGTCACTCTGACTGTCAAATAAAATAATTCTTTAAAAAAAAAAAGACATAAAACCCATTCCTTTTTTTTTTTTTTTTTTTTGACAGGCACAGTGGACAGTGAGAGAGAGAGACAGAGAGAAAGGTCTTCCTTTTGCCGTTGGTTCACCCTCCAATGGCCGCCGCGGTTGGCGTGCTGCGGCCGGCGCACCGCGCTGATCCGAAGGCAGGAGCCAGGTGCTTCTCCTGGTCTCCCATGGGGTGAAGGGCCCAAGCACTTGGGCCATCCTCCACTGCACTCCCTGGCCACAGCAGAGAGCTGGCCTGGAAGAGGGGCATCCGGGACAGGACCGGCGCCCCGACCGGGACTAGAACCCGGTGTGCCGGCGCCGCAAGGCGGAGGATTAGCCTAGTGAGCCGCGGCGCTGGCCAAAACCCATTCTTAACAAGCAAGCCGCATAAAACCAGGCAGTGGCCTGGATCTGGCCTCAAGGCTGTAGCTTGCTAACCATCGACCTTGCACTTTACTACGGTCTCTCTTGGTGAAGGCTCCATATGCCTGGAAAATGAGTTTTATTCTGCTGCTGCTGGTTGGCCAGGTAAGGCTTGTTGGTTGATAATGTTTTCAAGTCTTTCATATCCTGATTTTCTGTCTACCTTATATATCAATTAATAAGAGAAGGCTATATTTTCAACTAACTATAACTTATTTACTTATTTTGATTCTATCTTGCTTCACATGTGTCTTGACTTCTGTTATGTGGATACGTATTTAGGATCATGATGTCTGCTTCATGGACTGACTGGCTGTCTGGTTATTTTGACATGTCCCTCACCACTATGGCAGCACACCTCATCTGAAATCTGTGTTGTCTGATATTATTTCTTTCTTATATATTTATTTATTTGAAAGGCAGAGCAACAGAGAGAGGGAGAGACAGAGAAAGAGATCTTCCAACCACTGATTGATTCCCCCAAATGGCTGTAACATCTGGGGCTGGGTCAAGGCCAAAGGCAGGAGCCTGCAATTCTATCTGGGTCTCCCATGTGGGTGGTAGGGACCCAGGTACTTGGGCTATCATCTGCTTCTTTCCTAGGCACATAAATAGGGACTTGGATTGGAAGCAGAGCAGCAGGGACTCAAACTGGCACTCGGATATGGGATGCTGGCATCTCAAATGGCAGCTTAACTCACTGTACCACAACACCAGCCCCCAATAACTACTATTCTTGTGGCTCATGTTTGGCACATATTTAATATCCTTTTATTTCAATCTATATATCACTGTATTTAAAATGTTTCTCTTCTAAACAGCACATGATTGGCCTCTGTTTTGTATTCAGTTGGTCATTCTCTGCCTTTTAATTGGGATATATAAAATATTTAATGTAATGATATGATACTTCAAAAAGTTTATGGAAAATAGAATTAGAGGATACCTACTTTGATACAAAAAATTGAAATCCATGCCTATGAGAGGTCTTTAAAATCTGTATTACAGAAAACTGCATGCTTTCAAAAGCTTTTTGCCCAAAATAAACTTACCGTTTAATTCTATTTTTCCATAATCTTTTGAAGTACCCTCAAATAGTCATGTCTCAGTAATGTGAAAAAGTAAACACCCTTTTATGATAAATGCACTTCAGTCAGTTAACAGAAGGGACCCTCCTGAATTTGACAGCGAGCATTTGCTAAAACCCACAGCTGTCAGCATATCTAACAGCAAGAAGATTGAATGCTTCCCTCCTCAGACTGGAACAAGGGACTCTAGCCACTCGGCCCAAGATCATAATGGAGGAAACACACACACGGAAAAGAAGTAAAACTGTCTTTACTCAGGTAACATGACTGTAGAAACAGGAATGCAAAAAATATCTGTAAGGAAAAAAAGCTGGGTATGTGTTTGGTGCAGTAGTTCAGTTGCTGCCTGAGACAGCCACGTCCCGTCTCAGAGGGCTCCGATTCTAGCTTCCCACCGACCTGCACCCCAGGAGGGAGGCGGTAGCTCATGTAACTGGGTCCCTGACACCCATGTGGGAGACCTGAATGAATTCTTGGCTCCTGGTGGGCTAGGCTCAGCTGTTGTGGGAATTTGGAGAGTGAACCAGTAGATGGAAGATTTCTCTTTGTCCATCTGTCCCATCTCTGTCTCATTTTTTTTTTTTTTAATCTGTACCTTTTTAAGAAGATGTATGTATTCATTTGAAAGAGTTACAGAGGGCCGGCGCTGTGGCTCAATAGGCTAATCCTCCGCCTTGCGGCGCCGGCACACCAGGTTCTAGTCCTGGTTGGGGCGCCGGATTCTGTCCTGGTTGCTCCTCTTCCAGGTCAGCTCTCTGCTATGGCCCAGGAGTGCAGTGGAGGATGGCCCAAGTGCTTGGGCCCTGCACCCGCATGGGAGAGCAGGATAAGCACCTGGCTCCTGCCATCGGATCAGCGCGGTGCACTGGCCACAGCGGCCATTGGAGGGTGAACCAATGGCAAAAGAAGACCTTTCTCTCTGTCTCTCTCTCTCTCTCTCACTGTCCACTCTGCCTGTCAAAAATAAAATAAAATAAAATAAAAATGAAAGAGTTACAGAGAGGCTGGCGCCATGGCTCACTTGGCTAATCCTCTGCCTTACGGCGCCGGCACCCCGGGTTCTAGTCCCGGTTGGGGTGCCAGATTCTATCCCGGTTGCTCCTCTTCAAGTCCAGCTCTCTGCTGTGGCCCGGGAAGGCAGTGGAGGATGGCCCAAGTGCTTGGGCCCTGCACCTGCAATGGAGATCAGGAGGAGGCACCTGGCTCCTGGCTTTGGATCGGCGCGGTGCGCCAGCCGTAGCAGCTATTTGGGGAGTGAACCAACGGAAGGAAGACCTTTCTATCTGTCTCTCTCTGTCTGTCTAATTCTGCCTGTCAAAAAAAAAAAAAAAGGGTTACAGAGAGAAGAACAGAGAAGGAGAGAAGGGTTGGGCAGAGAGAGAGAGAATCTTTCATCTGCTGGTTCACTCCCTAGATGGCCACAATGACCAGCACTAGGCCAGGGGGAAGCCAGGAGCCAGGAGCTTCATCTGGGTCTCCCACGTGGGTATCAGGGGCCCAAACACTTGGGACACCTTTCCATATTTTTTCCCAGGCCATTAGCAGGGAACTGGATCAGCAATGGAGCAGCCGGGACACAAACTGGCATCCATATAGGATGCCAACGTCACAGGTGGTGGCTTTACTTGCTACACCACAACGCCAGCCCCCATCCTTATCTTTTTCAAGAAAGGAAAAGCTACTAGAATTAATTAGAATGAATTTCGCAGCTCACCCAACACAAGGTCAATACACAAAATACAGGGGCGGGCATCGTGGTGCAGCAGGTTAAGCTGCCAGCTGGGGCAAGTGCATGCCACACCCGAGTGCCCAGCACCGAATCCTGCCACTGCGTCAGATTCAGTTTTCTGCTAATGTACTTGGCAGGCAACCGATGGTGGCCCAACTGCTCAGGTTCCTGCCGCCCTTGAGGGAGACCCAGATGGCATTCCGGGCTCAAGGCTTCCATCTGGCCAGTCCTGACTGCTGCAGCCATTTGGGGAGTGAACCAGTGGACAGGAGATCTCTCTGTCTTGTCCTCTTTCTCTGTCACTCTGCCTTTCAAATAAATAAATAAATCTAAGGAAAGGAAACGAAAGGGGAGGGGAGGGGAGGGGAGAAAGGGAAGGGAAAGGAAGAGAAGGGGAAGGGGAGAGGAGGGGAAAAGAAGGGAAGCGAAGGGGAGGGGAGAGAAGGGAAAAGTGATAAACAAATTGGAAAACTCTGTGGCAGGCATTTGGCACAACAGTTAAGACATCACTAGGAGGCCGGCGCCGTGGCTCAACAGGCTAATCCTCCACCTAGCCGCGCTGGCACACCAGGTGCCCCCCTTCCAGGCCAGCTCTCTGCTATGGCCCGGGAGGGCAGTGGAGGATGGCCCAAGTGCTTGGGCCCTGCACCCCATGGGAGACCAGGAGAAGCACCTGGCTCCTGCCTTCGGAATAGCGCAGTGCGCCGGCCGCGGCAGCCATTGGAGGGTGAACCAACGGCACAAGGAAGACCTTTCTCTCTGTCTCTGTCTCTCTCTCTCTCACTGTCCACTCTGCCTGTCAAAAAAAAAAAAAAAAAAAAAAAAAGACATCACTAGGGACCCCAGTATCCTGTCTCTGCGTACCTGTGTCCGAGTCCTGATTCCAGCGTCCTGTTAATATGCACACAGGGAGGCAGAGACAGTGGCTCAAGTCGCTGGGTGCTTGCCACCCACATGTGAGACTGACACTGGGCTCCGGGCTGCTGGCTCCGGCCTGACGCAGCCCTGATACCGAGTTGCTGACTCCTGACTTTGGCTTGTTTCGGTCTAGGCTTTGCAGGAGGGCGTCTGGGGAGTAAACCACAAGACGGGACATCTTTCTCTGTGTGTGTCCTTCAAGTAAAATGAAAGTAAATATTTTTAGAAAAATGTTTTTGTAATAAGTATATTGTTGGATGACTTTTTTAACCTAAGAAATATCTTTCACTGATTAACTTATTGCATATGTTCTGTTTTTATTTCCCCTTCCGGTTTTCCATGGAAAACCTGCTGCTTTTGTTTTTATTTGCTTCACTACTGATTTAAAAGATAAATTCTGCTTATGATTTTATGGTACCCTCCCTAAACTTGAGACCCTTTGTCATGGGTGATTTTCTTTCTGACGTTTTAATAATTATAACAATTGTAACAAAGATAATAATATCTTTGCTCTCCTCCAAATTAGACAGCTATCTCTTCTCTTTATTGTCTTATCAACAGGCAGAGAAATGTCTACTACATACAGTTCTAGTAATATGAATGGCATGTCCAAAAAAGGATGCTCATTTGGTTGATAATAAAATGCTTAATGACATGCAAGAGAATTTTTACTTTAGCTCTATTTTATTAAAAATTTAAATTAGTGGTTTAAGGGTATATTGAGATTTATCCTGTAAGAAAAAGGCATCTTAACTGCTGAGCCAAAAGCCTGCCCCAACATAGTAGCTTTTGACAAAGAGACAAATATAAAGGCTGAAAAACATATACCAGGTAAACACAAGTCAAGAGAAAGATGTGCGTCAGGTGGAGTCACTGCCTGCGATTATCCTGTACGAATGCCAGCTCGCATCTTGGTTGCTCCAACTCCGATCCAGCTCCTTGCCAAGTCGCCTGGAAAGGCGGCAGAAGACGGCCCAAGTGCCTGGGCCCTGCCACCCAAGTGAGACACCCAGATGGCTTCAGGTTGGCCCAGCTCCAGCCATTGCAGTCATTTGGGAGAGAATCACTGAATGGAAGATCCCTCCCTCCCTCCCTCCCTCTCTCTCTCCCTCCCTCTCTCTCTCCCCCACCCTCTCCTCTCTCTGTAACTCTTTCAAATAAAGTAAATAAATCTTTGAAAAAAATTATACCAGTGCACCCTTTGGGTTTTTTATTGCCACGTCTCTGGTTTAGTTGTAGCTGATTTTATTGTCAAAGGAGCTGGTGTGAACTGACTCTAGAATACTTACTCAGATGATACCACATACGTCTTTTTCAAACATTTCTCCTATTCCAGCAACTATACCCTACCCTCCACAAAGATACTCACCTACAAGGAAGGTCTTAATTTTCTTCCCTGGATGAACTGGGAGTCACAAATGATGCCTCTGCTGTACCTGAAGTATCAGCGCGGTGGGAAGACCCCTCGCATCCTGACAACGACCCTTACTAGTCTCTCAGCACCCAGGACCACCTTCTATACCTTTCCAGACAACGGAAGGGCGTGACGTCCTGCTCCTTTGTTGACAGCTTCAGGGTGGCAGAAATATCCGACAGAAAGCGGATGTCAAGTGGAACTGCTGCCTGTATGCTCACACAGGCCAGCCAAAGAGCCCTTCAGAGAAGAACATTCTGTGGTGGAGGCCGTTGCTAAGAGAAAATTAGAACCTGAAATGCACCCTATTACTTGACTGCATACCTAAGTTCTTTTTCCCTCTCTCTCTTTTTTTTTTTGACAGGCAGAGTGGACAGTGAGGGAGAGAGAGACAGAGAGAAAGGTCTTCCTTTTTGCCGTTGGTTCACCCCCCAATGGCCGCTGTGGCTGGCGCATTGTGCTGATCTGAAGCCAGGAGCCAGGTGCTTCTCCTGGTCTCCCATGGGGTACAGGACCCAAGCACTTGGGCCATCCTCCACTGCCTTCCCGGGCCATGGCAGAGAGCTGGCCTGGAAGAGGGGCAACCGGGACAGAATCCGGCGCCCCAACCGGGACTAGAACCCGGTGTGCCGGCGCCGCAAGGCGGAGGATTAGCCTGTCAAGCCACGGCGCTGGCCTTTCCCTCTCTTTCTAAAAGATTTATTTATTTATTATTATTTATTTATTTATTTGAAGGGCAGAATTACAGCGAGGGTGAGACAGAGAGAGGTCTTCCATTAACAGGGAGCTGAATGGGAAGTGGAGCTGTTGGGACTCAAACTGGCACTCATATGGGATGCTGGCGTTGCAGGCAGTGGTAGAACCCACTGCACCATAACACCAGACACCCCCTCCCTTTTCCTACTTTTAAAGATACATGATCAAAGTCCTGGCTCTGCTATTTGACCTGAGGCCAGTCACATGACCTCTCTGCCTCAGTTTCCTATCCTGTAAAATGGGGACAATGAGAAGCCTCACCTCAGAGTAGGTATTTGGTGCAGAGATTGAGGTGCCCTTTGAGGGCTGGTGCTGTGGTGCAGTGGGTTAAACTGCCACATGTGACACTGGCATCCCATTCTGGAGCACTGGTTTGAGTACCAACTGCTCGGCTTCTGATCCAGCTCCCTGCTAATGTGCTGGGAAGGCAGCAGATGATGGCTCAAGTACTTGGGTCCCTGCCACCCACGTGGGAGATCTCTAGATGGGAGCTCCAGGCTCCTGGCTTGGGCCCAGCTCAGCCCCAGCCACTGTGGCCTCTTGGGAAGTGAACCAGTAGATGAAAGATCTCTCTCTCTTCTTCTTCTTCTTCTCTCTCTCTCTAACTTTGCCTTTTGAATAAAAAATATTTTTAAAAGTTTACTTATTTATTTGAAAGGCAGAGATATAGGGAAAAGGAGAGAGGAACAGAGAGAGAGAGAGATCTTCCAACCACTGGTTCACTTCCCAAATGGCCACAATGGCTGGGGCTGGACCTGGCTGAAGCCAGGAGCCAGGAGCTTCCTCTGGGTCTCCCACATGGGTGCAGGGGCCCAAGCACTGGCTGTCGTCTACTATGTTCCCAGGTGCAATAGCAGGGATCTGGATCAGAAGTGGAGCAGTCAGGACTTGAATCAGCACCCATGTGGGATGCTGACACTGCAGGAGGTGGCTTAACCTTCTACAGTACAGTGCCAGCCCCTAAACAAAAATTTTTTTAAAAAAGGGGAGGGGCGGTGAGGGCTCAACAGGCTAATCCTCTGCCTAGCGGCGCCGGCACACCGGGTTCTAGTCCTGGCTGGGGCGCTAGATTCTATCCCGGTTGCCCCTCTTCCAGGCCAGCTCTCTGCTATGGTCCAGGAAGGCAGTGGAGGATGGCCCAAGTGCTTGGGCCCTGCACTCGCATGGGAGACCAGGAGAAGCACCTGGCTCCTGGCTTCAGATCAGCACGATGCGCAAGCCACGGCAGCCATTGGAGGGTGAACCAACGGCAAAAAGGAAGACCTTTCTCTCTGTCTCTCTCTCTCTCACTATCCACTCTGTCAAAAAAAAAGGGGGGTGGGTGGGTACTTAGGACATTCACATCCCACATAAGAGCACCTGGTTTTGAGTCCTGCTCAGGTTCCTGATTCAAGCTTGCTGCTCCTGTGCACCCTGCGAGGCTGCAGGTGATGGCTCAAGTACTTGGTCCCAGCTTTTCACAAGGGAGACTCAGGCTGAGTTCTAGAATTCTGGCTTCAGTTTGACCCAGCTGGAGCTTTTACAGGCATCTCTGGAGTGAATTAGCAAATGGAGATCTAGCTGTGTCTGTCTCTGTTTCTCTGCTTTTCAAAAAAAAATGAAAATAAATTAAAACAAAAGGCCGGCGCCACGGCTCACTAGGCTAATCCTCCACCTGCGGCGCCAGCACCCCAGGTTCTAGTCCCGGTTGGGGCGCCGGCTTCTGTCCTGGTTGCTCCTCTCCCAGTCCAGCTCTCTGCTGTGGCCCAGGAAGGCAGTGGAGGATGGCCCAAGTGCTTGGGCCCTGTACCCATGTGGGAGCTCCTGGCTCCTGGTCCTGGCTTCAGATCAGTGCATCTCCAGCCATTGTGGCCATTTGGGGAGTGAACCAGCAGAAGGAAGACACCCACCCCCGCCTCTGCCTCTCTCTAACTCTCTGTCCTTCAAATAAATAAATAAATCTTTTTTAAAAAAATATAACTAAACTAAGTCTTCTGTGAAATAGCCATCTAATCTTGATACTGCTGCAGATGGTGGTGACACAAGTTAACTGATAAACTATTGCCTAATATGCACAATATTTATACAAACTACCCAGTAGCCCCATCTCACACAATGTACCTAAATTGTGCAGTCACTGGGCATCACTGTTCCCCTTTGCTGCTGTGTAAACCGTCACTGTTGTCACGGTGTGGAGGCGCTGACAGAAATGTCATAGTCAAGAACACTTACCCTTCTTTGATTATTTTTCAAGTTTTAAAACTTTGAGCCACCCCATAAATGAGCAAGTTATTGTGGAAATATTTTTGGTGTAAATTCATTCCAGAGTATGCAATATTTAACTGATAGCTGCATGAAAGTGAAATTCATGTTACTCTGGCTTTTTTGTTTCTGTTGACACAGTTGCACATTTCCAAGTTACTACAGTATGAAAACTGTGTTAAAAAAAAAAAATTAGGCCAGCGCCACGGCTCAATAGGCTAATCCTCTGCCTTGCGGTGCTGGCACCCCGGGTTCTAGTCCCGGTCAGGGCACCGGATTCTGTCTCGGTTGCTCCTTTTCTAGTCCAGCTCTCTGCTGTGGCCCAGGAAGGCAGTGGAGGATGGCCCAAGTGCTTGGGCCCTGCACTCGCATGGGAGACCAGGAGAGGCGCCTGGCTCCTGGCTTCGGAACAGTGTGGTGCGCTGGCCGCAGCACACCAGCCGCAGCGGCCATTGGAGGGTGAACCAACAATAAAAAAAGACCTTTCTCTCTGTCTCTCTCTCTCTCACTGTCCACTCTGCCTGTCAAAAAACAAAACAAAACTAAACTAAACTAAACTAAAAAGAGATGGGGCTGCCGCTGTGGCGTAGTGAGCAAAGCTATCGCCTGCAGTTCTGGCATCCCATATGGACACCAGTTCAAGACCTGACTGCTCTACTTCCAATCCCACTCTCTGCTATGGCCTTCGAAAGCAGTGGAAGATGGCCCAAGTCTTTGGGCCCCTACACCCACATGGGAGACCCAGAAGAAGCTCCTGGCTTTGGATTGGCGCAGCTCCGGCCATTGTGGCCAACTGGGGAGTGAACCAGTGGATGGAAGACTTCTCTCTCTCTCTCTGGCTCTCCTTCTTTCTCTATGTAAATCTGACTTTTTTTTGACACACAGAGTTAGACAGTGAGAGAGAGAAACAGAGAGAAAGGTCTTCCTTCCGTTGGTTCACCCCACAAATGGCTGCTACAGCTGGAGCTACACCGATCCAAAGCCAGGAGCCAGGTGCTTCCTCCTGGTCTCCCACGTGGGTGTAGGTGCCCAAGCACTTGGGCCATCTCCACTGCCTTCCTGGGCCACAGCAGAGAGCTGGACTGGAAGAGGAGCAGCCGGGACTAGAACTTGGTGCCCATATGGGATGTGGGCGCCGCAGGCGGATTAACCAAGTGAGCCACGGCTCCGGCCCCTGACTTTCAAATAAATAAATAAATATCTAAAAAATAGTTTTAGGTAAAATTACTATTGTTTTAGGAATCATTAAATTTTTTCCGCAAATCAGAAAGCTATATATCAAGGTGTTGGGCTTACTCACTATGCACATTGTAACTATTCATTGTACCTGTCTAGCTCTATGATACATTCTGACATTCTGTAGGCTGTTCTGGCTAGCAATATATACAGATTAATTTAATGTGTTAACATTGGTTAATAAATATATTTTTTAAAGAAAGAAGTAGGGGGGGCTGGCGCCACGGTTCAATAGGCTAATCCTCGGCCGGCGCTGCAGCTCACTAGGCTAATCCTCCGCCTTGTGGCCTCAGCACACTGGGTTCTAGTCCCGGTCGGGGCTCCGGATTCTGTCCCGTTTGCCCCTCTTCCAGGCCAGCTCTCTGCTGTGGCCCGGGAGTGCAGTGGAGGATGGCCCAAGTGCTTGGGCCCTGCACTCCATGGGAGACCAGAAGTACCTGGCTCCTGCCATCGGATCAGTGTGGTGCGCCGGCCGCAGCGCGCCAGCCGCAGAGGCCATTGGAGGGTGAACCAACGGCAAAAGGAAGACCTTTCTCTCTGTCTCTCTCTCTCACTATCCACACTGCCTGTCAAAAAATAAAAATAAATAAATAAATAAATAAATAGGCTAATCCTCCACCTGCGGCGCCGGCACACTGGGTTCTAGTCCCGGTCGGGGAGCCGGATTCTGTCCCGGTCGCTCTTCTTCCTGTTCAGCTCTCTGCTGTGGCCCGGGAAGGCAGTGGAGGATGGTCCAAGTCCTTGGGCCCTGCACCTGCATGGGAGACCAGGAGAAGCACCTGGCTCCTGCCTTCGGATCAGTGCGGTGTGCCAGCCGCAGCGGCCATTGGAGGGTGAACCAACGGCAAAAAGGAAGACCTTCCTCTCTGTCTCTCTCTCTCTCACTATCCACTCTGTCAAAAAAATAAATAAATAAATAAAAAAGAAGTAGGGGGACCTGCGTTGTGGTATAGCAGGTAAAGCTGCTGGCTGCAGTGCTGACATCCCATAATAGATGCCGGTTCAAGTCCCAGCTGCTCCACTTCCGATCCAGCTCTCCGCTATGACCTGGGAAAGCAGTGGATGATGGCCCAAGTATCTGGGCCCCTGCACCCATGTGGGAGACCTGGAAGAAGCTCCTGCCTCCTGGCTTCGTATGAGTCCAGCTCTGGCCATTGTGGTCATTTGGGGAGTGAACCAGTGGTTCACTCTCTGCCTCTCTGTAACTCCACCTTTCAAATAAATAAATAAATCTTAAAAAATTAACAAATCTTTTTAAAAAAAAAAAAAGTAGTAAAAACAGCACCTGTCTTCATCTTTTTTTTTTTTTTTTTTTGACAGGCAGAGTGGACAGTGAGAGAGAGAGAGAGAGAGAGACAGAGAGAAAGGTCTTCCTTTTCCGTTGGTTCACCCCCCAATGGCCATTGTGGCCTGTGTACCGTGCTGATCCGAAGCCAGGAGCCAGGTGCTTCTCCTGGTCTCCCATGCGGGTGCAGGGCCCAAGGACTTGGTCCATCTCCACTGTCTTCCCGGGCCACAGCAGAGAGCTGGCCTGGAAGAAGAGCAACCAGGACAGAATCCAGCGCCCCAACCAGGACTAGAACCCGGGGTGCCGGCACCACAAGGCAGAGGATTAGCTTAGTGAGCTGCGGCGCCAGCTCATCTCACTTTCACAGGGAGTTTCCAATATAAGTTTAATGGTTACAAAATAGTTTTTCCACAACTTTTTCTTTCAAGAATAAAAAAAGTTCAATCACTTTCTCTTCAATACTTTGGGATCTGTATATTATTTATATTGCTACGATGGTCCTTAGAATTTGTAAATTGCACATTTATTAAAATCTACAGTCAAGGGGCCAGTGCTATGGCATAACAGGTAAATCAGCCACCTGCTGTGCCAGCATCCCAAACGGGCACCGGTTCAAGTCCTGGTTGCTCCACTTCCAATCCAGCTCTCTGCTTTGACTTGTGAAAGCAGCAGAAGATGGCCCAAATCCATGGCCCCTCATACACATGGGAAGACCCAGGGGATGCTCCTGGCTCCTGGCTTTGGATCAGCACAGCTCCAGCCATTGTAGCCAACGGGGGAGTGAACCAGTGATGGAAGACCTTCCTCTCTCTTTTTTAAAAGATTTATTTATTTGAAAGGCAGAGTTACAGAGAGAGAGAGAGAGAGAGAGAGAGAGAGAGTCTTCAATCAGATGGTTCATTCCCCAATTGGCTGCAATGGCCGGAACTGCGCCAATCCGAAGCCAGGAGCCAGGAGCTTCTTCCAGGTCTCCTACGTGGGTGCTGGGGTCCAAGGACTTGTGCCACCTTCTACTGCTTTCCCAGGCCATAGCAGAGAGCTGGATCAGATGTGGAGCAGCTGGGTCTCGAACTGGTACACATATGGGTTGCTGGCACCGCAGGGAAGGGGGTTAACCCGCTGCACCACAGTGTTAGCCCCCACTCTCTCTTTCTCTGCCTCTCCTTCTCTCTCTGTGCAACTCTGACTTTCAAATAAATAAACAAATCTTTAAATAAAATAAATAAATAAATAAAAATAAAATCTACAGTCAGTATCAATCTCTGCTATTACAAAGACTGGAAGGCTTTAACTCCATTTACCCTCTTCCCCAACTCCTGGAATACTGTTTTCATGTATCACACATTAATTTTACTTCACAGACACTATTTTTAAGATTCATTTATTATTTGTATGAAAGGCAGACCTGCAGAGAGAGGAAGAGTCAGAAAGAGGGAGAGAGAGAGAGATCTTTCATCTACTGGTTCACTCCCCAAATGGCCACAATGGCCAGACCAAAGCCAGGAGCCAGGAGCTTCATCTGGATCTCCCATGTAGTTGGCAGAGCCCAGGTACTCGGGACACCTGCTGCTGCTTTCCCAGGCACATTAGCAGGCAGCTGGATCAGAAGTAGAGCAGCCAGGACTCAAACCCTGCTTCTCATATGGGATGCCAGTGCTGCAGAATGGCCTGACACACTGTGCCACAGCACCAGCTCTTCCCCACAGACATTATTATATTACTAAGCAATTATTGTTCATTTATATTTGCTTTTCATTCTTTCTTGAATCTCAGTTCTTCTACGTGGTATCACTGCTTTTTGCCTAAACTACATTCTTTTTTTTTTTTTTAAGATTTATTTATTTATTTGGAAAGCAGAGTTAGAGAGAAAGAGAGAGAGAGGTCTTCCATCCACTGGTTCACTCCCAAAATGGCCACAATGTCAGGGATGCCCAGGCTGAAGCCAGGAGTCAAGAGTTTCTTCCAGGTCTCCCATGTGGGTGCAGGGGCCCAAACACTTGCTCCGTCTTCCGCTGCCTTTCTCAGATGCATTAGCAGGCAGCTGGATCAGCAGTGCAGCAAGTGAGACCCAAACTGGCACTCACACAGGGTGCCAGCCTCACAGGTGGTGGCCTTATCTACAACACCAAACACCAGCTGCCTAGAGTCCATTTTTTATAAAAATATTTAATAAAAGGTCTGTGTCTTAGAACATTGCTAATGCTAACAAAATGTCTTAAATTGGGAAAATTATGAACAACAGAAACTAATTTCTTATAGCTCTAGAGACTCTGAAATCCAAGATGGAGCACAGACAGAGTGATGGATGGTGAGGTGCTCTCTCTTCATATGGTAAAAGGGCAAAAGGGATAACAGATTTCCCACTCCCTCAATTTAAAAAAAGTTATTTATGCATACTCATCTCATTTGAAAGGAAGACAGACAGAGACACAGACACAGACACAGATAGAGACACAGACACAGACACGGACAGAGACACAGACACAGACACGGACAGAGACACGGACACAGACACGGACAGAGACACGGACACAGACACGGACAGAGACACAGACACAGACACAGACACGGACAGAGACACAGACAGAGACACGGACACAGACACGGACACAGACACAGACACAGACACAGACACAGACAGAGACAGAGACACGGACACGGACACGGACACGGACACAGACACAGACAGAGACACAGACACAGACACAGACACGGACAGAGACACGGACAGAGACACAGACACAGACACAGACACGGACAGAGACACAGACACAGACACAGACACAGACACGGACAGAGACACAGACACAGACACAGACACGGACAGAGACACAGACACAGACACGGACAGAGACACAGACACAGACACGGACACAGACACAGACACAGACACGGACAGAGACACAGACACAGACACGGACACAGACACGGACAGAGACACAGACACAGACATGGACAGAGACACAGACACAGACACAGACAGAGACACGGACACAGACACGGACACAGACACAGACACAGACACGGACAGAGACACAGACACAGACACAGACAGAGACACAGACACAGACAGAGACACAGACACAGACACGGACAGAGACACAGACACAGACACGGACAAAGACACAGACACGGACAGAGACACAGACACAGACACAGACAGAGACACAGACACGGACAGAGACACAGACACAGACACGGACACAGACACAGACACAGACACAGACACAGACAGAGACACAGACACAGACACAGACACAGACACGGACACGGACACAGACACAGACACAGACAGAGACACGGACAGAGACACAGACAGAGACACGGACACAGACACAGACACGGACACAGACACAGACAGAGACACAGACACAGACACGGACAGAGACACAGACACAGACACAGACACGGACACAGACACAGACACAGACACGGACACAGACACAGACAGAGACACGGACACGGACACAGACACGGACACAGACACAGACAGAGACACAGACACAGACACAGACACGGACAGAGACACAGACAGAGACACGGACACAGACAGAGACACGGACACAGACACAGACAGAGACACAGACAGAGACAGAGACACAGACACAGACACAGACACGGACACAGACACAGACAGAGACACAGACAGAGACACAGACACAGACACAGACACGGACACAGACACAGACACAGACACGGACACAGACACAGACAGAGACACGGACACGGACACAGACACAGACACGGACACAGACACAGACAGAGACACAGACACAGACACGGACAGAGACACAGACAGAGACACGGACACAGACACAGACACGGACAGAGACACAGACACAGACACGGACAGAGACACAGACACAGACACAGACACAGACACGGACAGAGACACAGACGCAGACACAGACATGGACAGAGACACAGACACAGACACGGACAGAGACACAGACACAGACACAGACACAGACACGGACAGAGACACGGACACAGACACAGACAGAGACACAGACACAGACACGGACAGAGACACAGACACAGACACGGACACAGACACAGACACAGACACGGACAGAGACACAGACACAGACACGGACACAGACACGGACAGAGACACAGACACAGACACGGACAGAGACACAGACACAGACACAGACAGAGACACGGACACAGACACGGACACAGACACAGACACAGACACGGACAGAGACACAGACACAGACACAGACAGAGACACAGACACAGACAGAGACACAGACACAGACACGGACAGAGACACAGACACAGACACGGACAAAGACACAGACACGGACAGAGACACAGACACAGACACAGACACGGACAGAGACACAGACACAGACACGGACAGAGACACAGACACAGACACGGACACAGACACAGACACAGACACGGACAGAGACACAGACACAGACACGGACACAGACACGGACAGAGACACAGACACAGACACGGACAGAGACACAGACACAGACACAGACAGAGACACGGACACAGACACGGACACAGACACAGACACAGACACGGACAGAGACACAGACACAGACACAGACAGAGACACAGACACAGACAGAGACACAGACACAGACACGGACAGAGACACAGACACAGACACGGACAAAGACACAGACACGGACAGAGACACAGACACAGACACAGACAGAGACACAGACACGGACAGAGACACAGACACAGACACGGACACAGACACAGACACAGACACAGACAGAGACACAGACACAGACACAGACACAGACACGGACACGGACACAGACACAGACACAGACAGAGACACGGACAGAGACACAGACAGAGACACGGACACAGACACAGACACGGACACAGACACAGACAGAGACACAGACACAGACACGGACAGAGACACAGACACAGACACAGACACGGACACAGACACAGACACAGACACGGACACAGACACAGACAGAGACACGGACACGGACACAGACACGGACACAGACACAGACAGAGACACAGACACAGACACAGACACGGACAGAGACACAGACAGAGACACGGACACAGACAGAGACACGGACACAGACACAGACAGAGACACAGACAGAGACACAGACACAGACACAGACACAGACACGGACACAGACACAGACAGAGACACAGACAGAGACACAGACACAGACACAGACACGGACACAGACACAGACACAGACACGGACACAGACACAGACAGAGACACGGACACAGACACGGACAGAGACACAGACACAGACACAGACACGGACACAGACACAGACAGAGACACAGACAGAGACACAGACACAGACACAGACACGGACACAGACACAGACACAGACACGGACACAGACACAGACAGAGACACAGACACAGACACGGACAGAGACACAGACACAGACACAGACACGGACACAGACACAGACAGAGACACAGACACAGACACGGACAGAGACACAGACACAGACACGGACACAGACACAGACACGGACACGGACAGAGACACAAACACAGACACGGACAGAGACACGGACACAGACACGGACAAAGACACAGACACGGACAGAGACACAGACACAGACACAGACACAGACACGGACACGGACAGAGACACAGACACAGACACAGACACAGACACAGACACAGACACGGACACAGACACGGACAGAGACACGGACACAGACACAGACAGACCTTCCATCTGCTGGTTTACTTCCCAAATGCCTGCAACAGCCAGGAAGGGGTCAGGCTGAAGCCAGGAGTCGGAACCTCAATCCAGGTGTCCCATGTATACAGGGGGACCTAAGCACTTAAAGTTATCACTAAGGCCTCTCAAGGTGCACATTAGCAGGAAGCCAGGATTAAGACTGGAGCCATGGGGCCAGCACCGTGGCTCAGCGCTGGCCATTGCAGCCATCTGGGGAGTGAACCAGTGGATGGAAGAGCTCTCTATCTCAACCTCTCTCTCTAACTCTCTTTCAAATAAATAAAAATAAATCTTTAAAAATAAATACATAAATAATACAATGAAATGGAGGACTACAATAGCCCACTTTCAGCAAAGGACAGATCAATCAGACAGAAAATTAGCAAGGAACCAGCAGATTTAATCGACACTGTAGACCAAACAGACCTAACAAATATCTATAGAAATTTTCATCCCATAGTTTCAGAGTACATATTTTTCTCACCAGTGCAGGGAACTTTCTCTAGGATCAACCACATAGTAGGCCATAAAGCAAGTCTCAGCAAATTCAAAAGAATTGAAATCATACCATCAGACCACAATGGAATGAAGCTGGAAATCAGGAATTCAGGAATCTCTAGAACATATGCAAACACATGGAGACTGAACAGCATGCTCCTGATTGAACAGTGGGGTCACAGGAGAAATCAAAAGAAAAATCAAAAACTTTCTGGAAGCAAATGAAGATGACAACACAACACATCAAACCTTACAGGACACAGCAAAAACAGTGTTAAGAGGAAAGTTTATAGCAATTGGTGCCTACATTAAGAAATTGGAAAGGCACCAAATAAATGAGCTATCAATGCAACTTAAGGATCTAGAAAAACAACAGCAAACCAAACCCAAAACTAGTAGAAGAAAAAAAATAATTAATTTTAGAGAAAAAAATCAATGAAATTGAATAAAAAATTAAAAAGATCAGCAAAACTGAAGACCTGGGTTTTTAAAAAAAATAAATAAACAAAACTGACACATCATTGGCCCAACTAACCAAAGAAGAAGAGAGAAGACCCAAATCAATAAAATCAGAGATGAAAAAGGGAATGTAACAACAGACATCACAGAAATAAAAACAGTCATCAGAAATTACTACAAAGAGTTGTATGCCAGCAAACAGAGAAATCTAGCAGAAATGGATAGATTCCTGGACACATACAATCTACCTAAATTGAACCATGAAGACACAGAAAACCTAAACAGACCCATAACCAAGTCAGAAATCGGATCAATAATAAAGACCCTCCCAATAAAGAAAAGCCCAAGACCGGATGGATTCACAGCTGAATTCTAGCAGACATTTAAAGAAGAACTAACTTCTCAAGTTATTCAAAACAATTAAAAAGGAGGGAATCCTCCCACATTCTATGAAGCCAGCATCACCTTGATTCCTAAACCTGAAAAAGATGCAGCAGAGAGAGAATTACAGACCAATTTCCCTGATGAACAGAGACGCAAAAGTCCTCAACAAAATTCTAGCCAATCGAATCCAACAACACATCAGAACGATCATCCACCCAGACCAAGTGGGATTTATCCCTGGTATGCAGGGATGGTTCAACATTTGCAAATCAATCAATGTGATACACCACATTAACAGACTGCAGAAGAAAAACCATATGATTATATCAATAGATGAAGAGAAAGCATTTGATAAAATACAACACCCTTTTATGATGAAAACTCTAAGCAAACTGGGTATAGAAGGAACATTCCTCAACACAGTCAAGGCAATCAAGACAAACCCATGGCCAGCATCCTATTGAATGGGGAAAAGTTGGAAGCATTTCACTGAGATCTGGTACCAGACAGGGATGCCCACTCTCACCACTGCTATTCAATATAGTGCTGGAAGTTTTAGCCAGAGCCATCAGGCAAGAAAAGTGAATCAAAGGGATACAAATTGAGAAGGAGGAAGTTAAACTCTCCCTATTTGCAGATGACATGATTCTAAATATAGGAGACCCAAAAGACTCCTCTAAGAGACTATTAGAACTCGTAGAAGAGTTTGGTAAAGTAGCAGTATATAAAGTCAATACACAAACTCAACAGCCTTTGTATACACAGACACTGCCAAGGTTGAGATTCAGCTTCTAAAATCAATTCCATTCACAATAGCTATAAAAAAAAATCAAAAACCTTGGAATAAACTTAACCAAGGATGTCAAAGATCTCTACGGTGAGAATTACAAAACATTAAAGAAAGAAATAGAAGAAGACACAAAAAATGGAAAAATCTTCCATGTTCATGGATTGGAAGAATCAATATCATCAAAATGTCCATTCTTCCAAAAGCAATTTACAGATTCAATGTGATACCAACCAAAATACCAAAGACATTCTTCTCAGATCTAGAAAAAATGATGCTGAAATTCATATGGAGGCACAGGAGACCTCAAATAGCTAAAACAATCTTATACAACAAAAACAAGCCATAGGCATCACAATACTAGATTTCAAGACATACTACAGAGCAGTTATAAACAAAACAGCCTGGTACTGGTACAAAAACAGATGGATAGACCAATGGAACAGAACAGAAACAACAATCAATCCAAACATCTACAACCAACTTATATTTGATCAAGGAGCTAAAACCAATTCCTGGAGCAAGGACAGTCTATTCAACAAATGGTGCTGGGAAAATTGGATTTCCAAATGTAGAAGTATGAATCAAGATCACTACCTTACACCTTACACAAAAACCACTCAACGTGGATTAAAGACCTAAATCTATGACCCATCACCATCAAATTATTAGAGAACATTGGGGAAACCCTGCAAAACATTGGCACAGGCAAAGACTTCTTTGAAAAGACCCCAGAGGTACAGGCAGTCAAAGCCAAAATTAGCCGGCGCCATGGCTCAACAGGCTAATCCTCCGCCTAGTGGCGCCGGCACACCGGGTTCTAGTCCCGGTGGGGGCGCCGGATTCTGTCCCGGTTGCGCCTCTTCCAGGCCAGCTCTCTGCTATGGCCTGGGAGTGCAGTGGAGGATGGCCCAAGTGCTTGGGACCTGCACCCACATGGGAGACCAGGAGAAGCACCTGGCTCCTGCCATCGGATCAGCGTGGTGCACCGGCCACGGCAGCCATTGGAGGGTGAACCAATGGCAAAAAGGAAGACCTTTCTCTCTGTCTCTCTCTCTCTCATTGTCCACTCTGCCTGTCAAAAAAAAAAAAAAAAAAAAAAAAAAAACGCCAAAATTAACAAAGGGGATTACATCAAATTGAGAGGTTTCTGTACGGCAAAAGAAATGCTTAGGAAAGTGAAGAGGCAACCAACAGAATAGGAGAAATTATTTGCAAACTATGCAACTGATACAGGATTAATAACCAGAATATACAAAGAGATCAAGAAACTCCACAACAATAAAACAACAACCCAGTTAAGAGATGGGCCAAGAACTTAAACAGACATTTTTCAAAGGAGGAAATCCAAATGGCTACAGACATATGAAAAAATGCTCAGGATCACTAGCCATCAGGGAAATGCAAATCAAAGCCACAATGAGGTTTCACCTTACCCCAGTAAGAATGGCTTTCATACAGAAATCAACAAACAACAATTGCAGGTGAGGATGTGGGGAAAAAGGTAACTCAATTCATTGTTGGTGGGAATGTAAACTGGTAAAGTCACTATGGAAGACAGTATGGAGATACCTCAAAATTCTGAATACAGACCTACCATATGACCCAGCCATCCCACTCCTGGAAATTTACCCAAGGGAAATGAAATCAGTAAGCAAAAGAGTTATCTGCACCTCCATGTTTATTGCAGCTCAAATCACAATAGCTAAGACATGGAATCAACCTAAATGCCATCAACCAAAGACTAGATAAAGAAATTATGGGATATGTAGAGCATGGAATACTACACAGTGGTTAAAAAAAATGAAATCCAGTCATTTGCAATAAAATGGATGAATCTTGAAAACATCCTATTTAGTAAAATAAGCCAGTCCCAAAGGGACAAATACCATATGTTCTCCCTGGCCTGGGATAACAAATAGAGCACCTAAAACGAAATCTGTAGAAGTGAAGTTGACACGAGAAGAGATGACTTGAGCTGCCCTTGTCTCAACTGTCAAGGAACAGCTTCATGGGTTTTTTGTTTGTTTTTTTTCATATTATTTGTTGAACTCTTTACTTAACATGGAGTTAACCATATGCGTATATAAAGTCAACTGAAAATAGACCTCAGGGGCTGGCGACGTGGCTCACTTGGTTAATCCTCTGTCTGTGGTGCTGGCATCCCATATGGGTGCCGGGTTCCAGTCCTGGTTGCTCCTCTTCCAGTCCAGCTCTCTGCTGTGGCCCGGGAGGGCAGTGGAGGATGGCCCAAGTGCTTGGGCCCTGCACCCACATGGGAGACCAGGAAGAAGCATCTGGTTCCTGGTTTTGGATCGGCGCAGCACCGGCTGTAATGGCCATTTGGGGAGTGAACCAATGGAAGGAAGACCTTTCTCTGTTTCTCTCTCTCACTGTCTATAACTCTACCTGTCAAATAAAAAAAAAAATAAAAAAGAAAATAGATCTCAGCAAAAAAAATGAGTGGGAATAAGAGAGGGAGGAGGAAATTTATAACTGTAAAGCTGTATACTTCTGCATACATTCCTACAGACTTACTTCTAAGGGTATGTTTAAAAACATCCCAGTGACCCCAAATCCAATTAAGCTGGGTGGTAAAAATGCCATCTTAATTGTTAAAGGGATCATATTAAGTGTTAAAGTAAACATATAGATAGGAGTAAGTATTAAAGTGATTATATAAGTAGGATCAAGTGCTTGGTGATAATAATAGATAGAATTAAAAAGGAGAGAATGTTCCAACATGATGAGAAGCAGTCCACACAGCAGACTCACAGAGTGACAATCACTTTAAGTAATACTCTGACCTCAGAATCAGCCCTTAAGGCTTCCTGGTCTGGCTGAAAAATCCCATGAGAGCATTTCAGGCATGGAAAGCCAAAACACTGTGGCAAAAATGTTCTACATAAAGAATCTCTGTGAGATACCATCAGAAAGAAGTGGCCATCAAAGGATGTAGTTTTTTTCTGAAGGGAGAAAACTTACGGCCTTGTTCAAATACTGACGGAGTTTGTGGACTCAAAAGGCCATAGCCTAGGTAGCTCATGTAAAGAGCCTTGCATGGTCACTGATGTCACACATAAGAGTGTTAATTGTTAAATTAACAATAGGAGTCACTGTGCACTAACTCCCCATGCAGGACCTCTGTCCTCAATGAGTTGTATTATGAGAATTAACTGTAAAACTTGTTCTGAAACGGTTTGTGTGTGTGTTTGTGTGTGTGTGTGCAAACTGTTAAAATCTTTACTTAGTATAGAGTTGGTCTTCTGTGTACAAAGTTAACTGAAAATGAGTCTTGGCCAGCGCCGTGGCTCACTAGGCTAGTCCTCCACCTGCGGCGCCAGCACCTCAGGTTCTAGTCCCGGTTGGGGCACCGGATTCTGTCCCGGTTGCTCCTCTTCCAGTCCAGCTCTCTGCTGTGGCCCAGGAGGGCAGTGGAGGATGGCCCAAGTGCTTGGGCGCTGCACCTGCATGGAAGACCAGGAGAAGCACCTGGCTCCTGGCTTTGGATCGGCACAGCGCCAGCCATAGCGGCCATTTGGGGGGTGAACCAATGGAAGTAAGACCTTTCTCTCTGCCTCTCTCTCTCTCACTGTCTAACTCTGCCTGTCAAAAAAAAAAAAAAGAAAAGAAAATGAGTCTTAATGGAGAATGCGACTGGCAAGGGGAGAGGGAGGAGGAGGGGCAGTGTGAGTGGGAGGGCTGGTATGATGGGAAGAAAACTGTATTCCTAAAGTTGTTCTTAGGAAATTGTGTATTCCTGGCCGGCGCCGCGGCTCAATAGGCTAATCCTCTTCCTGCGGCGCCGGCATACCAGGTTCTAGTCCCAGTCGGGGCGCCAGAATCTGTTCCAGTTGCCCCTCTTCCAGGCCAGCTCTCTGCTGTGGCCCGGGAGTGCAGTGGAGGATGGCCCAAGTCCTTGGGCCCTGCACCTGCATGGGAGACCAGGAGAAGCACCTGGCTCCTGGCTTCGGATCAGCACGATGCACTGGCTACAGCGCACCAGCTGCGGTGGCCATTGGAGGGTGAACCAACAGCAAAAGGAAGACCTTTCTCTCTATCTCTCTCTCTCACTGTCCACTCTGCCTGTCAAAAAAAAATTGTGTATTCCTTAAAAAATAAGGAAACAATAAATAAACTTTCAAATAAATGTTTTTAAAAAAGCTTAAAGGGGCCAGCGCTGTGGCACAGCGCGTTAACGCCCTTGCCTGAAGCGCTGGCATCCCTTATGGACACCGGTTCTAGTCCCGGCTGCTCCTTTTCCAATCCAGCTCTCTGTTGTGGCCTGGGAAAGCAGTAGAAGATGGCCCAAGTCCTTGAGCCCCTGCACCCATGTAGGAGACCCAGAAGAAGCACCTGGCTCCTGGCTTCAGATCAGCCCAGCTCCAGCTGTTGTGGCCACTGGGGAGTGAACCAGTGGATGGAAGACTTCCCTCTCTCCCTCTCTCTGCCTCTGCCGCTATGTAACTCTGCCTTTTAAATAAATAAATAAATCTTCAAAAAGAAGAAGAAGAAATTAAGGGGCTAAGGAAAACAAAGCTTCTGCAGCAAGGAAAGCCTGGGAAGCTGCCCCGGATTTCACGGCACTAAGTGCCGCCCACACCCTGATAACTTCACAGGAAAGCTCCCCAGGAGAATCCTCTCTGCTCAGCACCAACTGGGTTAACTAGCCTGACAACACTGGGCAGTACCAACTCTACCGTAGGGGACTCTCCTCTGCCCGGCACTAGGTGGGTCACCCAGTCTGACATCACTGAGTAGCAAAGCCTTGGGAGGAATTTCACCTGATTCACACTCAGCAAACCCTTTGTCCAGGAGAAGCAGAAGAGGGAAAGGAGAAACGGTGCAAGAACTGGGGCCCCTTCCCTTGTAAGCCCCAGTCTGAACACAGACTATGTGCTTAGCTCTCAGCTCTCTCCTGAGCCACTCGCTTGGTCTGTTGGTTGTATTCATCCCACTAAACCATGTAACCTTGCTTTCCCCAGTCGGAATAGCTGGGCACACGCTCAGATTCTGTCCAGAGAGGTGCCCATCCGTTCTGATGGACGTCCTAGCCCACTAAACCTTGTACCTTGCTGGCTCCTCATCTTTGTCTCAGGTCTGAATTTTTTCTTGCACAAAGACAATTGGGCCCTAGGCATGGTGAGGCCAGAGTGTTCAAGCTAACCCCTATGCAGACACAGGGCAGAGCCCCTGGAAATGACTAGAGTGCAGAGTGGCTGTATCTGAGATCTGGAATGAGACCTCTTGTTTGGACTGACCACAAGGAGACCAGGTCAGGGCTAGGGCACAAGCACACCCAGGCCTGGAACCAGACTCCACGCCTGAATCAACCCATAAAGAGCCCCAAGTTTGGAACCCAAGAGCTACCCCTGGGATGCCAGCTGTCACCTACAGCCAGGGTTTGAGGTGAACGTCTGAGAGTGACAGGACTCTCAGAGGCAAACCTTCCGTCTCTCTTCTCAGCTACAGGTAACTCTACATCCATTCCCATGGACTCAGAACCTGGCCACAGCACTCTAGACTGCCATGACCAGATGTGAGATGCCGTGTGTGGGGTGTTAAACAATAGAGACAGGGCAGAGGAAGCAAGGTCATTCCCATGTGGGATGGCAGTCACTGTATCCAGGGCCTGGTGACCTCAGGGTAAACGGCGGGGACATCCTACTGTGGCTAAAAGCCCAAGAAAGAACGTTTTAGGTGAGAGAAGCTGGACACCAACATAAAGAATGTCCTGACCTGAAACACCACCCTGGCCTTGCCCTCAATGTGAAAGACAGGGTGGGTCTCCGACTGCTTCATGCCCTGCTTTGAGGGATAACAGGGACCAGGAGTGCAAGTGGCTTCCACAACCTACATAAACCTCTCGTGCCTGAAGCCCGGGTGACTTCTGATGTCACAGTAAGAATCCTGCTTTTCTAACTGATATGGGAGCCACTCTGTACTGGACTCCCACGCAGGACTCCGTCCTCCAGAGCTGTCACCGTGGGGGCTGGCAGCAGGCCTTGGCCTCTGGTTGCAGAAAGAGGATGTACTCATCCCTCTACCCGGCAGAGTCTGCTCTCACCCTGGACACCTCTCTCAGGCCGAGTACCCCAAGTCTCACTCTTGTCGTGACGATCACGCAGACTGAGACAAGTCCCAGCTTGGTCATCTTCCTGCTGAAATCCAAGGGGAAGCAGATCCTCTGGGACCAGGGCACACCTGGACGGGCCGCACTTGCTGCCCCATCATAGTCCTCTTGGAGGACAAGATGGCATTTGTTCATCGACAACAGTACCCCTTAAAATCACAAGCGGGGACTTCAACCTCGATTGACAAATTTCCCAACCATGGAGTCCTGATCATGTTAGTCCCTTGTAATATCCCTATTTTGCCTGCTTGCAAGTCAAATGGAGGAGAATCAGGTGGTTCAGGATCTGGGGCCATGAAGGGGGCAGTTGTTCCATTTCACCCGACTGTACCAAATCCCCACTCCGTATCTTAGCTGATACCTGAAGGTACCTCTTGGTTCACAGCCTTAGACCTGAGGATGCCTTTTTCTGTACACCGTTACACCCACAGTCTACCTTTGAGGGGCTGATTTGTCTTCAAATGCAGCTCAACAGTACGCTCGGACTGTCTCTCCTCAGGGATTTAGGCCCCTCATCTCTTTGGCAATACCCTCGCAAAGGAACTCGGAGAACTCCAATTAAAGACTGCGGCCAGCCTTTAATTGGGAAGCAACCCAATCATGTCCCCTGTCTACAAACTAGCCTGGATGGACACAGCACAGCACCTCCTTTACCTACTCCCGTACAACGAAAAAGAACCCACCCTGGTGAGACTGGCTGATAGTCTTACTAAATGCCTCTACCAAATGGCCAAAGGTGCCCATTAGTCCTCATTGATAATCTTCATGGTATGGACAGAAGAAGCACAAGAAGTAGCTAAAGTCCTGCTAAAAGAAATAATCCTATACTTTGGGTTCCCAAGATCTGAACTCTGACCAAACTCTACCCCTACTGATAAAGGGAGTGACCAAAATGGGGTGAGTGCAATTCTCCCTCATGAGCTGTATCAGAAGTGGAGAGCATCCAGGATTCAAACTGGCACCTATTTGGGATGCCAGCATCACAGGTGGCAGCTTTACCCACTACGCCTCAACGCTAGCCCCTCTTTAACTATGTTATACCTAAGTATTACACATATAATATATATATATTATATATCTGATTACTCAATACCTACAGTCCTTTGAGAATCTTTATGCTGACTTCCTCATAGTGGCTGTATGTGTGTGTGGTGTTTCCGTGTGTTTTCTGATAGAAGTTCAAACTTCCTTAAATTTAATCTACAGAAACCCTAAGGGCCTACATTATGCATGCTTCCTCTGAAGATTTATGCTTTTTTCGGCCAAGAGAGCTATTTTAGTACTCACTGTTCTACTTCTGTCTCTTACTCTTTGGAAAGTTATTTTAATTTTTATTTAAAATTTTTAAAAACGGGGCCCGGCGCTGTGGCTCACTTGGTTAATCCTCCACCTGTGGCACCAGCATCCCATATGGGCACCAGGTTCTAGTCCCGGTTGCTCCTCTTCAAGGCCAGCTCTCTGCTGTGGCCTGGGAGGGCAGTGGAGGATGGCCCAAAAGCTTGGGCCCCTGCACCCGCATGGGAGACCAGGAGGAAGCACCTGGCTTCTGGCTTCAGATCAGCGCAATGCCGGCCGTAGCGGCCATTTGGGGTGTGAACCAACGGAAGGAAGACCTTTCTCTCTCTCTCTCTCTCTGTCTGTAACTCTCTCAAATAAATAAATAAATAAATCTTTAAAAATTTTTTTTTAAAAAAACATATTTTATTTATGTGACGGGTGGAGGGAAAGAGACCCGGACAGAGAAATCTTCCATCTGCTGGTTCACTCCCAAATGCTTGCAAAGACAGGAGTCAAGAATCCCACGTGAGTGGCAGGGACCCAACTACTTGAACCATTACTGCTGCCCCCCCGAATGCTCATTAACAGGAAGGTAGAGTCAGGGGTGGAGCCAGGATTCAAACCCAAGCACTCTGGTAAGGGATGCAGGCATCCCAAGTGGTTTGTTTGCATAAGATTTATTTTATTTGAAAGGCAAGGAGAGAGGGAGAGACTGAGAAAAACACAGATCTTCCATCCACTGGTTCACTCCCCAAACGGCTGCAACAGCTGGGGCTGGGCCAGGCCAAAGCCAGGAGCCTGGAACTCTGGATCTTACACATGGGTGCAGGGACCCAAGGACTTGAGCCATCTTCTACTGCTTCCCAGGCACATTAGCAGGGTCAGAAATGAAGCAACTGGGGATCAAACCAATAATCAGGTATGGGATGCTGGTGTCACAGGCAGCAGTTTAACCCAGTGCACCACAACACTGGCCCCCAAGTGGTATCTCAACAATTAGGCCAACTGCATGCCCATTTTAATATTTGTAAATAAAGTTATTGTTTAATTTTTGTATTTATTTTATTTTATTTGAAAGGCATGGAGAGAGGCAGAGACAAAGAAAGAGAAAGATCCCCATCTGTGGTTCACTCCCCAAATGCCTACAATGGCCAGGGCTGGGCCAGGTCCAAGTCAGGAGCCAGGGACTCCATCCAGGTATCTTACGTGGGCTGCAAGCACCCAATCATTCAGCAATCACCTGCTGCTTCCCAAGGTATGCATTAGCAAGAAGTGAGACTTACAAGCAGAGCCAAGACCCAAACCCAAGCATTCTAGTAAGGAATACAGGTGTCCCAAGTGGAATTTTATCCACTGAGCCAAACATCCATCTGTTTAGATTTTAATAAGCTAAGGAGCCGACACCATGGCTCACTTGGTTAATCCTCCACCTGCGGAGCCGGCATCCCATATGGGCACCGGGTTCTAGTCCCGGTTGCTCCTCTTCCAGTCCAGCTCTCTGCTGTAGCCCAGGAGGGCAATGGAGGATGGCCCAAGTGCTTGGGCCCTGCACCTGCATACGCCCTGCCTCACATGTCTGCTGCCAGAGAGATAGAACATAAGCCTCACTACAGACAGGAGTGTCCTGTGGCATACGGATGACCTGATTGCCTGGAGAGACCAAGTAACTAGTCCACAGACATACACACTATCTCAAAACCCAACATAGGAGGATCAAAAAGCAACCAAGGAAGTCAGATATAAACAAACCTTCAAAATTAAATGTTTTACTGTCAATCATCTTTGAAACTCCATCTACACGATGTATATGAGTAAATTATACAATGAAACAATTAAATTTAAATGGAAAATTACCTTACCTTCTGTGGAAACTTCTTGTTCAAATCTTACATTGAAGCAAAATAGAAAAACATTTGGGTTTTTTTCCCCTGGAGTATTTGCAACTTTAGGAATAATTTTCATTCAGTAGAAGATAATCTCTTTGTCTGAAAAATAAGAGGGAAAAAACCTTATTTTAAGTTCTTTCTTTGTGAAGCTAACTTACCAAAATGGCAGGCAGAAACAAAAGGAAAGGGGCCGGCGCTGTGGCACAGTGAGTTAAGCCGACACCTGCAGTCCTGGCATCCCATACGGGTTTGAGTCCCACTGCTCCACTTCTGATACAACTCTCTGCTAATGTTCCTGGGAGGTCAGCAGCAAACGGCCCAAGTGCTCAGGCCCCTGCACCTATGTGGGAGACCCAGATGAAGCTCCTGGATCCCAGCTCCAGCAGGGCCCGGCCCTGACTGTTGCAGCCATTTGGAGAGTGAAACAGTAGATTTTTCTCTCTCCCTCTGTCTCTCCCTTTCTCTCTGTAACTATGCCTTTCAAATAATAAGTGAAAGGAAGGAAGGAAGGAAGGAAGGAAGGAAGGAAGGAAGGAAGGGAGGAAGGAAGGAAGGAAGGAAGGGAGGAAGGGAGGGAGGGAGGGAGGGAGGGAGGGAGGGAGGGAGGGAGGGGAGAGAAGAGAAGAGAAGAGAAGAGAAGAGAAGAGAAGAGAAGAGAAGAGAAGACAAAAGGAAAACAACAAACATGGGGCCATCACTGTGGAGCAGCAGGTAAGCTGTTGCCCATAATGCGGGCAGCCACTGTGAGCACCAGTTAGAGTCCCAGATGTCCCACTTCTGATCCAGCTCCCTGCTAATGAGCTGGGGAAAGCAGTGGAGGATGGCCCAAGTGTATGGACCCCTGCCACCCACGTAGGAGACATGGATGAAGCCCAGCCCCAGACGTTGTAGCCATTTGGGTAAGTAAATCAGTTGACGGATGATCCCTCTCTCTCTCCTTCTCTACATCTTTCCCTTTCAAATAAATAAAACAAATCTTTTTAAAAAATTATTTACCTAGTATTCAAATTACCAAATACATCATGACTAAGGAACTGGAAATGCCCTTGTCTGCTCTAGAGAGACCGGCACCAGGGCCAGCACTGAGCAATGCAGGCAAAGCTGCTGCCTGTGGCACCAGCATCCCACAGGGGTATTGGCTGCTCCACTTCTGATTCAACTCCCTGCTAATGCACCTGGGAAAGCAGTGGAAGATGGCCCAAGTGCTTGGGCCCCTGCATCCACGTGGGAGACCCAGAAAAAGCTCCTGGCTCCTGGCTCTGGATGGGCCCAGATCCAGACACTGCAGCTATTTGGGGAGTGAACCAGCAGATGGAAGATCCCAATTTCTCTCTCTCTCTGTCTCTGTAACTATGCCTTTCAAGCAAATACATAAATATTTAAGAAAAAGAGAGAGAGAGATTGGTACCAATGGCACAAATAATTCTGTCTAGTTAACTGGCTTAGTGGTTAGAGTGTCACACTAGAATTCAAGGCCATGAGAAGGATTTATATGAATTTTCCAGTTTCATATAAGCTTTCTCAATCAAAAAATGGATATCCATGGGGCCAACATTGTAGAGCAGCAGGTTAAGCTACCACCTGAGATGCCAATATCCCATATGAACACCAGTTCAAGTACTGGCTGCTCTACTCCCAATCCAGATCCCCGCTAATATCTGCGAAAGCAGTGGAAGATGGCAGAGTATTTAGGCCTCCGCCACTGATGTGGGAGATCCTGGTTTCAGCCTGGCTACTGTGGCCATTTGGGGAGTGACCAGCAGATGGAAGATCTCTCTCTCTCTCACTCTCATTGTAAATAAATAAATCTTTTAAAAAATATAATAATGACATAATAGTTATATATTCAAAAATAAAAATTGCCTTTACCTGTTACAGAGATGTGAAGTATTCATGGATAAAACAACATTATTCCTGGAATTTGCTTTCAAAATACTCCAATAGAAAACAAGAACTAAAAAAAATGAGAGGGAAAAACAGATTATAAACAACAGAGGCAAAGTGTTAGTCACAGTTGCAGGTGGGTAAAGAACACAGTGGTATTCATTATAATGTTTTCTCTTCTTTTGTGTATTTTTAAATTTCATAAAAACCAAACAAACAAAAAGGCATTCAAAGTTGTGCCGAGAATCCAGGAATAAGCCAGTGTTATCATCTTCTGAAGTAATTATTTTATACCTAATATTTCATAATTAAATTAAGCCAAAATAATGTAAGTCGAAATTGGCTTTTAGCGGCCAGCGCCATGGCTCACTAGGCTAATCCTCTGCCTGTGGCACTGGCACCCTGGGTTCTAGTCCCAGTTGGGGTGCCAGATTCTGTCCCGGTTGCCCCTCTTCCAGTCCTGCTCTCTGCTGTGGCCCAGGAAGGCAGTGGAGGATGGCCCAAGTGCTTGGGCCCTGCACCAGCATGGGAGACCAGGAGGAAGCACCTGGCTCCTGCCTTCGGATCGGCGCAGCACTCCAGCCGTAGCACTCCAGCCGTAGTGCGCTGGCCGTAGCGGCTATTTGGGGGGTGAACCAATGGAAGGAAGACCTTTCTCTCTCTCTCTCTCTCTAACTCTGCCTGTCAAAAAAAAAAAATTGGCTTTTAGCAATATTTTAAAAAGATTTACTTACTTATTTACTTGAAAGGCAGAACCATAGACAGGGAGAGACAGAGACAGAGAGAATCTGGTGGTTCACTTCCCAAACGGCTGCAACTGCCATGTCTGGGCCAGGCTGAAATCAGGAACCAGGAACTCCACCCTAATCTCCCACATGGGTGGTCTAAGCCCAACTACTTCAGCCATTTCCTGCTATCCCCTCAGGCACATTAGTAGGAAGCTAGATCGGAAGCACAGCGGCAGAACTGGAACCAGTGTGCTGATACAGAGCGCTGACACCATGAGTGGCTGCTGAGCCCACTGTGCCGTAGCCAGCCCCAGCTTTTGGCGATTTATACAGTTTTCAAAATAAGAAAATATTATTTTATAGTTAACAATTTTTAAAATTTATTTATTTGAAAGTCAGAGTTACACTGAGAGAAGAAAGGCAGAGAGAGAGAGAGAGAGAGAGAGAGGTCTTCCATCTGCTGGTTCACTCCCCAGTTGGCCACAATGGCCAGAGCTGTGCCAATCCAAAGCCAGGAGCTTCTTCCATGTCTCCTACGTGGGTACAGGGGCCCAAGCACTTGGGCCATCTTCTACTGCTTTCCCAGGCCATAGCAGAGAGCTGGATCGGAAGTAGAGCAGCCAGGACTCAAACCGGCGCCCATATGGGATGCCGGCACTTCAGGCCAGGGCATTAACCTGCTGCACCACAGCGCCGGCCCCAAGAAAATATTTATATAATGTTGACTTTAGGTCTGTTTATTCTGACTTTAAATCAATGGTTTTACAACATACACATTGACAAATCCTATTCAGAGTTAGCTGAAGGAAAAGTGGGTACCTGTGGCCCTGAGCAGCATGGCTCAGGAGAGATGTGCAGCTTCAAGAGCAAGATGCCTTCTCCTTAACAGTGCACATACTAAGCATCCACTCCCATCCTCTGCTTGCAATTCCCTGGCAATATCACCCTCTCCAACTCCCTCCGCTGCAGGCTACAAGCCTCTTTTCTCTTGTATTCCTCCAGTCCAAATTCTATTATCACTAATGTTGGGAAGAGGTGTTCAATTCCTTCCTTCTTACCATGGCTTCAGGATCTCATTCTATAACTCTGGGTTATTCTAGGTAACCTTTCTCTCAAGCCCTATCCCTATTCCTTACCTAAATGTACCAATTTCTTTGATATCTACCCAGGAAAAAGTTACCTCTGTTCTCCCACCCAAGTAACCCAACCAGGAAAGGAGTCAGAATTCTCTTAGGTTCCCATGGATCTTTCTAGACCACCTTATACCTTCATCAAAAAAAAAAAAAAGGCCGGCACCTTGGCTCAATTGGCTAATCCTCTGCCTGTGGCACCAGCACCCCGGGTTCTAGTCCTGGTTGGGGCACCGGATTCTGTCCCGATTGCTTCTCTTCCAGTCCAGCTCTCTGCTGTGGCCCGGGAAGGCAGTGGAGGATGGCCCAAGTGCTTGGGCCCTGCACCCCGTGGGAGACCAGGAGGAAGCGACTGGCTCCTACTTTCGGATCGGCACAGCGTGCCAGGCACAGTGCACCAGCCATAGCAGCCATTTGGGGGGTGAACCAACGGATAGGAAGACCTTTCTGTCTCTCTCATTGTCTAAAAATCTGTCAAAAAAAAAAAAAAAATTTCCCAGGGCCTGAACTGTGGCTTAG
This sequence comes from Lepus europaeus, assembly GCF_033115175.1. Taxonomy (NCBI): domain Eukaryota; kingdom Metazoa; phylum Chordata; class Mammalia; order Lagomorpha; family Leporidae; genus Lepus; species Lepus europaeus. Next base: position 385,954 of record NC_084836.1, read on the forward strand.
AAGCACCAGCATCCCATGTGGGCACCAGTTCATGTCCAGCTGCTCCTCTTCTGATCCAGCTCTGCTGTGACCTGGGAAAGCAGTGGAGGACAGCCCAAGTGCTTGGACCCCTACACCTGCGCAGGAGACCTAGAAGAAGCCCCTGGCTCCTGGCTTCAGATCAGCCCAGCTCCGGCCATTGTGGCCATTTGAGGAATGAACCAGGGGGTAGAAGACCTTTCTCTCTGTCTCTTCCTCTCTCTGTCAAATAAATAAATAAAACCTGGGGGTGAAGGGAAACCTGTTTTTGATACTTTTGTTTCTGGTCAAGAAGGAATAACAGAGACCAGATGTACCTTTCTTTACCTGATCTGATCCCACCTACAACTAAACAAAAAAAGGATAAAATATATTAAGAAATGGTTTTCAAGATACTAGACATCAGACAAGAAAGGACCGTGATAAGAGGAGCCTTGTAATCTCCTAGCTTTCTGCCTGAAACAGCTCCAGGCCATGGCCCAGGGCACAAGAGCTGGGTGGCACCCTGCAGCCCTGAGTTGAAAAAAAAAGAGCTGAGAGTAGAGGAGGCCAAGGGGCTGCCGTCCACAGCAGAGGGCAGGGAGGGACGCAGAGGCTGGCAAACTGCAGGGGATGATCGCCCTCTCAGCAGAGTTCTGATCAGTGCACACGTGCCAAGAGGGAATCCAACCCAGGGAAAACACCACTCAGGAAGACTGGAGCGGCGGGAACTGGCACGGCAGTCAGGATCCCACGTGCGAGGCCTGCATCTCCTGTCAGAGTGCCTGGGTTTGAGGCCCAGCTCCTTTTCCTTTGTTTGTTTGTTTGTTTGTTTTGTTTTGTTTTGTTTTTGGTTAAGATTTATTTATTTATTTGAAATCCAGAGTTACAGAGAAGGAGAGGCAGAGGCAGAGAGAGAGGTCTTCCATCTGCTGGTTCACTCCCCATAACCCACTGCACTACAGTGCTGACACCCACGCTGGCTCCCCTTCCAATTCCAGCTTCCTACCAACGTGCACCTGGAAGGCAACAGGTGATGCTCAAACACTTGAACCCCTGTCGCCACACAGACCTGCTGAGCCCCAGGCCTGTGGCTTCAGCCTGGCTCAGTCTCAGCTGCTGAGGGCATCTGAGAAGTGAACCAACAGACGGGAGATCTCTGTCCATCTGTCTCCATCCTTCAAATAAATAAGTGAGATTAGAGGAAGCAATCTTTAAATCTCACACAGGGACAAGGATAGTTCCTCTTTCAGACACGGTGGAAAACTTCAAAATTCATGTGGCACTGGAAAGACTTGTGCCTTGAGTGCAGAGCAAAATCAGCCCTAGGCAAAATATTACTTTGGTTCCAGTGACAAAGGTTAAAAGCCAAGACCCGGGGCTGGCACTGTGGAGCGGCAGGCTGAGCTGCCACCTGCGATGCTGCCACCTGCGATGCTGCATCCCGTACCAGAGTGCCATTTAGAGTCCCAACAACTCTGAGCTTCCGATTCCAGATCGTGCTAACATGTGAGGGAAAGCAGCAGAGGATGGCCCAAGTACTTGGGCCCCTGACCCCGACGTGGGAAACCTGGATGGAGTCCCAGCTCCTGGCTTTGGCTATTTGGGGAATAAATCAGCTACCAGAAGATCTCTTTCTCAGATCTAGTATTGTGGTGCAGTGAGTTCGGCCTCCACCTGTATCCCAAATGGGCACCATGTACCAGCTGCCCCACTTCCAATCCAATCAGTGCCCATATGGGATGCCAGTGCCACAGGCAGAGGCTTAACCTACTACATCACAGTGCAGGAAAAAAAAAAACTTATTTAAATAAACTTTTTTTAAAAAGACTGTACTTCTTGTAGAGAATTATTTTATTATAACAACCTAATTTTAAGTATTTCATTATAAAATTTATAAATGTATAAAAAGTCCCAATACTATAATATACATGTACTGAGATTTAATAAATATGAATATTTGTTTATGTATGTCTCTTACTTAAAAAAAGTGTTTCTAACACACTGAAGCCTCCAACAACTCATTCAAACCCCTTCCTCCACACAAATAACTTATAAATCATAATTTCATCCCTTTACTACTTGTCCACAAATAACACATTCTAAAAAATGCAAATACTTTTATAATATATACATGTGCACTCCATTTTTAAAAGCTCAACCTTATAATTTTTGAAAATTATAGTGATGCAAATAGTTTAATTATTATATTTTAAATGCCACAGACTGGGGCCAGTCCCGTGGCACAGCAGGTAAAGCCACCACGTACAGTGTCAGCATCCCATATAGGTGCTGGTTCAAGACTCCACTGTTCCACTTCTGATACTGCTCCCTGCTAATGTGCCTGGGAAAGTTGAAGAAGACGGCCCAAGTCCTTGGGCCCCTCACCCATGTGGGAGACCCAGAAGAACTCCTGGCTCCTGGCTTTGGATCAGCCCAGCTCCAGCCATTGTGGCCATTTGGGGAGTGAACCACCAGAAGGAGGACCTCCCTCTCTCTCTCTGCCTCTCAGTAACTCTGTCTTTCAAATAAATTAATCAATTTTTTAAAAAATGAACGAAATCCTATCTTCCACAACAAAATGGGTACAACTGGATCATTATGCTTGGTAAAATAAGCCAGTCCCAAAAAAACAAATATCATGTTTTCCCTTATTTTAGTGAATAATATACAGAGACCCAGTTGTACCCACTTTGGATTGGAAATGGAGCAGCAGGACTGGAACCGGTGCCCATATGGGATATGGCGTCATAGGTGGCAGCTTAACCCACTATGCCACAGCACCATCCCCATAAAGATCTTTTATTCTTGTGCTCTTTTTTTAATTTAATTTTTATTTATTAAAGGAAAAAACATATATATAGTTTTTTTTTTTTTTTGACAGGCAGAGTGGACAGTGAGAGAGAGACAGAGAGAAAGGTCTTCCTTTTGCCGTTGGTTCACCCTCCAATGGCCGCCGCGGTAGCGCGCTGCGGCCGGCGCACCGCGCTGATCCGATGGCAGGAGCCAGGTGCTTCTCCTGGTCTCCCATGGGGTGCAGGGCCCAAGCACTTGGGCCATCCTCCACTGCACTCCCTGGCCACAGCAGAGAGCTGGCCTGGAAGAGGGGCATCCGGGACAGGACCGGCGCCCCGACCGGGACTAGAACCCGGTGTGCCGGCACCGCAAGGCGGAGGATTAGCCTAGTGAGCTGCGGCGCCGGCCTATATATAGTTTTTTAAAAGACTTTTTTTCCAATCCATCTCCCTGCTAATGTGCCTGGAAAAGCAGAAGATAGCCCAAGTGCTTAGGCCCTGCCACCCACGAGAGACACCCAGATGGAGTGCCAGGCTTTGGCCTGGCCCAGCCCCAGCTGTTGTGGCCATTTGGGGAGTGACCCAGTGGATGGAAGATCTCCCCATCTCTCCCTCTCCTTCTGTAACTCTGCCTTGAGATATATAAATCTCAAAAAAGCCACTTGACTATCTTCCACTGCTTTCCAGGCACATTTCAGGCAGCTGGATCAGAAGTAGAGCACCCGGGACCTGAACAAGAGCTCTGATGTGGGACGCCAGACCCCAGGAGGCAGCTTCACCAGCTGCACCACCTAGCTGGCGTCTGTTGGCTTTTGCTCATATTTATGTTGTAGACTCATTGATCCTCCTCAGAATTTGTTCTCAGATTTCACTGATTTTATAAATTTTTGAAACATTTATTTATTTATTTGAAAGAGTTACAGAAAGAGGGAAAGACAGAGAGAGAGAGACAGAGAGATCTTGTATCTGCTGGTTACTCTCCAGATGGCTGCAACACCCAGGACTGGGCCAGGCCAAAGCCAGGAACCAGGAGCTTCTTCCGGGTCTCCCATAGGGTGGCTTCTGCTGCTTTTCCCAAGCCATTAACAGGGAGCTGGATCGGAAGTGAAGCAGCTGGGACACGGTGGCTTTACTCGCTACACTACAATTTGGTCCCAAGTTTTTATAAATTCTCAACCATTATCTTGCCAATGTTACATGTCCTCCATTTTCTCCCCATTCCCCCTGCTTTACGGAACACCCACATATATCTAAGATTTTTTCATTCTATACTCTCTTACATATTTCTATCCCTATACATACTGTGTTGTGTTCTGAGTAAGAAACACAAGAATTAAAAATAATTATGGGGGCCGGCGCTGTGGCGGAGCAGGTTATTTGTTCAAGAACCAGCTGCTCCACTTCTGACCCAGCTCTCTGCTATGGCCTGGGAAAGCAGTAGAAGATGGCCCAAGTCCTTGGGTCCCTGCACCCGTGTGGGAGACCCAGAAGAAGCTCCTGGCTTTGGATCAGCTCAGCTCCGGCCATTGCAGCCATCTGGGGAGTGAACTAGCGGATGGAAGACCTCTCTCTCTCTCTGCCTCTACTTCTCTCTCTGTGTAACTCTTTCAAATAAATAAATAAATCTTAAAAAATAACTATGGATTCTGCAGAGGTGCCAGCTCTCACTGTAAGTGCTTTCTGCACATTCACCCATGGAATTCTCAAACCCTGGAAAAGACAAGCAGCTACCAGCTCTTCTTCACAAAGAGCTAAGCCCAGAAAGGTTGAGTGACATCCAAGCCACACAGATGAACATGTGGCCCTGACCAAACCCACCCAGTCTCACACTAGTCAGAAGAAAGTGAGCTCTGAAAGACAGGACATTGATTAGATTAACTTCTGCTGGAAATCTTGTTTCTAACAAGATCGCAACACTAATTTAATTTTACTTGAAACAGGAAAGGAATTGCTTCAAAATAGCAGTTACTACTAACAAAAAGACTACTGAACACCTTTTAAAACTAATTTCCCTTAAATTGGAAATGAATCTTAATGGAGAATGGTACTGGGAAGGGGAGAGGGAGGAGGAGGAGGGGTGGGAAAATAACAATATTCCTAAAGTTGTATATATGAAATTTGTATTCCTTAAAAAATTAATTAATTTAAAAAAAAAAGAAAAAAACCTAATTTCTCAGGGCCAGCAGTGTGGCACAGATTAACTAACGCACAGCCTGCAATGCTGCATCCCGTATCAGAGCGTCTGATCCAGCTCCCTGCTTAAGTGCCTGAGGAAACCTGGGCTACGACAGGGCTACTACCTTGAGTGTGGTGATGACTTCGCAGGTGTAGTCACACAGCAGAACTGACTTCAAACACGTGCACTTTGTTACATGTCAATTGTTACCTCAAACATAAAGTACAAAAGCCACTTTTGTATTTAATTTTTGTACCACAAATATTCTTAGGACACAAAATAGCCATAAAAGAAAAATACTGGTAAAATTTTATTTCATCTAAATTCAAATATTCCATTTATCAAAAAGAATCATTAAGAAATAAAAAGGAACTCTGCCGGTTCTAGTCCTGACTGCTCTTCCAATCCAGCTCCCTGCTAATGTGCCTGGGAAGGCAGCAGATGGTGGCTCAAGTGCTTGGCCTTGCCACCCGTGCGGGAGGCCTGAGTGGAGTTCCTGGGTTTGGCCTGGCTCAGACCTGGCTGCTGCGGCCACTGGGGAATGAACCAGCAGATGGACTCATTCTTTCTCTTTCTGCCTTTCAAATAAATAAATACACCTTCAAAAAATATTTAAAAATAATAAAAACCTTAGAAGAATGATTCTGAATGTTTTTACCATATAGAAACGTTAGGCCACCGCCGCGGCTCAATAGGCTAATCCTCCGCCTTGCAGCGCCGGCACACCAGGTTCTAGAACCCGGTCGGGGCTCCGGATTCTGTCCCGGTTGCCCCTCTTCCAGGCCAGCACTCTGCTGTGGCCCGGGAAGGCAGTGGAGGATGGCCCAAGTCCTTGGGCCCTGCACCCCATGGGAGACCAGGAGAAGCCCCTGGCTCCTGCCTTCAGATCAGCGCGGTGCACCGGCCACAGCACACCAGCCGCGGCGGCCATTGGAGGATGAACCAACGGCAAAAGGAAGACCTTTCTCTCTGTCTCTCTCTCTCACTGTCCACTCTGCCTGTCCAAAAAAAAAGAAATGTTAAATGTTTGAGAAAATAGGTTTGTTTACCCTCATTAGATACTACATAGTGCATTTATACATAGAAACATTACATAATACCCTATAAAAGCATACAATTTTTTAAAGATTTATTTATTTATTTGAAAGTCAGAGTTATACAGAGAGAGAGAGAGAGAGAGAGAGAGAGAGGTCTTCCATCTGCTGGTTCACTCCCCGATTGGCCTCAACGGCCGGAGCTGCACCAATCCGAAGCCAGGAGCCAGGAGCTCCCTCCAGGTCTCCCATGTGGGCTCAGGGGCCCAAGGACTTAGGCCATCTTCTACTGCTTTCCCAGGCCAAGCAGAGAGCTGGATCAGAAGTGGAGCAGCGGGTCTTGAACCAGCACCCATATGGGATGCCGGCGTTTTAGGCCAGGGTGTTAACCTGTGCGCCACAGCACTGGCCCCAAGCATACAATTAAAAAAAAATTATTTATTTATTTGAAAAGCAGAGTGACAGAAAGAAAGCGGGGGAGGGGGACAGAGAGAGATCTTCCATCTGCTGATTCACCCCCAAATGGCTGCATCAGCCAGGTTTGGCTGTACCAAAACCAGGACTCCATGCTGGTCTCCCCCCGACAGGTGGTAGGGCCCAAACGCTGACCTGTTTGGCAGCTCCTAAAAAACTGACACACACATGGCTGACGCTGTGGCGCAGGGTGTTAAGCTGCCGCCTGCAGCCCCAGCATGCCATGTGGGCACCAGTTTGAGTCCCAGCTGCTCCACTTCTGATCCGCCTCCCTGCTAATGCGCCTGAGAAGGCAGCGAAGGTTGGTCCAAGTGCTCAGGGCCCTGCACTCACGTGAGAGACAGAGACCTGGAGGAAGCTCCTGCTTCCTGGCTGCAGCCTGGCCCAGTCCCGTCTGTTGCAGCCATCTAGGGAGTAAACCAGAGGATAGAAGAGCATGCTCTTCTCTCTGTAATTCTGACTTGTAAAAATAAATCTTTATTAAAAATAAAAAAAAAAAACTAAACACATACATCCACATGATGACTCATTAATTGTACTCCTGGGTGTTTACCCAGAAGAAATAGCATTTGTCCACAGAAAAGGCTTATATAAGAATCCTCACAGGGGACAGAACTGTGATGCTGGCATTCCATATGGTCACCAGTTGAGTCCCAGCTGCTCCACTTCCCAACCAGCTCCCTGGTAACGGTCTGGGAAAGCAGTGGAAGATGGCCCAAGTGTTTGGACCCCTGCCACTCATGTGGGAGACCCAGAAGAAGTTCCTGGCTCCTGATCAGCCCAGCTCCAGCCATTGTGGCCATCTGGCAAGTGAACCAACAGATAGACAACCTCTCTGTCTGTCTCTCCCTCTCTCCACAGTGCCACCATCCCATATGGGCACCAGTTTGAGTCCCAGCTGCTCCACTTCCAATTCAGCTCCCTGTTAAAGTGCCTGGGAAAGCAGCTGAAGAAGGCCCAAGTCCTTGAGTTCCCTGCATCCACATGGGAGACCCAGAAGAAGCTCCTGGTTCCTGGCTCCTGGCTTTGACCTGACCCAGCCCTGGTCATTATGGCCATTTGGGAGTGAACCAGTAGATGAAGACCTCTCTGTCTTTCAAATAAAATGAAATTTCTTTAGAAAGGAATACTACTCAAATAAAAGCAGACACATGCCCCCGAATCAACAAATTTCAAAAACACTACACTGAGGAAAATAGATATAAAGGAGCACATACCTCATTAGTTCATTTACATGAAATTCAAAGAACTAGAAAATCAATCTATAGCAATAGAAATTGGAACAACAGTCATTCTGGAGATTTTAGAGGGTGGTTGTAATGACTAAAAAAGAACCCAAGGCAACTTTCAGAGGTAATGGAAGCATTCCCAAGTAATGAACACAAGGATATACACAACCACTATCAAATTTATACAGTTAAGATCTATACATTCTAAAATGTATAAAATAGTCCAGTAATTTTTTTAAGATTGAGGTGTATTTTTTAAGATTTATTTATTGGCCGGCACCGTGGCTCACTAGGCTAATCCTCTGCCTTGCGGCGCCGGCACACCGGGTTCTAGTCCCGGTCGGGGCACCAATCCTGTCCCGGTTGCCCCTCTTCCAGGCCAGCTCTCTGCTGTGGCCAGGGAGTGCAGTGGAGGATGGCCCAAGTCCTTGGGCCTTGTACCCCATGGGAGACCAGGATAAGCACCTGGCTCCTGCCATCGGATCAGTGCGCCGGCCGCAGCGCGCCTACCGCGGCAGCCATTGGAGGGTGAACCAACGGCAAAAGGAAGACCTTTCTCTCTGTCTCTCTCTCACTGTCCACTCTGCCTGTCAAAAATTTAAAAAAAAAAAAAAAGATTTATTTATTTATCTGAGAAGCAGTGTTACAGAAAGAGAGAGGGAGAGGCAGAGAGAGAGGTCGTCCATCCACTGGTTCACTCCCCAAATGGCCGCAATGGCCAGTGCTGAGCCGATCTGAAGCCAGAAGCTTCTTCCGGGTCTCCCACACAGGTGCAGGGGCCCAAGCATGTGGGCCATCTTCCATTGCCTTCCCAGGCCATAAGCAGAGAGCTGGATCAGAAAGGGAGCAGCCGGGACTCGAAAAGGCATATGGGATGCCAGTGCAGCAAGTGGAAGCTTAGCCCACTATGCCACAACACCAGCACAAGCACCAGCCCCTCCAGTAATTTTTTAATGGAATATTATACGGTTTTTAAAAATCCTTTTTTCTTTCTTTTTGGAGAGACACAGAGAGGAAGGAGAGCAAGGGAGCTCCCATCTACCAAACTCCCACCATCATTAGGGCCAGACTGGGAAGGACTAGACAATGCTGGAGACAGGAGCCAGGAACTCAGTCCAGGTACACCACATGGGTGGCAGGAGCCTAATTACTTGTGCCATTACCACTGACTCCCAGGGACTACAGTATCAGAAATAGAGAGTTAGAAGCCAGGGCAGAGTATAAAGCTTCTAAACACTAGGCCAAATGCCTATCCCTGGAATATCTGAAATGAAATAAAAGATTGCACTTTCTGTATTAAAAAGATGTGGTAGGGGCAGGCACTGTGGCTTAGTGGGTAAAGCCACCGTGTGCAGTGCTGGCATCACATATAGGCACTGGTTCGAGTCCCGGCTGTTCCACTTCCAATCCAGCTCTCTGCTATGGCCTGCACCTGTGTGGAAGACTTGGAAGCAGCTCCTGGTTCCTGGCTTCGGATCAGCACAGCTCCAGCTGCTGCAGCCCTTTGGGGAGTGAACCAGCAGATAGAGGACCTCTCTCTCTCTCTCTCTGGCTCTCCTTCTCTCGTGTGTAACTCTTTCAAATAAATAAATAAATCTTTAAAAAAAATGTGGTAGACATTTGTTCTAGTGGCCTAGTCACCAATTGGGACACCCACGTCCCATCCCAGAGTGCCTCGGTTTGAGTTCCAGCTTTGTTACAAATTCTGGCTTCCTATTAATATGCATCCTGGGAGGCAGGAGATAATGGCTTACGTGGTTAGGTCTTTGCCACCCACATGGGAGACCTGGATTTGGTTCCTGGCTCCCAGCTTCGGCCTAAGTCCAGCCCTGGCCTAGCCCCAGTTGTAAACTTTTAAAGAATGAATCAGCGGATGGGAGCATGCTCTCTCTGCCTCTCAAATTAACTTTTTAAAAATATTTTATTTATTTGAAAGGCAGAGTTACAGGGCAAGAGTGGGTCAGGAAGACACAGACACATCTTCCATCTGCTAGTTCACTCCCTAAATGGCCCACGGGCTGGGTCAGGCCAAAGACAGGAGCCAAAAGCTTAATCCCAGGTCTTTCGTGTGGGTGCAAGGCCCCAAGGACTTGGGTTATCTTCTGTTGCTTTCCCAGCTGCATTAGCAGGGAATTGGATGAGGAGTGGAGCAGCTGGGGACTGCAACCAGCAAGTGGCAGCTTAACCCATTACAACACAACTCCTGACCCTTAAATTAGTTTTTTAAAAGAGGGCTGCTTGAGCCGGCGCCGCGGCTCACTAGGCTAATCCTCCGCCTTGCGGCGCCGGCACACCGGGTTCTAGTCCAGGTCGCCCCCTTCCAGCCCAGCTCTCTGCTATGACCCAGGAAGGCAGTGGAGGATGGCCCAAGTCCTTGGGTCCTGCACCCCATGGGAGACCAGGATAAAGCACCTGGCTCCTGCCATCGGATCAGCGTGGTGCACCGGCCACAGCGCGCCAGCCGCAGCGGCCATTGGAGGGTGAACCAATGGCAAAAAGGAAGACCTTTCTCTCTGTCTCTCTCTCTCTCTGTCCACTCTGCCTGTCAAAAAATAAAAATAAAAGAGGGCTGCTTGGAACTGGCGCTGTGGCGTAGCGGGTGGGGCCACATCTACAGTGCCGGCATCTCATATGGGCACCGGTTCGAGTCCTGGCTGCTCCACTTCCGATCCAGCTCTCTGCTATGGCCTGGGAAAGCAGTAGAAGATGGCCCAAGTCCTTAGGCCTCCCTCTGCACCTACGTGGGAGACCTGGAAGAAGCTCCTGATTCCTGGCTTCAAATCAGCACAGCTCTGGCCATTGTGGCCAACTGGGGAGTGAACCAGAGGATGGAAGGCCTCTCTCTCCCCTCTCTGTGTAACTTTGACTTTCAAATAAATGAATCTTTTTTTTTTTTTTTTGGACAGGCAGAGTGGAGGTTCACCCTCCAATGGCCACTGCGATCGGTGCGCTGCGGCCGGTGCACTGCGCTGTTCTGAAGCCAGGAGCCAGGTGCTTCTCCTGGTCTCCCATGGGGTGCAGGGCCCAAGCACTTGGGCCATCCTCCACTGCACTCCCTGGCCACAGCAGAGAGCTGGCCTGGAAGAGGGGCAACCAGGACAGTATCCGGCGCCCCAACCGGGACTAGAACCCGGTGTGCCGGCGCCGCAAGGCGGAGGATTAGCCTAGTGAGCCATGGCGCCTGCCGAAATAAATAAATCTTTAAAAAAAAAAAAAAGAGGGCTGTTTGCTGTATATGGATACAACACGATCTCCAATATAACTGTTAATTAGTAAAGTACGACACTGAAAAATGTGTGGAGTATGTTACTCATTTCTATAAAATCTCTTTCACACTATGTCTTATACACACACACACACACACAGAGATGATGTTATTCTTCAGAAGAAAACAAAGGAAAAAGGCCACACCAGTTCTCCTGAAAGAGGAAGAAGGTAGCTGAGTAACAGGGTTTAAGAGTGAGAAAAATTACAAAACACACATTGGTACCATTCGCAGTTTATTCTGAGTTGAGATTTCCAGGAACATAAGTTTCCCACAGAAGGCAACAGTGGAAAGCACAGGCTCTGGAGTCTGACCACCTCAACTGAGTCCTGGTTATCCCACTGCTTTCCTGTGATCTGAGATACACTGCTTAATTTATTGGTACTCAGCGTTCTCCAGCTCTCCTATCAGGGAGCTGGACTGGAAGTAGAGTAGCCAAGGCTCAAACTGGCACCCTGACATGAGATGAGTTGGCCTCAAGTGGCAGCTTAAGCCTCTGTGCCACAACACCTGCTGCAACCCCCTTCTGGCTTCCTGCCTATGCACCTAAGAAGGGAAGTAGATAATGGCCCAAGTACTTGGGCCCCTGGCATGCACATGGGAGACCCAGATGAAGCTCCTGGCTCCTGGATTCAGCCTGGCCCAGACCTGGCTGTTGCAGCCATTTCGGTAATAAACCAGAAGATGGAAGATTCCTCTCTCTCCTGCTTCTCAAAAAAAACCAGATAAACCTTTTATAAAAATTTAATATTTCAAAACTTTGCTTTTCCTTTAATAAGACATGAAGGCTTTTGAATCAAATTTCTTGGGGCACAAATCCTAACTCCAGGACCAGTTTGTTGTAGACCTGTTTCCTCACTTGGGAAACAGGGAAACAATGGTCTTCATGAGAATTAAGTAATTCATATAGAGCATTTGATGCCATAGCACTTAATAAATACCCAGCACATTCTTCCATGTGTTTTAAACAAATAACTATTCCCAAGGCATGAAACATCATCCCCCTGCTGACAGTTGTATTCCTGAAGCCTGACCTCTCCTCTGGACTCCAGATTTTTCTGTGAGACCCTTTCAATCCTTGGACTTTTCCCACTCCTTTCAGTCAAAAGAAAGCCTTGTTTTCCATCTCCAACCTCTAATTCCCTCACGCCTGCCACCACCCCAATCCAGCTTCCCCATCTCAGTAGATACCACTGTCACCCACTTATTTGATCAAGAAACCTAGATATCACCCTGATTCCTCACATGCCCTCACACCCCTCTCCTAATTTATCAGCAAGTCCCAAAAGCTCTACTTCCAGAATATCTCCCTGAGTCAAAAGCTCTAAGCACAACTACACTCAGTGTTCACATGTAATGTACGTATGCGATCAGCTCTCCTCATCTCCACTTCTAGCCCAAGTTGCCTCACAACTCAGACTCAAGGCCCAATTCCTCACCAATGCCTACAAGAACAGCTTGACTGAAAGACCAACTGTCCAACCAGGCTTCTGCATACCTCCACCTTACTAGAGACACATGAGTCTCAGCTAGGTTCTTGGCGATCTCCCCTTTCCCTCTGTTGCATGTGTCTGCAAGCCTCTGTCCACCCACTCCTCACAGCTGCCCTTTTCTCACCTTCCAGAGCTTAGCTAACACACAAAGACCAGAAGGAAGAGAAGACAGAAAGGATGGGACATCAAGAAGAGGTAAACAGGAGTGGTGCAGCTTAAACCATGGCTTTGGGATGCCTGCATCCTATACTTGAGTGTCTGGAACCAAATCCCACCTCTGCTTCTGGCCCAGCTTCCTGGTAATGAGGCAGCGGATGATGGCCCAAGTACTTGGGTTCCTGCCACCCACATGGCAGACCCAGATGTTGTTCCTAGCGTTGGACTGGTCCAGCTCTGGTTGCTGTGGGCATCTGGGGAGTGACCCAGTAGGCAGAAGGTCTCTGTCTCTGTCTCTCCTCCCACTCCCCCACTCCACCATCTTTCAAATAAATAAATAAATCTCTCTCTTTTTTTTTAAGATTAATTTATTTACTTGAAAGCCAGAGTTACATAGAAGTAGAGGCAGAGAGAGAGAGAGAGAGAGAGAGATCGTCCATCTGATGGTTCACTCCCCAAATGGCTGCAACGGCCGGAGCTGAGCTGGAGCCAGGAGCTTCTTCTGGGTCTCCCAGTGGGTGCAGGGGAGCCAAGCACTTCAGCCATCTTCTACTGTTTTTCCAGGCCATAGCAGAGGGTTGGAGGAGTAGTCAGGACTGGAAGCGGTGCCCACATGGGTTGCTGGCACTGGAGGTAATGGCTTTACCTGCTACACCAAAGCACCGGCCCCATAAATCTTTTTTTTTTTTAAGATGTATTTATTTACTTGAGAGGCAGAGTTACAGACAGAGAGAGGGAGAGACAGAAAGAGAGGTCTTCCATCAGCTGGTTCACTCCCCAAATGGCCACAGCTGAGCCAATCCAAAGCCAGGAGCCAGGCTCTTCCTCCGGTCTGCCATCCGAGTGCAGGGGCTTAGGCACTGGGCCATCTTCTACTGCTTTCCCAGGCCATCAACAGGGAGCTGAATCAGAAGTGATGCAGCTGGGACTTGAACCAGCACCCACATGGAATGCCAGTGCCGCAGGCAGATGCTCAACGTACTACACCAATAAATCTTACACAGAAAGTGGTGAACAGCTGAGAGATCAGAGATGGCAGGGCACCGAGAGGCACGTCAAGCCTGTCAGAAAGAAGCCATGGGGGAGGCTGGGGCAGACTGGGAAAGAATAACAAGCTGCAGAAGGCTTAAGGACAACTGGGAAGCGGAGATTTTGCAGTGAGAAATGACAGTGCCACTGAAGGGAAGGATCTCACTGACAGGCGGCGGAGGAGCAGTGTGGGGACCACTGACAGGCGGGGTCTCCAACAGGAGCACGGGGTGTGGACAGGAAGGTCACAGAGGAGGGAAGGGAGGGGCACAAGGGGGGGTGAGCACTGACATCAGAGGGTCCCCCCACCTGACCGGGTCGGGGGATAGGCTCTGAGTGACCCAGGGACCCTGACAGGCAGGGACGGGAGGCACTTCTAGGCCAGCACAGTCACTGCCGAGGAGGGCGCTGACCACGGGGAAACCAACAGAGATCACTGACAGGTGGGGGAACTGCTGCGGATGAGGTCAAGGGGTCACCAAGGCTCACACACAGGCTGGCTGATGGGGCACTGCCTGATGGGGGCACTGACCGACAGGGGGCATTGACTGAAGGGGCACTGCCTGACAGGGGGCACTGAATGACAGGGGGCACTGACAGGCAGGAAGCACTGACTGACAGGGCACTGACTGACGGGAATGCTGACAGGGCACTGACTGACGGAGCACTGACTGATGGGGCACTGACTGACGGGGCACTGACTGACAGGGACGCTGACTGATGGGGCACTGACTGACAGGGGGCACTGACAGGCAGGGAGCACTGACTGACGGGGCACTGACTGACGGGAATGCTGACAGGGCACTGACTGACAGGGCACTGACTGATGGGGCACTGACTGACGGGGCACTGACAGGGACGCTGACTGATGGGGCACTGACTGACAGGGGGCACTGACAGGCAGGGAGCACTGACTGACGGGGCACTGACTGATGGGGCACTGACTGACGGGGCACTGACAGGGACGCTGACTGATGGGGCACTGACTGACAGGGGGCACTGACAGGCAGGGAGCACTGACTGACGGGGCACTGCCTGATGGGGCACTGCCTGATGGGGCACTGACTGACGGGAATGTTGACAGGGCACTGACTGACAGGGGGCACTGACAGGGACGCTGACTGATGGGGCACTGACTGACAGGGGGCACTGACAGGAGGCACTGATTGATGGGGGGCACTAGCTGACAGGGCACTGACTGACAGGGTGCTGACTGACGGGGCCGCTGACTGACAGGGGGTACTAGCTGACAGGGGGCACTAGCTGACGGGGCATTGACTGACGGGGGCACTGACTGACAGGGGGCACTGACTGACGGGAGCACTGACTGACAGGTGGCGCTGACTGACGGGGCCGCTGACTGACAGGGGGCACTAGCTGACGGGGGCACTGACTGACGGGAGCACTGACTGACAGGGGGCGCTGATTGACGGGGGCACTAGCTGACAGGGCGCTGACTGACAGGCGGCGCTGTCAGGCGGCCAGGGACGTTGACTGACAGGAGGCACTGACGGACAGGGGGCGCTGTCTGCCTGACGCGAGCCGCTGCATGCCGAGAGTCCTTCCCGCCGGCCGGGCGGCCACACTCACCTGCCCCGCGGGCCGGGCGTCGCGGCGGCTGCTCGGAGGCCCGGGCGGAGGCCAGGGCGCGGGCGGCGGCGAAGCCCGGGTGGCCTCGGGCGCGCCGCAGCCACATGGGCCTGGCCAGGGGCTCGGCGCCTTCCGACACGGGCGCGGCCGGCCGGCGGCTCGGACCCGCCAGGGACCCGCTCGGGGCCGCGGGCAGCCCACGGCTCTCCGCAAGATGGCGGCCGCGGCGGCGCGGACGCGCGCGCGCTCTCCGGGCGCGGGGGCGCGCGCGCGCTCGTGACCGGGGCGGGGCCGGAGCCAGCGGGCGGCCCCGGGGCGGAAGGTTCGCGGCTGACGTTTTCCTAGGCAGCGTCTGCACGGACCGGCGCCGCGGGGTCTCTGCACCCCGAGCTTCGCACGTTCGGTCCGTGCGGGTTTAACACGCGTGGGAGAGACGGCGTGTCCGCCCGCCCCTTCCCCCGAGAGCGCGCTCCGCGGCCGACCGGGCGTCTCCTGGCCCCCTGCCCTCTGCGCCCCGGCCCTCAGGGCGGCCACCTCCCCGCAGCACCTGTTCCCGCGGCCAACGGCTTCCGCTTGTCACCTCCCATCATCCGAGGGAAAGGGTTACTGCGAGCCGTGTCCAAGGAAAATCCTGGAAGGGGTGCGAAGACCTGAGCCTCAGGGCCCTGTGACGCCCTCACTCAGGCCTGTCCCCCATGACCGCCCTCACCCGATCCCATGTCCACCCACCCGGGACTGCGCTCACTCAGAGCCGTGTCCCCCGTGACTGCCCTCACGCGATCCCGTGTCCCCCCATGACCGCCCTCACCCGATCCCGTGTCCACCCACCGGGGACTGCCCTCACTCAGAGCCATGTCCCCCGTGACTGCCTCACTCAGAGCTGTGTCCCCCCGTGACCACCCTCACTCAGGCCTGTCCCCCATGACCGCCTTCACCTGATCACCTGTCCCCCATGACCGCCCTCACTCAGGCCTGTCCCCCATGACCACCTTCACCTGATCACCTGTCCCCCCGTGACTGCCCTCCCTCAGGCCTGTCCCCCATGACCGCCCTCACCCGATCCCATGTTTCCCCATGACCGCCCTCACCCGATCCCGTGTCCCCGGTGACTGCCCTAGCTCAGAGCCAAGCCCCCATGACCGCCCTCACTCAGGCCTGTCCCCCCATAACTGCCCTCACCCGATCCCGTGTCTCCCTGTGACCGCCCTCTCTCAGGCCTGTCCCCCCGTGACTGCCCTCTCTCAGGCCTGTCCCCCATGACTGCCTTCACCTGATCCCGTGTCTCCCCGTGACTGCCCTCACTCAGAGCCATGTCCCCCATGACCGCCCTCACCCGATCCCGTGTCTCCCTGTGACTGCCCTCTCAGGCCTGTCACCCCGTGACTGCCCTCACTGAGGCCTGTCCCCCATGACTGTCCTCACCCGATCCCGTGTCCCCCCGTGACCACCCTCTCTCAGGCCTGTCCCCCATGCCCGTCCTAGCTCAGAGCCGAGCCCCCTGTGACTGCCCCTCACTCAGAGCCGTGTCCCCCATGACCTCCCTCAACCGATCCCATGTCTCCCTGTGACTGCCCTCTCTCAGGCCTGTCACCCCGTGACTGCCCTCACTCAGAGCCGTGTCCCCCATGACCGCCCTCACCCGATCCCGTGTCTCCCTGTGACTGCCCTCACTCAGGCCTGTCACCCCGTGACTGCCCTCAGAGCCGTGTCCCCCATGACATCCCTCATCCGATCCTGTGTCCCCCCGTGACCACCCTCTCTCAGGCCTGTCCCCCATGACCGTCCTAGCTCAGAGCCGAGCCCCCTGTGACTGCCCCTCACTCAGAGCCGTGTCCCCCATGACCTCCCTCACCCGATCCCATGTCTCCCTGTGACTGCCCTCTCTCAGGCCTGTCACCCCGTGACTGCCCTCACTCAGGCCTGTCCCCCATGACTGCCTTCACCTGATCCCGTGTCTCCCCGTGACCACCCTCTCTCAGGCCTGTCCCCCATGACCGCCCTCACCCGATCCCATGTCTCCCTGTGACTGCCCTCTCTCAGGCCTGTCACCCCATGACTGCCCTCACTCAGAGCCGTGTCCCCCATGACCGCCCTCACCCGATCCCGTGTCTCCCTGTGACTGCCCTCTCTCAGGCCTGTCCCCCCGTGACTGCCCTCACTCAGAGCCATGTCCCCCATGACTGCCTTCACCTGATCCCGTGTCCCCCATGACCGCCCTCACCCGATCCCGTGTCTCCCTGTGACTGCCCTCTCTCAGGCCTGTCCCCCCGTGACTGCCCTCACTCAGAGCCGTGTCCCCCATGACTGCCTTCACCTGATCCCGTGTCTCCCCGTGACTGCCCTCACTCAGAGCCATGTCCCCCATGACCTCCCTCACCCGATCCCGTGTCTCCCCGTGACTGCCCTCTCTCAGGCCTGTCACCCCAATGACTGCCCTCACTCAGAGCCGTGTCCCCCATGACCGCCCTCACCCGATCCCGTGTCTCCCTGTGACCACCCTCTCTCAGGCCTGTCCCCCATGCCCGTCCTAGCTCAGAGCCGAGCCCCCTGTGACTGCCCCTCACTCAGAGCCGTGTCCCCCATGACCTCCCTCACCCGATCCCATGTCTCCCTGTGACTGCCCTCTCTCAGGCCTGTCACCCCGTGACTGCCCTCACTCAGAGCCGTGTCCCCCATGACCGCCCTCAACCGATCCCGTGTCTCCCTGTGACTGCCCTCTCTCAGGCCTGTCCCCCCGTGACTGCCCTCACTCAGAGCCGTGTCCCCCATGACCGCCCTCACCCGATCCCGTGTCTCCCTGTGACCGCCCTCTCTCAGGCCTGTCCCCCATGCCCGTCCTAGCTCAGAGCCGAGCCCCCTGTGACTGCCCCTCACTCAGAGCCGTGTCCCCCATGACCTCCCTCAACCGATCCCATGTCTCCCTGTGACTGCCCTCACTCAGGCCTGTCACCCCGTGACTGCCCTCACTCAGAGCCGTGTCCCCCATGACCGCCCTCACCCGATCCCGTGTCTCCCTGTGACTGCCCTCACTCAGGCCTGTCACCCCGTGACTGCCCTCAGAGCCGTGTCCCCCATGACATCCCTCATCCGATCCTGTGTCCCCCCGTGACCACCCTCTCTCAGGCCTGTCCCCCATGACCGTCCTAGCTCAGAGCCGAGCCCCCTGTGACTGCCCCTCACTCAGAGCCGTGTCCCCCATGACCGCCCTCACCCGATCCCATGTCTCCCTGTGACTGCCCTCTCTCAGGCCTGTCCCCCCGTGACTGCCCTCACTCAGAGCCGTGTCCCCCATGACCGCCCTCACCCGATCCCGTGTCTCCCTGTGACTGCCCTCACTCAGGCCTGTCACCCCGTGACTGCCCTCAGAGCCGTGTCCCCCATGACATCCCTCATCCGATCCTGTGTCCCCCCGTGACCACCCTCTCTCAGGCCTGTCCCCCATGACCGTCCTAGCTCAGAGCCGAGCCCCCTGTGACTGCCCCTCACTCAGAGCCGTGTCCCCCATGACCGCCCTCACCCGATCCCATGTCTCCCTGTGACTGCCCTCTCTCAGGCCTGTCCCTGCATACAGAGGCTGTTGGAGCTGCCGGGTGGGAGCTTGGGCCATGCGGGAGGTGCTCCCTGGCGGCCTGGCAGGGGAGCACGGCCAACCCGCTTCCTGGTGCTGAGTCTTTCCTCCTTTGGCTCCCAAGGGCGTTCATCAGCAAACCATTCCCTGCACTCTGAGCAGCAGCAGCTCACACCACCCCATCCTGGAGCGGGACACTGGCCTCCTGAGGGCCCCTTGCGCTTGTCTCAGCTCAGTGCAATCAACACGGCCCCCAGGAGGGTCCCACCGCTCCCCACAGGGGCTCCTGTCCTTGCCAGACGGCCCCGTGTGGTTTCTTTCTCCCTGTTCCTTTGTCTGCAGTCATGACAACCTCCTGCTGCAGCCCTGCTCTGGGTCCCTGCTTCCCTGCGGGCTCCCCGGGAGGCGGCGCTTGAGCTGTGGCCAGCTCTCCTTCTCACCGAGAGCCTCCCTGCTGCCCTCTTCCAACCATCACTCCTCTCTCCCTCCCTGCCCCCCAAAGCACACACAGACACAGAGTTCCCAACCCCGCGCCCAGCTTGGTTCTTTCTCCCCCTCCACTGTAGCACTAGTTACGATCCGAACAGATCACAGGAACCACACAATGATTTTGACAGGAAAAAGTCTGATACAAAAAGCATCAACAGGTAGTAAAGGGATAAAGATAATTCCATATTCAAGGAAGGACAAAACTGGGTGTGTCTGGCTTCTTGTTAGAGACCTGTGGCTACAGCCCAACTGATGAGGGACTCTGTCCCTGGGTTGTGCAGGGATACGTTTGATCCGCAGTGACCTGTAACAACAGCTGCTGGGCAGCACGTCACCCTGCCAGGGTGCAGGTGAGCCGAGCCAGGAAACCGACTGCTCAGGTGCCCATGAGACTCACTGAGAATCTGCCGATGGGCTGCTGCTGACCTGAGTGAGGAGCGATCCACAGGGGCGGCACCAAAACTGGGCGAGGGCCAGGACAGCTGTTTAGTCCCCCAGTGGGATCAAGGAGACACAGGCAGGGGAGCTGGGCTCAGTCCCTCTGAGACTGCACCCCCTGGCCACCTGCACAGCTTCAGATGGTGCCTACGGCAAAGGACAAGCCCACAGTGCAGTCCGGCTCCAGGACAGAGAGCAGGCAGCAAACAAGGACCCAGAGCACGGGAAGTGGACTTGGAACTGAAGCAGTGAGTAGAAAAGTGACACGGACCAAACCATGGCTGCCTCACTCCTGTGTGTGTGCTCGCTACATTGTTGGAAGTCCAGTGAAGAACTTGACACTTCACCTGCTGGGGTGCAGTGGTTCTTGCTGCACAGGAAAGAAGTCCTCACTCCTCCCCCAGTGAGGACATGCGCATTCTCAACAGCCATTATGTGTATCACTGCTACAACTCCTCAAATTCTGACTTTCCTCTGAAAAACCTCTTACAATAAGACTAGATAGGGGGCCTTTGCTGTGACACAGCAGGTTAATGCCCTGGCCTGAAGTGCTGGCATCAGACCTGGCTGTTCCACTTCCAATCTGGCTCTCTGCTATGGCCTGGGAAAGCAGGAGAAGATGGCCCAAGCCCTTGGGCCCCTGTACCCACATGGGAGACCTGGAAGAAGCTCCTGGGTCCTGGCTTCAGATCTGCACAGCTCTGGCCGCTGCGGCCAACTGGGGAGTGAACCAGCGGATGGAAGACCTCTCTCTTTTTCTCTCTCTCTCTCTCTCTCTCTCTCTCTGCCTCTCCTTCTCTCTGTGTAACTCTGAGTTTCAAATAAATATTTTAAAATCAGTAAGTTAATTAAAATTATTTGAATGGCAGAGAAACACAGATCTTTCATCTTCTGGTTCACTGCCCAAATGCCCACAATAGCCAGGGCTGGGCCAGGCGAAGTCAGGAGTCAGGAACTCAGTCCGGGTCTGCTGCGTGGGTGCAGGGACTGGAGTACTGGAGCCATCACCTGCTGCCTCCCCCGGTGTGCACCAGCAGGAAGCTGGACTCAGGAACTGAAGAGCTGCGAGGGCGAGGGCGAGGCACTGATGCAGGACTCGGGCCAAGCAGCGTCCTAACCGCTGGGCCGTGTGCTGCCTCACAGCAACTTCTTAAATTTATTTTGATGGGAAAGAGAGAGAAGAAAATGTTCCTATACACAAATACGTAATTTGACAACTAAAGAGAAAACATGCAAACTACTATGGTCCTTGTTTCTGGAAATGGATCACAGGCGCAGCTGATATCTGTGGATTTTTTTTTTTTTTTTTTAAGATTTATTTATGGGGCTGGCACTGTGACGTAGCAGGTAAAACTGTCAGCTGCAGTGCCGGCATCCCATATGGGCACTGGTTCAAGACCCAGCTGCTCCACTTCTGAGCCAGCTCTCTGCTGTGGGCTGGGAAAGCAGTAGAAGATGGCTCAAGTGCTTGGGCCCCTGCACCCACATGGGAGACCTGGAGGAAGCTCCTGGCTCCTGGCTTCAGATCAGTGCAGCTCCAGCCACGTGGCCATTTGGGAAGTGAATCAGTGGATAGAAGACCTCTCTCTCCCTCTCTGCCTCTGCCTTTCTGTAACTCTGCCTCTTAAATAAATAAATAAATCTTTTTTAAAAAATTGATTAATTTGAGAGGCAGAATCAGAGAGAGAGAGAGCATGAAAGCATCAAGAAGACTTGTTGCAAAAGAGGAACCATCATACCGTGAATAGCTAACGTCTCCTAAGAGACAGCAGAGGCCCTAACGGCTGTGAAACAACTCCGTCGGGGCAGGCACTCGCACAGCAGGTAACATGGCGCTTGGAACCCCTGCATCCTGTATCCACCTGCACCTGGGTTCGAGGCCCAGCTCCAGGCCTCAGGTCAGCGGCCTGCTAACGCACACCACAGGAAGCAGAGGATGGATCAAGCGGCTGACTCCCTGCCACTCACATGGGAGACCTGGACTGAGCACCAAGTTCCCAGTTGTGGGCATTTGGGGAACGAAGCAGTGGGTGGAAAATCTGTCTCTCTGCCTTTCAAATAAATAATTTCTTTTGTAAAAAAGAAAAAGGCTGGCGTCGTGGCTCAATAGGCTAATCCTCCACCTTGCGGCGCTGGCACACCGGGTTCTAGTCCCGGTCGGGGCACTGGATTCTGTCCCGGTTGCCCCTCTTCCAGGCCAGCTCTCTGCTGTGGCCCGGGAGTGCAGTGGAGGATGGCCCAGGTGCTTGGGCCCTGCACCCCATGGGAGACCAGGATAAGTACCTGGCTCCTGCCTTTGGATCAGCGCGGTGCGCCAGCCGCAGCACGCCGGCCACAGCAGCCATTGGAGGGTGAACCAACGGCAAAAGGAAGACCTTTCTCTCTGTCTCTCTCTCTCACTGTCCACTCTGCCTGTCAAAAAAATAAATTTAAAAAAATTTAAAAAAGAAAAATATTTATTTATTTATTTGAAAGGCAGAGTTACAGAGAGAGAAGGAGAGGCAGACAGAGAGAGGAGAGATATTCTATCCGCTATTTCACTCCCCAGATGGCCACAACTGCTGGAGCTGGACCAAGCTGAAGCCAGGAGCCAGGAACCTCTTCCAGGTCTCTCACATGGATGCTGAGACCCAAACACTTGGGCCACCTTCTACTGCTTTCCCAGGCCATAGCAGAGAGCTGGACTGGAAGAGGAACAACCAGGAAATGAACTGGCACCCATATGGGATGTCAGAGCCACAGGCAGAGGCTTAGCCTACTTACGCCCCAGCACAGGCGCCAAGCAAATCTTTTTTTAAAATGCAGCCTCTCAGCTTCCAATTCCAACAAGCTGAATCAGAATCTGCATTAAAAAAAGAAAGAGCGAGAGAGAAAGAAAGGAAGAATAAAGACATCGAAGGCACACAGAGCAGGAGGCGCCTTGCTGGCCGAGTTGTCCTACAAGGAATACTGCTCAAGCTGAAGGGAACGTGTGGGTGCCTCAGCAGGTGCAGAAACGGGACTTGACAAAATCTGGTACCAGCTCATGACAAACAGCACACATGGAAAATTCCTGCTCTGGTCTGGATGTTGTCACAGGTGCCAAACGCTTGCCCCCAGGGTGGTGCCAAAGACAAGAGGCAGAATCTGTGGCCAGCGCTGTTGGTGTAGGGGTAAAGTCACCACCCATGACGCTGGCATCCCATATGGGTACCGGTTCAAGTCTCGGTTGCTGCACTTCAGATCCAGCTCCCTACTAATGGCCTGGGAAAAGCAGCCAAGATGGCCCAAGCCCTCTGCACCCATGTGGGAGACCAGGAAGAAGCTCCTGGTTCCTGGCTTTGGTCTGGCCCAACCCTAGCCATTGGGGCCATTTGGGGAGTGAATCAGCAGATGGAAGACCTCTCTCTCTCTCTCTCTCTCTCTCTCTCTCTCTCCATCTCCCCTCCCCCCCAGTAACTGTGCCTTTCAAATCAATAAAAACAAAATCTTAAAGAAAAGAGTAGGTAGAGTCTTTAAGAGGTGAGTCAAGGGGGAGATCCCTAGGTGATTGGCCCAGAAAGTGGTTCTTGGGCAAGGGTTGTTGGGGTAGCCTCGTCAGGTTTGAGTTCTGAGCCCCCCCCCATTCCCTACCACCTGGCTTGCCATGCACCACACGCACACCCCCGCCCCCACCATTGCCATCTCTGGGCACAAACCTCTAAACCTTTCCTCTTGCAAAGGGACTTGCCTCACGTGTGTCACTGTAGTTACAAACATTGACTACTCAGTTCCTCAGCTTTGCAAGAGGTATGGAAATCTACAGCTAACAACATCCTGAGGGTGAAACATTTAGTGCTTTTCCACTAAGGTTGACAAATAAGCAAGGATGTATGCCTTCACCATTTAGCCTGGTTAGTTTGGATTTGGATTGTTAGGTTAGATTTAGTAGAATTTCTCACTATAATAAAGGTTCTAGCCAGTGCAATAAAGCAAGAAAAAATTGGGATTCAAATCCCAGTGTGGCCACAAAAAAACAAAAAATACATTAAAGGCACACAGATTAGAAAGGAAGAAGTGGGGGGGGGGGTGCTGGTGCTGTGGCATATTGGGTAAAGTCCCCACCTGCAGTGCTGGCATCCCATATGGGTGCTGGATAGAGTCCCAGCTGTTCCACTTCCAGTCCAGTTCCCTTCTAATGTGCCTGGGAAAGCAGTAGAAGATGGCCCAAGTCCTTGGGACCCTGCACCCATGTGGGAGACCCAGAAGTAAGCTCCTGGCTCCTGGCTTCAGATGGGCTCAGCTCTGGCCACTGTGGCCATTTGAGGAGTG
Organism: Lepus europaeus; assembly: GCF_033115175.1. Classification (NCBI taxonomy): domain Eukaryota; kingdom Metazoa; phylum Chordata; class Mammalia; order Lagomorpha; family Leporidae; genus Lepus; species Lepus europaeus. The sequence goes on from NC_084836.1 coordinate 409,977, forward strand.
AACCAGTGGATGGAAGACCTCTCTCTCTCCCACTCTCTCTGCAAGTCTTACTTTTATAAATAAATAAAAATAATAAAGTATTAAAAAAAGGTCCCAGGGCTAAATACCGACATACGAACAAGTTACAGTTCTACATACTAGAAAGAAACAATCTGAAAATGGAAATAACAGAAAATCCATTCACAGCTGCCTGCAAATGAAACTGCTTAAGGTAAGGAATGACAAGAGCACACACAGAAAGGCGTGACTGCATGGTGTGCACCGCGGGCCTCGGGCCGGCACTGGGGCGCCTGGATCCCTGGAGAGCTCCCATCAACCCGCAGCCGATCAGAGAGGCTCCTGGGGACCCAACTGCTGCACAAACAACACCACTGAGGCCAAACTGTTGCTTTTTCTTTTTTAATTGTTTTAAGAATTTGTTCATTTATTTGAAAGGCAGAGTTACAGAGGGGCACAGAGAGAGAGAGGTCTTCCATCCACTGGTTCACTCCCCAGATGTCAGCAACGGCTGTGAGGGATCAGGCTTGAAATGCTGGGTTAGCTTAAGTCAGCTCCCGAACACCTGTAGGCGCCACTTGCTGCTTTGGCCGTTTTCTCTGTCTGACCACCACCCCTTGCCAGTGAGAGCCGCCGGGACTCTGGGAATTGTCACGCTCTGACGCTTCGGGTTAATTTACCACGTCCTGTTTAACAGCGTAGTCTACAAGTAAACCAACTTGTAAAAATGACAACAGCTGAATGTTACTCCATACAGTCCCATCCCTTGGTCCCATTTGTCCCTCCCACAAATGCAATTGTGGTTTTCAGCTTTAGAAGACAGACCCTTGCCTCTGCTGGGGTCCAGAGAGCTCGAGGCGTTGGCCTGCTCTCTGCTGCCAGCTAATAATAAAAGAATCGTTCCAAATTCTTAGTGTGTGGTGCTTCTCTGCGACTTGCTTCGGGTCTAACAGCCAAGAAACCAAGAGCTTCCTCCAGGTCTCTCACGTGGGTGCAGGGGCCCAAGCACTCGGGCCATGCTCCACTGCTCTCCCAGGCCATAGCAGAGAGCTGGATGGGAAGAGGAGCAGCCGGGACTCAAACTGGAGCCCATATGAGATGCCACAGCACTGGCCCCAAAACACCTACTTTCCTTCTGAGAGCCTGGGATTTTGGCAGCACCGGGCAGACTACCTGTGTAGCAACTAAAAGCTGGACACGTACCCGGCTGATACCCCTGTTACACAGGAAGCTAGAAATTAGCCTGTGTGTGAGAGGGGCCTGAAGAACACAGCGTCTCCTCTTTTCTCTTCCAGAAGGGAAGCTGACTCTGGTCCACAGGACTCTCCACTGTGATGTACAGTTGGATCCGAGACCTTAGGAAAGATCTGACCTTTTTTGTAATAATGCCTGGCCACAGCACAGAGGACCAAATGGCTTAGCCAGAGAATGAGAGACCAAACTGTGACACGATTTTACAGCTGGATGTATTTATCTGTGTGCACAGTAAATGGGCACAGCTGCCCTTTTAAACCAAACTGAGGGGCAGGTAGGAAGTTTTACTGATGACCTCAAAATATATAAAACAGGTCAGCACACTTGATCTTACCGGAAAGGCCATACTTCTCCTCATGGGCACCGTTTAACTCACAGGGAGATGCTAAGTGTCAGAATCTGCCCACGACCATAGCTTTCTGGCTCACCTGGAGGATATTAAAGGAAACTTTCAAAAATTAGGGACGGGACTGAGCACCCCTCTGATTGACATCTTAGAGGCTGCCTCCATGGTCTGCTTTATTAGAGACCAGGGGAAGGGGAGAGAGCTGGGTAGAAGGAGCAATGCAAGGATAGGCAGCAGGCAATTAAGGGCTGCTTTACATGGTGATCTGCCACCAAGGCCACCAAGGCCAGCCACCCCAGACGGCCACCAAGGAGGCCACCAAGGCCAGCCACCCCAGACGGCCACCAAGGCCAGCCACCCCAGACGGCCACCAAGGAGGCCACCAAGGCCAGCCACCCCAGACGGCCACCAAGGAGGCCACCAAGGCCAGCCACCCCAGACGGCCACCAAGGAGGCCACCAAGGCCAGCCACCCCAGACGGCCACCAAGGAGGCCACCAAGGCCAGCCACCCCAGACGGCCACCAAGGAGGCCACCAAGGCCAGTCCACCCCAAACAGCACCTGCTTTCAACACGAGCAGCCAGGGCAATGGGCAGGCAGTTGTCATAACAGAAACCGGATTCTGTCAGCTCTGCCAAGAACAAGGCCACTGAAAACAGAACTGCCCTGGGTGTTGAAGGACTCCTGGTTCAGAACCGCAGACCCTGTTGGCACTGTGGCATAGTGGGTGGGTAAAGCAGTGCCGGCATCCTGTATGGGCCCCGGTTCGAGACTTGGCTGCTCCACTTCCAATCCAGCTCTCTGCTATGACCTGGGAAAGCAGTGGAAGATGGCCCAAGTCCTTGGGCCCTTGCACCCACGTGGGAGACCCGGAAGAAGCTCCTGGCTCCTGGCTTCGGATCAGCTCAGCTCTGGCCTTTGCAGCCATCTGGGGAGTGAACCAGTGGATGGAAGACTGACTCTCTCTCTCTCTCTCTCTCTCTCTCTCCTCCCGCCTCTCTGCCTCTCTGTAACGCTGCCTTTCAAATTAATTAATTAATTAATAATAAAAAAGCCTTTAGCTCTGTCTAGCTTCCAACTCCAACCACTGCTACTGAGGTGATGGCCTAGATTCAGTGTAAATGTGAATTTCCATTTAGAGACACCGCGTAGTCTGTAGCAGCCTGCTGTTCAGAGCAGCTCTCTTCCAGTCCAGCCATGTAACGGGAGTCAATGGGATGCCTTCCTTAAGAAGGTTCAATCTCCCTTGTCTCTTCCAGCACCCTGTGGTGGCCTCATACATACCTGGCCAAGCCTTAAAGCCCATCAGAACAGTATTAAGCCTAAAACCCCCCTCCTGTCAGTTCCTATTTGCTATTAAATGAGTTTAAGAACGGGGGTTAAATAACAGCTAACCTAGATAGTCCCGCACCTATTTGGACAGGCCCTCCTGAGGACTTCAACGATCTATCTCATGAGGGGGTTGTGAAATAGTCCACAATGAAGATGGTTTATTAGTCTGCCCCCCCCCCCAAAACCTGAGACTCTGGTCTTGTGCATTAGCTAACACCCTTTATGTCCCAGCAAAATGTAGCTACCAGGCATCCAGGGGAAAATCGCAGCTAATCTGCCAGAAAGTTAATTATTTAACCCTTACCCTCACCCCTGGGAAGAGAAGACCAGCCCCAGTGAGGATACAGGCCATGCAGCAAACTCCTATCTCTGCAACCTTAAGACAGTCCCAGCATTTCCCCAGCTGGTTATGGATTCCTGGATACAGGGAAATAGCGAAGTTCCTAAATCGGGCTCTCAGCAGCAGCCCAAACAGAGCCCCTTCCCTTCCAAACAAGCAAATAAAACACAGCCTTCATCCAGTGAACAGCTGCCATGACTAGGCCCCGCAGGTTTTATTTATCACAACCCAAAGCTGGAAAAAGCCCGGACATCCGGCCACAGGAGCAGGGACAAACCGCAGTCACAAGGTGGAAGGGCGCACAGCAGGAGGAAGCAGGCAACGAAAGCGTGGCTACAGCCCATCTTCCTCTTTCCCCTTCTTCTTCCGGGATATTGGTGGGTGGGGGGCTTTGAAATTTTCCCGGGGACTTTGTCTGCAGTGTTGTTGGGCTTAAAAGCCTCCTCCCACACAGGGTGGGAAAGATTCCCCTAGGCTACCCCAGGGGGAGGCCTGGGACCCACCTGAGCAGGTGATCCAACCAGGGCAAGCCAAAGATTCCCCTAGGCTGCCCCAGAGGGAGGGCTGGGGCCCACCTGAGCAGGTGATGGACCAGGGCAAGCCATTTGATGTGCAAATGCTGGTCTACAGGAGACTTCTACATTTCTTCTCTCAGTCAACCACAGAGGGGGAAAAAAGAAAATCTCATTTTTGTTCTATAGGCTGTCTCACACGTAGGCTAACGTCTACCTCGCTTACCAAACAGTTTTGGCTACACAAGTGTGTTCGTCTGTAGGAACACGCTGAATGGTCCATTTAAGATTCACGGATTCACCACACATTCACTTTTCCTCGCAGTGAGAAACCACACAGACTGAAGTGTCCTGGGGAGAGCATGTGTGCTGTAACCTATCCAGGCCGTGGCACAGCGGCTGAGCCTCAGCTTGGATGCCTGCATCCCATGTCATGGCGCTATTCCAGTCCTGGACACTTCCTTTTTTTTTTTTTTTTTAAAGTTTTATTTATTAACTTGAAAGTCAGAGTTACACAGAGAGAGAAGGAGAGGCAGAGAGAGAGAGAGAGAGGTCTTCCATCCACTGGTTCACTCCATAGTTGGCCACAACGGCTGGAGCTGTGCTGATCTGAAGCCAGGAGCCAGGAGTTTCTTCTGGCTCTCGCACGCGGGTGCAGGGGCCCAAGCACTTGGACCATCTTCTGCTGCTTTCCCAGGCCATAGCAGAGAACTGGATTGGAAGTGGAGCAGCCGGGACTTGAACTTGTGCCCATATGGAATGCTGGCCCTGCAGGTGGTGCTTTACCCACTATGCCACAGCGCCGGCCCTGACACTTTTGATCCTGCTTCTTGCTAAGACACCAGGGAGGCAGCAGGTGACTGTTGGAAATGGGTCAGCGGTGTATTTTCATAGAAACTCAGCTTGGCCTCAGCACAGCCATGATATCAGGCCTCAGTGATAGAGCGGCAGGTTGCGGGCTGGGCTTGCAGACCATCCCAGCCCTCCCCGGGGGTTTTGCCCCGCCCTCCACCATCTAAAGCTCTTTTTCCCAGAAGCTACCTTTAGCAAGACACAAGACACAAGGTGCCGACCCCACCCCGTCCCACCCTTCTGATGGCTTGTTCAGCAAGAGCAGGACAGACAGGATTACCACTGGGCCCCTTTGCTCCAGTTCACTCCGTGTGCAGCGCCTGCCACGTGCAAGTCCCCCTCCCTCCTGGGAACCCACTCCCCTATTAGCCGCCCGCCCCCACCTTGGGCTAGATTGTACCTGACAGCTCTCTCAACCAATGAGAAACAGGGAAGGGCCCCTTCCTGGCAGGGATACCAGGAACTGGAAGCTGGGGAACTCTGGTCTGGGCCCTTGGGGTGGGGTGGGGAATACATCCTCCCTCTCTGCTTCCTACAGACTTCTGAATCCATCCGGTCGTGGGTAGGTGGTCTCAGGTGGGCTTATTTTCCACATCATGGCCCTAGTACTTGGGTTCTTGCCAACCACACGGGAAGCCTGACAGAGTTCCTGGCTCTGGTTTTGTCCTGGCCCACACCCGGCTACTGCAGACATTCAGGGGGTGACCCGGAAGATCGGAGGATGGAAGGGATCTCTCTCTGTCACTCTGTCTTGCAAAAAACTAAATCTTTAAAAAAATGAAACACAGCCTGCACCATGGTGCTGTGTTATGAGCACCACCTCAAGTCCTGGCTGCTCCTTTTTTTTTTTTTTTTTTTGACAGGCAGAGTTAGAGAGAAAGGTCTTCCTTTTCTGTTGGTTCACCCCCAAAATGGCCGCTATGGCCAGCGCACTGCACCGATCCGAAGCCAGGAGCCAGGTGCGGTGCCCCTACCTGGTCTTCCACGTGGGTGCAGGGCCCAAGCACCTGGGCCATCCTCCACTGCCTTCCCGGGCCACAGCAGAGAGTTGGACTGGAAGAAGAGCAACCGGGACTAGAACCCAGGGTACCAGCGCCACAGGTGGAGAATTAGCCAAGTGAGCCAAGGTACCAGCCTTGGCACCGGCCCTGGCTGCTCCACTTTCAATCCAATTCCTTGCTAACGCGCCTGGGAAAGCAGCAAAAGATGTCCCTGTGCGTGGACTCCTACATCCATGTGGGAGACCCGGATGGAATCCCACTTTAGTCCGGCTCAGGTCTGGCCATTGTGGACATTTGAGGAGCAAACCAGGGGTCAAATCTCTGTAACTCAGCCTGTCGAGCAAATTAAATAAATCTTTCTCTTTAAATTTTTTTAAAAAATAGTTATTTATTTGATAGTTACAAAGAGATAAAGATATCTTTCATTCGCTGGTTCACCCCTGCATGGCTGCAATGGCCATGGCTGAGCCAAGCTGAAGCTAGGAGCTTCTTCCAGGTCTCCCACATGGATGGCAAGGACCCAAGGACTTTGGGCATCCTCCACTGCTTTCCCAGGCACACTAGCAGGGAGCTGGATGGGAAGTGGAGCAGCTGGGATTCCAATCAGCACCCATAGGGGATGTTGGCACTGCAGGCAGTGGCTTTACCCGCAGTGCCACAGCACCAGCCACAATAAAAGAAATCTTTAATAAAATAAATTTCTCTAAAAATAATATGGATTGGTGGACACAGGAATGGATGGACAATAAATATAAACTATGACAACATTAGTTTCAGAAGCAGATTCCACATAGGTAAGTGGATGATCATAACAGATTTTATTTGAAAGGCAGAATAACAGAGCATTCATCGGCTGGCTCACTCCCCAAATGGCTGCAATGGCAGGGGCTGGATCAGGCGGAAGGCAGGAGCTTCACCTGGGTCTCCCACGTGGGCACAGGGTTCCCTGCTCTTGGGCCACCACCTCCTGCTGCTTTTCTGGGTCAATTAGCAGCGCTGGATCAGAAGTGGAGCAGCTGTCACCCATCTGGGATGCTGGCGTTGGAGGCAGGCTTAGCCCACTGGACCGTGATGCCGGGCCCTCACTCTCGTTTCTGGACGCTTGCACATGTTCCTAACAGGATGACAGCGCTACTGCACTGCCTCTTATTTGTATCACAAGTTTAGTGACATGCGGTCCTCACGCAGGGTGGTACTTCTGGTGGTTAACCAACCTGCCTCCCACAGCCGAGCACCTAGCGATGATGGATGGCCTGCAGTCCCTGGCTCCTGGCTTTGACCTGCCCCGCAGCTGTGGGAATGATGGAAGCGAATCCTGACAGCCTCCCCTGACCGGCACCGGAGGCCTCGGGGCTGTTCCCGCAGGCCGTCTGGAACAGGGCGGGCTTTCCTCCGAGGCGAACCAAAAGCACCCGGGACACGCGGCCTGGCTCGCAGCCGCGGCTTCCCGGGCGCGCCTTCGAGGGGCGAGGCAGGCGGGCCCGCGGCGCTCCCCGCCTTCCCCTCGCCCCGCACCTCGCTCAGCCGCGCGGGGGCCCCAGGCAAGCCTGGGACGGCGGGCGAGCAGCCTCTGGGCCCGAGCGCGCGCGGGACCCGGGCGGCCGCAGGGCGCGGGGCCGCCGGCCGGGGCGACAGGGGCGTCCGAGGTGGCGGGGCCAGGCGGGGCCCGGCGAAGTGCGGCCCGGCTGGCCGGTGCGCGCGGCGGCGCTCCGGGGCAGGCGCTCCTCCGGCGTCAGGGGGCGCGCGCGGCCGCGGCCGGCTGCTCTGCTCCGAGGCGGCCGCTCGACTGCTCTGGGGCGCTGTCCGCAGGCGCTGTCCGCGGCCACCGCCCTCTCGCGTTCCCCCGGCAACGCGCCCCGAGCCGCCGCCATGGATGCGCCGTCGGGCGCCGGGCCCCGCCGGGCTCGCGGCAGCCCCGGCACGGCTGAGCCGACAGCGGCGGGCCGCTCGGCGCGGGCCCCGACCGCGCCCTGGGCGCGCTTCTCCGCCTGGCTGGAGTGCGTGTGCGTGGTCACCTTCGACCTGGAGCTGGGCCAGGCGCTGGAGGTGAGCTGCCGGCCGGCGGGCCGCGCCCCCTCCCCTGGAGCGCAGGTTTCCGCCCGGCCCCCGCCCCCGCCGCCGCTAGCGGACCGGGAGGCAGGTGCACCCGCGTCGCCGCCGCCGCGCGCGTCGCACAGGCCTCGGCCTCCGCCCTCCTCAGCCCCAGGAGGGCTCCCCAGGCAGAGCAGGGCAGAGCAAGCTGAGTCCCCGTTGGGGTGGGGGCGGCAGGGCCCCGCGCTCAGCTCCACCAAGGCGGGCCCTTCTGATTTTCCCAGTAAATGCCTGCCGCGTCTGTCAGCCTCCGATGTTCACCCCTCAGCCGCTCCAGCAGGCGGGGGTCGCCCTGGAGCTCAGGCCTCTGGCATCCCCCGCCCCACTGCCCCCCGCCAGTCTGGCCATTGTGGGTCTCCTTAAAACCCTGTGCACCGTTTGGCTCACGTAGAGCCGAGGCCCCGCGGTTGTGTCCCTCCTGCTGTACCCCTGGCTGTGTGTCCTCTCCCTGCACTCGGCTCCTCTTGGCCTGGGGCCTTCCCTGGGGTCTCCCCACTGCCAGCCAGCCTCCACCTGCCCGCGGGGCAGCGTCTCCTTCTGGGGTGGGGATGAAGATGTGGCCATGACACTGATGGGGAGCTGCCAGCTGGGGACTGTCTGGGATGTAGACTTCACCAGGGCCAGAGGGAGGGACCTGAGAGGTAGCCACTGGTCCTGCTGGACCCTCACAGGTGTCCTCAGGGAAGCCATGGCTCTGCCTGGGAGACGCTCTCCAAGGTCCCTGTGAGCTCTTGCAGTTTTCTGAGTGGACAAGTGACCCATGGGCTCCTGACACTGTGGGTGCCCACACACTGTCCCCACTGTACGCACTGGTGCAGTTACGGAGTGTGGACAGGGGAGGTGACTCGCCTAGGGCTGCAGAGCCCACTCTCTTACCCCAGTGCCTTTTTCAAATTGTTCCCTAAAATCCCGGGAGAAGTTAAGAAGGTGTGTGTTGTGGCACAGTGTGGTAAGCCACTGCTTGGGACACCCACGTCCCCTATGCACATGGAGCCAGAGGCCAGGGTGGCTGCTCAGATGCTGCAGGAGCCCAGGACTGTTCCAGTGGGCACCAGGCTGTGGCTGTCTCTGGCCCTCCTGTCCTGAGTGACCGGTGGGCCCTGCCCTTCACGGAGCTCTGCTGAGCACCCAGTGGGCCCAGTCCCCCTATCAGGTCCCCTTAGTTTCCCATCTCTTCCTCCTGACTCCTGACTCCCTCCTTCCTCTTTTTTTTTTAAAGATTTATTTATTTGAAGGCAGAGTGACAGAGTGAGTGAGAGGTCCTCCATCTGCTGTTTCACCCCCAAATGGCCAGAACAGCTGGAGCTGGGCCAGGCAGAAGCCATGAGCTAGGAACCTTGTCCTGGTCTTCCACATGTGTGGACATCTGGTGCCATCCCAGGTGCATTAGCAAGAAGCTGGAGAGGAAGCAGAGCAGCCAGGACTGGTTCTGGCAGCCTGACGTGGTGCCAGCATCGCAGGTGGTGGCTGAACCGGGTGTGCCTCAACACCAGGCTCTGTCGCGCTTCGTGGCGCCTGCCCAGCTGAGGGCTTCTTGACTGTGCTCCCCTCTGATGTTAGGGTTCTCCAGAGAGACAGGAACAGTAGAATATTTTGAAAGACAGCAGAGGGAATTGGGGGAACTGGCTCCTGTAGGTGGAGCGCTGAGACGCCTCTGCACGCTGGAGACCTGGAGCACGGCTCGGCCCGAGTCTGAGGGCCTCAGGACCAGGGGTGCTGGTGCACTGACTTTCGGGCCCGAGAACCCTGGAGGGTCCGAGCTGTGGGTTGCAGGGCAGGGGAAAGAGCATCCCAGCTCCAGGACAGACGGAGAGGAAACCCCCTTTCCTCTGCCTTCCCTGCTCCGTCCTGCCCTGGGCCTGGTGCTGCTGCCCCACCACGTAGAAGGCTGCTCAGAGCACCCCCCCCCCCCCAGCCTCCCTGGAGACGCCTTGGATGAAGGTGTCCGTTGATCCAGTCAGCGGCCACACCTGCCTGTGCTGGGCTACCCCAGACGTGTGTGCACGTGTTCCACATTGACTGTGTTGGGGGACAGGTCCTTGCCCTGGAAAGACCAGGTGAGACACAGCAACAGGCCCAGACCAGACAAGGACAAAAAGCAGGGCCCTTTCTGCAGAGTGGGCCTGGCAGCTCGCCTCTGTGGGGTTCAGGTCGCACTGCAGAGGGCTCCTTCCAGCCTGGGCCCAGCTCCTCAGGGCAAGGCGTGGCAGCTCCAGGCACAACTGCTTCCTGGGAGAGCCAGGCCAGCCCAGAAGGCACGGGGAGTGGGGGCTCTGAGGGCTCCTGCCCTTGAGCATCCTGCAGGGAGCTCCGTTGTGGCACACAGGGTGGGTGGAGCCTGTGTGGCTCCATGGTGCCCCCAGAGCTTGGCCTGTCTTTAGGTGACTCTGAGCCTCGCTCCAGTGTTTGTGCTCTCCCCGGGAACTGCAGCGGGGCACAGGCGGGGCAGAGGTGTGCAGATGACAGCAGGGGAGCGAGGGGGAGAGTGCTGGCAGGAAGCTGCCATGGTGGGCAGGGATGCTGCTAGGGAGGGTGACAACTGAGCGAGATAGCAGGAGGTGGCAGAGCCGGAGACCCTGTAGCCGGGAGGGTGGAGGACCAGCCAGGCAGGGCCCTATGACCACTCCAGGCAAGAGAGGAGGCCCCAGGAGGGCTCTGGAAGCCTCCCCCTCGATGCTGGGGCCAGGAAGGCTGGCCAGGGTATATAGGAGGAGACAGGAAGTCCACTCAGTGTGCTGGCCCCTGGCTGAGGGGGACCCGGAGGTGGGCGTCGAGAAGCTTCAACTGTCGGGGGAGTGCCTAGAGGCCTGGGAGAGAAGCCGGGGGGAGAGGGATGCTGGAGCGGGTGAGGGGGCACCGCACCAGCTGGACACCTCGCAGACGCAGCTCACCTAGTGCTTTGTCCTCCCCACAGCTGGTGTACCCAAGCGACTTCCAGCTCACGGACAAGGAGGTAGGTCCCAGCCCTTGGGAGCAGAGAGCACCGGGAGCGAGTCGGCCCTCACTGGGGATTCTGTGTTTCAGAAGGGCAGCATCTGCTACCTGTCCTTTCCCGACTCGCACTCAGGTGAGCAGCCCCGCTCTCTCCCCAGGACTGGGTGTTGGCTCTGGGGCTGCGGAGGCGGGGTGGGGCCCTGGGCCACCTGTGCTGCCCAGTGTCAGCCCTGCTCCCTGTTCAGTGGACACCAGAGCCCTGGGTTGAAGCATGTGGCCAGGTTCCCCAGATTCACAGGGAAAGAGGTGGAGTCTGGGCTCCTCCACCCCACGGCTGTGGCCACCGGGAGCTGGGCCTGCTCCCCTCTTCTGCCCCTGGAGCACGGGTGTCGGGATGGCCATTTGTCCAGGGCCTCATTTCTGTTGGGAAGGTGGAGCCTGTCTCCCTAGACAGGCTGAAGTTGTGTCTTGTGGGCTGAGCTTATCCCAAGACCCCTGAGCAGACGCCGGGCTGGGCTGGGCTGAGGCGGGCAGTCTGTGGGGAAGCATGGACCCCCGGCTGGGCTGTCCTCAATACCGTTTAGGCCAACAGAGGGCCCCCCCCCTCCCCGAGCAGAGGCCCAGCGCTGACCCATGTGGCGGCCCCCGCTTCTCAGGCTGCCTGGGGGACACGCAGTTCAGCTTCCGTATGCGTCAGTGTGGAGGCCAGAGGAGCCCCTGGCACAGTGAGGACCCGTGCTACAACAGCGGGGCCCCCGTGGTGCTGCAGGTGAGCCGCGGGCCTCTGGCTGTTCCGCACCCGACCCCTGTCCCCTGGGACCCTGTGGGGGTCAGGCTGGTGTTAGTCGCTTTGAGTGAGTGCCTGGGTCCTGTGTGGCAGGAGAGGTGGTGGCCAGCCTATCCTGTGGGGTCCCTGACCGCCTTGAGCTCTGGGGGGGAGGGGGGGGCAGCTCTTAGCAGACTGGCCAGGTCCTAGAGCTTTTCCTCTGCACCACATGTCCGTGGCATCTGCTTGGTTGACCATGGCGCCCCCGAGCCCCCGCCTGCCACCTCAGCTGCCCATTGGGTCAGCAGTCACGTTCGCTGCCCATGGTCCTGCCCGCCTCTGAGCCAAAGACCCCAGGCCTGGCCCCGCGAGGCCAGAGTGCAGGGACAGCAGCTCCCCAGCCTTCTTGTCCCTTGAGCTTTGTTGCCCCTGCTGGGCCGTCCTAGGGGCGTGGCCAATGCTTGCTCATTCCTTGCAGAGGGATCCAGCCCACTACTTCGGCTACGTCTACTTCAGGCAGGTGAAGGACAGCTCCGTGAAGAGGGGCTACTTCCAGAAGGTGAGCCGCCTGCCCACCCTGGAGGCCCTCCCCTGGCCGCAGGGCCAGCGCGCCTGCTGACCCTTCCTAGGCAGCGTGGTGACCGAGGCCCCTGTCTGCTCCTCACTGCTGGCTGGAGGGGCTCATCACACTGTCACGTCTGGGACAACTTCCGTCTTCTTTAAATTTTATTTTATTGGAAAGGGGGGTAGGTAGAGGGCGGGAGGGAGATCTCCCATCTGCTGGTTCACATCCCAAATGCCCGTAACGGCCAAGGCTGGGTTAGGCTGAAGTCGGGATCCACGTGGGTGGCAGGGGTCCAACCACTCTTGCCATCACGGCTGACTCCCAGAGGCCTCAGCAGCAGGATGCTGGGATGGAAAGCAGAGCCGGGACTCAAACCCGGGCACTGCCGTGTGGGACACAGGTGTCCCCAGCTGCGTCTCACCTGCTGCGCCAATGTCTGCCTTCAACTTCAGTCTTGAACTCAGATGCTGAGAGCCAAAGCTTTCCCCGGGGAGATTGTCCCCAAGACGTTGGCCACTGTGGGTTTCCCTCTGGGGGGCCCTGGTGTCCAGCCCCACCCCACTGCTGTGCCAGGGTCTCCCCAGCGCTGTGAGGCAGGCGTTGGTCCCCTCATGTCAGCCCAAGCGGGGCCAACTCTGGGGAAGCCTGCAGCCCGCTGCGTGGCTAGGGGTGACCGCTCCTCGCCGGCCCTGCGTCCCCCACAGTCTTTGGTGCTGGTGTCCCGCCTGCCCTTTGTCCGGCTGTTCCAGTCCCTGCTCAGCCTGATCGCCCCTGAGTACTTCGACAAGCTGGCCCCTTGCCTGGAAGCAGGTGAGTGGCCGGCAGGAATGGACGGCATGGGCAGGGTTTGGCAGGCTGCCTGTCGGGAAGCTCCTGACACAGGCCACCTGTGTTCACAGTGTGCAACGAAATTGACCAGTGGCCAGCCCCTGTGCCTGGGCAGACCCTGAACCTGCCTGTCATGGGCGTTGTTATCCAGGTGAGGGCCGGCCAGCTGGGAGCAGGTGCCGCGGGTTCCTGGAGACTTCCTGCTCTCTGGCAGCTGTTTCCTTCCTCCCCAGGCACACATCCCCTCCAGGGTGGACAAGCCTGAACCCAGCCCTCTGAAGCAGTGTGACCAGGAGGTGGGGGCTCAGGCCGAGGGCCTGGACTTTGACCAGAAGTGGGACCTTGCCTTGTGGGGTGTCTGTGTCTCAGGGCAGGGCTGGGACCGTCACACCCTCCTCTGTGCTGTGGTGGGGCAGGGGTCCTGGGTCTCTCCTGGTCCCCAAGGTGCTGCTTGGGGCTCAAGGGGCACCAGCCTGGCCCCCAGTCCTGACTCACCCTCCCCTCTCAGAACCTCCTGCCAGCCCCAGTGGTCCTCGCCAGTGTCCATGAGCTGGACCTGTTCAGGTGAGCCCACCAGAGACCACCATGTGCGTGTGGCGGGGAGGGGGCCGCTCGCCATGGGTAACTCTCAGGACAGTAACTCTTGGTGGAAGTACACAGAAAGCAAACCTACGCCCAAGCGTCTGTGCCCAAGGGAAAGTGAGCAGGGAGGCTGGGCTTTGAGGCTGTCCCGCCCTGCATGGGCCGGGCCCAGTGCGAGTGGACCGTCAGGGACACACACTCTCACGTCTGTGAGCGTCCCTCCCCCTGCTTTCCTGCTGGGCCAGTGCTCTGTGCCCACCAGAGCTGGGGCCCACCCGGGCTAACCTGGAGAGCGGGTGGGAGAGCAAGGTCCAGGGGCCTGGGTCGCCTTGCAGGGTACACACCCCTAGCCACCCCTGCCTGGCGCCAGGTGCTTCCGGCCTGTGCTGGCCCACGTGCAGATGCTGTGGGAACTCATGCTCCTCGGGGAGCCCCTGCTGGTCTTGGCACCCTCGCCCGACGTGTCCTCAGAGCTGGTGCTGGCCCTCACCAGGTACGTGCCTTGCTGGGCCAGGCGGAGGGGCGCGGGGCTGTCGAGGCTGTGCCTCCTCGGCTGCTCCCTACTGTCGGCTCCCGCAGCTGCCTGCAGCCCCTCAAGTTCTGCTGCGACTTCCGCCCCTACTTCACCATCCACGACAGCGAGTTCAAGGAGTTCACCACCCGCACACAGGCCCCGTGAGTGCTGCCGCCCCACCTCCCACCCCCTCCCTGCAGCTCCCCAGGCCTGTCTTTGCCCCCCTCTCTCTCTCTCTCTTTCTCTCTCTCTAGACCCAACGTGGTTCTGGGAGTCACAAACCCTTTCTTTATCAAAACACTCCAGCATTGGCCCCATGTCCTCCGGGTCGGGGAGCCCAAGATGTCAGGTGAGCAGTCCTGGGGGTCAGGGTGGGGGCTCTGCAGCCTCCCCTGCTTACGCGTGGGAGGGGGTGGTGCCTGAGCCTGTGGGCGTGGCCACAGCTGGGCCCTGAAGCGTGGCCACTGGACACCTCGCAGGGGACCTTCCTAAGCAGGTCAAGCTGAAAAAGCCCTCGCGGCTGAAGACCCTTGACACCAAACCAGGTCTGTACGCCTGGGCTGGGGCCCTTCCAGTGGGGGCTGCGCTGTGCTTGGGCCCTGGGCTGGGGCCCTTCCAGTGGGGGCTGCCCTGCGCTTGGGCCCTGGGCTGGGGCCCTTCCAGTGGGGGCTGCCCTGCGCTTGTGCCCTGGGCTGGGGCCCTTCCAGTGGGGGCTGCCCTGCGCTTGTGCCCTGGGCTGCCTTCCATGTGGGGTCCTGTCTGGAACCTGGCAGTGGGGGTAGCCAGGCCCCCTGAGCCCTCCCGAGTCCTCGTGGAACCTGGGGAATATTTCCTTCTTTTGCGGATCTCTTCCCGTCTGGGGCGGGGTGGGGTGAGAGGTGCAGGTACAGCCCTGCCTGTGTTGGAGGGAGGCCCGGAGGCCGGGACGCAGCTCTGCCCTCCTGCCAGGCCTCTACACCTCCTACACGGCCCACCTGCACCGGGATAAGGCTCTGCTCAAGCGGCTGCTGAAGGTACAGGTGGGGCGGGGCTGGATGGGGGTCCCTGGTGTGGCGCGAAGGCCCTGCAGGCTCAGCCCCTCCCCCACAGGGTGTGCAGAAGAAGCGGCCGGGGGACCTGCAGAGCGCCCTGCTGCGGCGGCACCTCCTGGAGCTCACTCAGAGCTTCATCTTCCCCCTGGTGAGGCCCTGGGCTCAGGGCGGGGGGTGGGGGTGAGGGGGGCAGGTGCTGTGGCCCAGGCTGACTCCCCTCCCCCTGCAGGAGCACTACATGACCAGCCTCATGCCCCTGCAGAAGAACATCACTCCCTGGAAGGTGGGGGTCCAGGGGCTGGAGAGGGTGAACCCTAGCCTGCTGCTGGAGGAGGGAAGGTTGGAGGAAGTGCGGATGTGCAGGGGCCACCAGGGCAGGAAGCAGGCCCTGCACCTGCCAGAGGCCCCTCGCGTCGGGGTAGGGGGTGTGTGTGGGGACCTGGAGGGCATCAGGGACGCTGTCCTGGGATCCGTCCCAGCCAGCCCAGTGCAGGGCCTGTGTGGGGCTGTGCTCCCCATGTGCTCAGCTCACCCAGACCCTGTCTCAGACCCCACCCCAGATCCGCCCTTTCCGCCAGGAGGACTTCCTGCGGAGCCTGGAGCACTCAGGGCCCCAGCTCACCTGCATCCTGAAGGGTGACTGGCTGGGCCTGTACAGGTGAGTGGACGTCAGGCTGGGCAGACGGGTCAGCCCAGCTCAGCTGGATCCCATGCTAGGGCTGCAGGCTGGGCCTGCTCAGGTGAGTGGACCACAGGCCCAGCAGATGGGTCAGTCCCAACTCAGCTGGATCCCATGCTAGGGCTGCAGGCTGGGCCTGCTCAGGTGAGTGGACCACAGGCCCAGCAGATGGGTCAGTCCCAACTCAGCTGGATCCCATGCTAGGGCTGCAGGCTGGGCCTGCTCAGGTGAGTGGACCGCAGGCCCAACAGACGGTCAGCCCCTCAGCCACAGCTTTTGTCGCACACAGACGGTTCTTCAAGTCCCCTCATTTCGATGGCTGGTACCGGCAGCGGCACAGGGAGATGGCCCACAAGTTGGAGGCGCTGCACCTTGAGGCCCTCTGTGAGGCGGTGAGCAGAGGCCAGAGTGGGGAGCAGGGGCACAGGCCCTGGGCAGGAGGGAGGGCGTAAGTGATGGAGGAACCAAAACGTCCCTGGCAGGACATCGAGACCTGGATGAAGGACAAGTCGGAGGTGGAGGTCGTGGACCTGGTCCTGAAACTTCGGGAGAAGCTGGTGAGGCTCGCAGCCCTGCCCAGCCGCTGCCTGCCCCCCTGCGCTGCCCCTGGCCCTGACCTCTGCTGCCCCTGCAGGTGCGCGCACAGGGCCACCAGCTCCCCGTGAAGGCGGTAACACTGCAGCGGGTGCAGCTCTACATCGAGATGGCTATTGGCTCCCTGCCCAAGGACCTGCAGGCCGTACTGTGCCCTCCCTAGGACAGAGCTCGGGCTCCAGGCCCAGGTCCCCTCCCTTCACGCACTGTCCTGGCAGTAAAGGTGTATTTGGAACCACGGCCTGGTCCCTGACTGGGGGGGGCTTGTGTGCTGGCAGAGCCTCCCTCCTCCTGGGCTGCACTTGCTCTCCACAGGCTGCAGTGGTGGGGGCCTCACTGGTCTGGGCACGGCTGCTGCCCATCTCCTGCTGGCCCATCTGCCTGAGCCCCAGGCATTGTGTTCGATGTGCAGGCCGCCCAGCCTGGACAGAGGGAGGAGGCTCCGCCCACCTGTCTTGCCTGGGGGTGGCAGGGGTACCACCCACAGTGCCCCTCTGCATGCCCTTCTGCCCCGGTTCGGTTCCCACTCCGGGGCTGGCATGAGTTCCATGCATTTCCGTGCCCCCTCCCCCACCCCCAAGCAGCTGGAGGAACTCACTCCAGCCTGAGCCTGCCTCCCCAGCTGGAGCCCCACGCCTCGCTAGCCTGAGGGGCAACCTAGCACCTTCTGGGAGTTGCCAGGTCTTAGGTTCCCCTGTGCCTGGGTGCTGGACCCAGCAAGGCCAATGTTGTCACGGCTCACTGGCTACACTGGGCCTGTGGGAGGGTGAGCACCAGGGTGTGGACCCAGAGCTGCAGCTCAGCCCGGCTCGTAGCACCCACCTATGTCTCCTGACCACTCAGAACCTCTGCTCCTCGTCCGAAAGACCCAGCCGTGTGGGTGCCTGGCGGGGCAGATTCTGCCTGGGATACTTGGCAGAGCAAGTGGGCCTGGGGCGGGGGACTGAGGTCCCCTTTGGTGCCGCTGTAAGCCCTGCTGGGTTCTTGCTGTGCCCCAGATGGCACCCTCTGTGAGGCAGGGCTGCACAACACCTGAGCTCCCTTCAGGGTGGGCTCTGCGGTGAGACTGTTCATGGGTACACCTCGTGCCGCTGGCTTGTCCAGGCCAGGCTGTCCCCGTCTTTGTCTTTTTTTTTTTTAATATATATTTATTTTATCTATTTGAAAGGCAGAGTGGCAGGGAGAGAGGGATAAAGAAAAAGACATCTTCCATCTGCTGGTTTATTCCCTGAATGGCCACAATAGCTGGGGCTGGGCCAGACCAAAGCCAGGAAACTCCATTCTGGTCTCCCACGTGGGTGCAGGGCCCCAAGCACTTGGGCCATCTTCTGCTGCTTTCCCAGGCCATAGCAGAGAGCTGGGTGGGAAGTGGAGCAGCTGGGACTCACATGGGACACTGGTGTCACAGAGCTGTTTCACAATGCTGTCCCTCGGCTCTCCCCACTTTACAGGCAAGGGAAGGGACCCACCAGGAGGGGTTACGAAGCTGGGCAGTGGCATGCAGGCAGTCCAGGGCAGGACTAAGGACATGGCCACAGATAAACAGATCGGGGCAGACAAGTGAGGGAGCTGCAGCACCAGACCCCAGTGCGCGCCAGGCAGCCGACGGCCCCCTGCTGAGGCTGCGTGGGGAGTCCAGAACCTTCCTGTGTGGCCAGCTGGAATGCTTGCCACAGGAAGGGGCTGTGGTGTTGGTGGGGACCCTGCCTGTGTCAGGGTGTCAAAGATCTGTGGTTCTGCCTGCGTGGCCGACACCAGCGCTGGGGCTGAGTCCCTAAGGAGCTGCACAAGAAGATGGCCCGTTCCCCTCCTGGTTGTGACCCCACCCTCAAGGGGCACGCCTCCAGCATCACCCCGGCTTGAGCTTCCCCCCGCACTGTAGGGTCCCCTCCCTCGGCTTCGCACTGTGCAGCTGCAGGGTGGCCTCAGAGCAGCCCCAGGGCCCTCATCTTGCCTGGAGGACCTGGCTGAGGCCGCACATGTTCCCCGCAGTGCCAGTCCTCAGGATTTCGAGGGGTGGGGCTTTGGGAAGGGGAGGGACGAGGCGGCATAGTCAGCAAGCTGCCCAGGCAGAATCCTGTGGCTGAGGCAGGAAAAAGAGGAAGTGGAGCTGACCCCATGCCTCTCCCTTAGTGCCTGCCTGCAGACTCGGGGTGCACACAGCACAGTCTGGACTGGGTGGGGGCAGGGGTGTGGTGCAGCTGGGTGTGGGCTCCTGCCAGCTCCATCCTGTGCCCAACATGCCCCCTGGTGTTCTCCCAGGATCAGGTCAGAACCTCTGTCCTGGGTCACGGCCCTGCCCCCACCCCACCTTCCCACACCAGAGGGAGGGAGTCAGATGGCTCCAGAGAGGCAGACCTGCCCTGCAGGAGCCCCGCGGCAGGGGGCAGAATCCAGGCCCACATGGTGGGGGGCCGCTGTGGCCCCGAGGTGGGCGAGGGCTCCAGTGGAGGCTGGGCTGCTCCCGGACGGACAGGAAGGCCGCTCTTCACCCTCAAGCTTCCTGCCTGCTATTTAGAGTCTGGGATGCTGGCCTCCCCACATCTTTTGGTATTAAAATGGCCTTTTGTGACACAATGCTTGTCTTCTAACTTCCTTTTTTGATAAAAACTTGGCAGCCCCGGTCAGACACTGGTAATTTTGGGGTCCCTTGCAGTCGGGGCAGGGTGGCCATGTGTAGACTGAGGTTCAGGACCAGGGAGAAGGTCTGGGCAGGGACGGCGGAGGGCAGAGAGGCCAGAACTGAGTGGCCAGTGTCTTATCAGATTTCATCCAGGCTTTGTCTGCCTCTGGGAGTCCTGGATGCAGGATTGGGGGCAGGTCCCCAGGGTCGGGGGTAGGGGTGGAGGAGTTGTACAAAGCTGGGGGGAGGGGCTGCAGGAGCCAGAGGGGACGGGGACCAAGGTGTGGATGCTGTGGGGCATGGCAGGCCCCCAGGAAGAGCGGTTTCCTTCCACCCACCCCTAGCCACTGGAGGACGGCGCTGGGTCTCCAGCTGCAGTGCAGTGGGGCCGCCAGCAGCCCAGGAGGGCCCAGATGTGCTGGGCCAGGGGAGAGGGAAGCCTGCAGGTGGAGACAGAGGTTGGTTGCTTTTTTTTTTTTTTTTTGACATTTATTTATTCATTAATTTGAAAGGCAAAGCAACTTGCTTTTCCATCCGTTGGTTCACTCTCCAGCGGTCACAAGCAGGGCAGGGCATGCATGGGGTTAGGGGCCCAAGCACTTGGGGCATCAACCTGGGAGCCAGAGGGGACGCTCAGCAGCAGGGTCTCCAGCCAGGCGCGACGTGGGGTGCTGGCTGCGCCGTAAGGATGCCCCCAGGTGCCCTTTGCCTTAAGAGGCTGGGGGCAGCGGGAAGGGGCCAGGTCCAGCGGCCCCGAGTGTAGCCAGCCTGCGCCCAGTCTGGGGGTGAGTTAGAGCCTGCAGGAGCCCTAGGGACCGTTGTGCGGGCGGGGCCGAAGCGCTGCCCTAGTGCCGAGCCCAGGCGGGCGTCCCCGAAGCGGTGCCTAGGCCGAGGGAGACCCTGACAGCGACAGAGCGGGCCCGAGCCCGCGCTCAACCTCCCGGCGAGGCCGCGCGCGAGGGCGCCAGGCCCGGGGGCTCCGGGGCGCGCCGCGAGCTCAGCCGTCGCCGCCCCCTCCCGCCCCTCCCCCGCCGGCCCTCGCCCTCCCCCGTCGGGGGCGGGGCCGGCGGCTCCCGCGCGCTCCGGCCCCTCCTCGGCCACACAAAGGCCCGTCTCCATGGCAGCCGCGCGGGCCGGAGCGCAGCGCCGAACGCGGCCCGGGCGCCATCGAGCCTCGGCGGCCGACGTGCAGGTACGAGCTCGGGGCCGGGGCCTGCGGGGCCGCTTAGCTGGGCTGGGGGCTCCGCCGTCAGCGCCGCCCCGCTGGCCCGACGCGCTCCGGCGCGCGACCGGGAGGCGGCTGCGGCTCGGCGGAGCGCGGCTGGGGCCTGGGCCGCCGTCTGGGTCCCGCGGCTGCAGCGGCTGCCCCCGCCCCACGCGCCTCCAGGTGGCGGCCGGGGGCGCGGTGGCCCGCGTCCCTCGGAGCCGCTCCGGACCATGTCTGGTTCCGGATCCTCGGCCCCACCCACGCCCCCGCCTCCTCAGCCGCGGAGATCCGCGCCAGGTTGAGGGGGGGTCCCGGCCGGGTGTGGGCCCCGGGCCCAGCCGCCCAGCAGCCCTCGCGGACGGCCGACTTCGCCCAGGCTTCCCCGCGATCCGGCCTTGGCAGGGGTGCGGGAGTAGGAGGAGAGACCCGCACCCAGAGCGTGCGCAGCTCCCAGGCCTGAGCCTGCTTCCCGCGGGGTGTCTCCGGTTCCTGGTGTGGTTCCCGTTGGGTGGGCACCTGGAACCCAGGAAGTCTTAGACCTGGCTGGCGGGTGGGGGTGTGTTCGGTGCTTTGGCCTTGCCCTTCACCGACTGGTGCTGCACCTCCACATGCCTCCTCCTGCAGGAAGCTCTCCTGGATAGACCCTTCCCGCCACCTCTGTCCTCAGGCTGTTCGGCAGATCTCGGGCTGTGGGGGGGCATCCTGCCTGTCCTGTATGGGAGTCTTTGACCTCAGGAGCCCTGGAGCTTTTCCCAGCTCCTTGGATAAGGAAGGAAAGCTGTGTGTGCCTGCCATGACCTGTAGCAGAAGCCAGAAGTGGGGGTGAGGCTGGGAACTCCCTCCTCCAGTCTGGCTTGTGCCCCCCCCCACCCCGTGCGGAGGGCTCTCCAGGTGACAGCTCGAGATTCTGAGCCCAGATGCTTCCCTGGGGGCTGGACAGCAGCCCCGCCCCTGCCCGGAGGGGAGGAGGGCGGTCAGCTCGCTGCTATCTCGTGCTGTGTCAGCTTTTAGTGTCCGGGAGAAGACAGCAGCAAACAGGTGGGCCTGGCTGGCCCGAGCCGGCTCCCACACCTCCGCTCACGCCCCCGCCATACCTCCGGACGCCGCCTCCGTCTGAGGTCTGGCCGGGGCTCCGGCTCCAGGAGGCCAGGGAAGTTACTGAGTTTGGAATGTGAGGCCCCCTCCCCCGCCGGCTGCCTGCCAAGATGGAATTATTTTGGATTATCCAGCCGTGTCCAGCCACCCGAGAGGGAAAGGCTGCAGCCTGCAGCCGTGGGAGAAGGATCCATTTCCGGGCGGTGGGTGAGAACCCCTGGAGGGAGACCGGGCGAGTCTGGGCAGCTCCTCCCCTCCTGAGGCCGCTCAGACCGGTTGGGGGTGGGGCAGGAGGCGATGCGTCACCCCGGGTTGGAGGAGGCCCCAGTGTCAGCCCTGGTGGGCCCTGCTCTGCCGTGCAGGGGGCCCAGGCCCTCCAGGGGAGGCGGTGGGCAGAAGGCGCTCTCGCTTCAGCCAGGGGAGCCCTGGCTTCGAGAGAGCCTCTGAGCCTTGCTCAGCTTCGCACCTCGTGTTTGGCAGGGTTGTGGTTAAAGGGAAAAGCCTGCCAGGCTGGGGTCCCCCCCTCCCCGTTCTGTCTGCTGGTCGGCAGCTGAGGGACTGAGGCCCTCCCCAGCCCAGCCCTTGTCTGTGGACTCCTGTACTTGCATGTGGTCCCTGTCAACCCGGCCCACAGGTGGGGAGACTGAGGCCACAGCTTGGTCCCTGCTGTGAGCTGCCGCCGGTCGGGTCGGCTCCCTGGGGCCGTCCCTGGGTGTGCCTGTGGTTCTGTGCATGAAGGCTACGAAGGGACTGCAGTGGGGAGGCAGAGCCGGCAGCTGGGGCCCACGTGCAGGAGGCGGGGGACTTGCCGTGCCCCCTGCCCAGGCAAGTGGAGCAGAAGGGATAGGACTGGATAGGCGCTGGGTGGGCTTGCAGCTGCCAGAATGCCCATATGGCACAGGCCCCAGGACCTAGACCAACCTGGGGGCTTCAGCCGGGGGTGCAGAGGCTGTTGGAGTGGGCAGGGGGTGCCCTGGTGGGGGGCGGCTGTGCCTTCCCCTCCTCTGAGGGGCGCAGGGCTGTGTGGGCTGCCGGGAGCCCCTCCCACCACGGGCTGGTCTCTGCCCTGGCCCCCTGGCTGCAGGGCTGAGCCTCTCTTTCCTGCTGCTGCCTTGGAAGGGGGCCAGGGAGACGGGGGTGAACTGGTGGGCACTGAGACCCAGGCCTGGCCACAGAGGGCCCCGGAGCAGCAGCCCCTCGCTCCAGCCTCTGTTCTGTGGGTGCAGGGACCGGGGAAGCTGGGCAGAGTCTCTCCCCGTGTGGTCACAGCTATTTGTGTGTGGGGTGGGGCCTCTGACTAATTCTGGGCAGGGAAGGGCAGGTCAGAACCTGTGATGGAGGGGGTGGGAGGGGCCCCCGGTCCCCTCTTCTTTCCAGGGCATGTGGTTCCTCTGCCTTCTTCCCCTCCGTGGTTTCATATCCCCTGACACAGGCTCCTGCCTCTCCCCACCCCCTCTGCTAACCAGACAGGGACCCTGCTCACAGCTGCCTAGGGCCCCCTGTGCCCCGACTTAGTGGCCTTCCTGGCCCTTCCACCTTGTCTTGGTCAGGCACAGATGGGAGGGACCTGCGGGACCCCTGCTGTCCTGCCCCCAGCAGGGACACCCACCTCCGTGGGTCTCTGTCGCTCTATTCTGGGGACCTAGGCCTCAGATGGAACTCAGGGATGGTGGAGCAGGCTGCCCCACCCCACAGTGATGTCTGCTCACGGGGAGGAGCCCAGGGCCAGCCCCACTAGAGTTTCCCAGCTGTTGTCACTCTTGTCCTGCCTCTGTACTTCAGTCTCCCTTCGCACCCAGAGCCTGGCTCACCACTGCCCTCTCTGTGGCTGGTGGCCTTCCCTGGGGGTGGTCCCTGTGGGCTGGTGGGGTTCGCGCCTGAGCTGCCTGGTGACCAAGTGTGCTAGGCCGGGGTGGCTGGGGGCAGGGCCGGACTTGATGCCCGCACCCTCTTCCTAGGCCCCCCTTGTAGTTCCCCATTGTGGAGCAAGCCTCAGGCTCTGACTCCAGCTCTGCCCTCGGCCTGGCGGCGTGGCTGGGAACGTGTCGTGTCCAGGTGCAGAGACCAGGCCCCTCTGCCCCAACTGGGCCCCCTCCTCAGCAGGAGCAAGAAAGGAAAAGGCCGGAGGCTGGAGCTGCAGCGCTCCGAGTGTGGCCCTGTGCGGGGCTGGTGCTCTCTCCCCAGGGAGGGCCTGCTCCTTCCCAGGCAGCGCTGGGGGCTTCTGGGAGGAGGGCCCCCCGCCCTGCCCTGGCCTCCAGGGGGCCGCAGCAGGACATGCTGCAGGTGGTAGAGGGGGGTGTGTTGTCCCTGTGCTCACCTGGGACCCCTGCCCTGCTCTCGCCCGAATTCTAGCTCGGAATCCAGGCCGTAGCTGGGGGTCCGAGGACAGCCCTGATGCAAGAGTGTGGCTCTGTCTTGGAGAACGAGGGGGCCATGGCCCGCGTGGTCCAGAGGTGGCGGGTGGTATGGGGGTCGCCACTTGGTGGGATTGGGGCATGTTGGGGGCCTGGCCATGGAGAAGGTTCGCTGACAGGAGGCAGGGGCTCTGTGAACTCTCCTCCCTGCTGAGGCCTGTCCAGTGCCCTCTGGAGGTGACAGCTGCCCCTGGGGAAGAGGGAGAAGAGGATCCCAGCTTGGGCCCCCCTGCCCCGGCCTCACCCACTGAAGACCAGGGCCAGCAAGTGGGAGAAGCTATTTTAAGTTGAGCTAGGCCAGTTGGCAGGGGTGAGGGGCAGGTGGTGGGAGGGAAGGGCTCCAACAGCCGCCACCCCCACCCCCTGGGAGATTCAGGGGAGCTCCCCAGGCTGGTTGGGGATCTGAGGGCCTGGACTCCCTGCTCCATCTTGGCATCAGGCCTCCTTTGGGGGGCTGCTCTGAGGGGTCTCAGGACCCAGACAAAGATGCCTGGATGGGAAAGCAGGCCAGCCCCGGGGGTTCAGTGCTTGGACCCAGAGCCTGCATGGCCCTGCCACAGCCTGGCAGGAGCAGCTCCCTCCTGCCAGCGCCTTGCTAAATGGAGCTGAGTGGAAGGAGGGACCAGGCCTGGCTCCCAGGAGGGGCTGGGGGCTCCCTGCTGAGTAGCTGCAGGGAGGCCAGGCAAGCCCTTCCCCCCAAGTCCTGGTCACCAACCCCACGCACTGCATCACCTCCTGCTTCCGCCCTGCCCCCACCCTGAGCTGGAGAATTTCCTCATTGGGAAACCCCTGACTGCCCTGTCTTCCCAGGGCCCTCCCTGCCCCCGTCTCACTCTCGGCCTGGACTCTAGACCCTGCCCAGTGCCCCTGCCAAGCCCCTGGCTCAGTCTGGACAGGAGGCTTGAGGCAGCCCATTCTGCTCCAGGTGCGTCCAGCTCTGACAGGCAATCCTGGCTGACCGAGTGCTGGGACCTTCCAGGATTCCGGAGTGCCGGATCTGTGTCTCCCTCGGGCTCTCTGTCCCGAGGACAGCCCCAGCTGGCTGGGCTCTCCCCTCAGCATCGCAGCCGGGAGCGCCTTCCTCCCTGGGATCGGATGGGAGGGTGGCGGGTGTACAGGCGTGGCGCTGCGCCCCGAGCTAATTGTAGGGTTCAGCTGTGATGGGAGAGGCGGTCCAGGCTCTGACAGACTGACAGGGAGATTACAGCCTTGCTGGCTCCTCGCTCTCTCTGGCTCTCACCCCCTTCACCCTCCTCCCCCACCCCACCCCCTCTCCTGTGCGTGGGGAGGAGGGCTCTGGGCCAGCTGCAGCCTCCATGATCCTCAGGCTGCCCTGGCGAGCAGCAGCAGTCGGGACTTGGCCTGTGACCAGCCCGCGGAGTGCGGAGCTCAGAGTTGGGGTGGTGGACAGGGGCGGGTGCAGACAGACCTCAGCTCTAGGTTGGAAAGGCATCGGGTAACTGAGTCCCCAATCCCTCTTCTGTGGCCAGGCAGCTGTTTGGACACTTCTCCTGATGAGCTGACCCTCTGTCCGAGGCAACAGGACCCATTTGTGATGAGCTGACCCCCCGTCCGAGGCAACAGGACCCATTTGTGCCCCGCGGGCCTTGGAGGCCCGCTCCCCTCGGCCGGCTGACTCGGGGGTCCTCTAGGAGCGGGGCGGTGGGTGGAGGTGGCGGCTGCTCTGTTTAATCTAGAGGACTGTGTGTGGGCAGGGACGGAAGTGGGGAGACCACGGCAGCCTGGGGCAGACAGACCATGGCTGGGCCTGGGGAGGGTGCTGAGGGGAAGTGGCCCTGCAGGCCTGGGGTGCGTGTGGGGAGGGGCCGCCACCTTGTGCTCTGGGTATCCCAGGGGAGGCTAGGATGGGAGGACACTGTGGGGACCCCAGCCTGGGGACAGAGGCTGCATTAGCACTGGGGAGGGAGGGGCCGGGGCAGACTCAGAGGCACCTGAGGGTCAGGGCTAGGTGCAGGGACCCTGGTCGCTGTGTGGCTGTAAGAGGTGGACCCGTGGGGGCCGGCAGGCGGGAGGAGGAGCTGAGCCTGGAGTCCTGAAGTCCAGTGGCTGGGGAAGCCTTGGGGCTTCTCTGAGCACAGCCAGGGTCCTGGGCTGGTAACCTCATCCCTGCCACCCACCAGGGAGGGCTTTACATGCGGTGACCCCTAGGCAGGGGCTGATGGGGAGGGGTTCTTGGCCCTGAGTCCCGAGGGAGCCGCTGAGGCTGACGTCAGCCATCCCTGGAGCCCCGCGCTCCACCCCTGCTCCTAGGTCGATGTCGGGGCCCCGACCCAGGTCCGTCTGGGGCCTGGCAGGAGCCGGGGTCGGGGAGGGAGGGCGCGTGTCCGCAGGCTCGGGCTGGCAGGCTCGGGCTGGCGGGGCTGTGGGGCGGGGCTGTGGGACGAGCCCCCGGCACCGACCCTGAGGCGGGGGCGGAGCCGCCCTGCGCCTCGCCCCGTTTTGGGCGGGGAGGACCGCGGGAGTGGCCGGCCACGCTCCTGCGCCTGACACCAGGTGAGCGCTCCCGGGGGGAGGTCTCCCCGTGTCACGTGACCGCCTCCGCCGCCGTCATTGTTACCCAGGGTCAGGGACCCTCCCGGCGCGGCCTGGGGTCCCCGGGCCTGGAGAGCCGAGTGAGTCTCCTCGCCCCGCCCAGGTGTGCGCCCAAGCTGCGGGACCCCCGGGGAGGGGGCGGGCGGTGGGCGCGCGCGGGGGTGGGGGGCGGGCGGCGTGGGAGACCCCCTTGCCCCGCACTCCCGGCATCCAGGAGCAGCGGTTGGGGGGGGGGGGCTCTGCACCCGGGCCCGGGGTGCCCGGCCCAGGCCCGCGGAAGGGGCTCTGCTATCTGGGAGCGGCGGGAGGGCGGCCCTCCCCGCCCAAGCTCTTCTGGCCTGAGCTCTGCTCCCGCGGCCTCTGGGCCGGGCTGCGTGCGTGGCCGTCACCGCGCGGTGTCCCCAAGAGACCGCGACGGCGAGGGAGGGGGCTCGGTGCGCTCCGGGCTTGTTTTGGACGCGCTGGAGGCTCTGTTGTGTCCCTGCTTTGGCTCCGCACTGGGCAGGTTTTGTGCTCCTCCTCCTGGCCGCGGACAGCCCTGCCTCTGAGGCCCCTGGTGTGGTGCCTGGGGACCCTCTTCTGTCCTTTGACCCTGAGAGGGCCCCGCAAAGTGCCGGAGCCCTCCCCCACCAAGGCAGGGACAGGCCTGGGCTTGAGTCCTGGCGGCCAGCACCCCTTTCTGCACTGGGTCTGCCTGGGGCCTTCCTGCTTTGCAGTGGCTTCCTGGGAGCCCCAAGTCCTGCTTCTCTGAGATACAGGCAAGGGGCTCCCCAGGACCGAGGCCCACCCGCGGATGGGGGTGCTCATAACTGAGGTACCCCCAATTAGATGCTTTTGGTTTGCCTTTTCCTGAGGGCAGGGGAGGGAATGGGCAGGGCTCAGCTTCTGGCCAGGGCAGTCTGAGTCCCCAAGGCCAGGGGCTCCCGCTGCCCACTGCCGGGCCTGGGGTGGGCAGGAGTCTCAGAGTCCCCAAGGCCAGGGGCTCCCGCTGCCCCCCTGGGCCTGGGGTGGGCAGGAGAGGCCAGAGCCACCCCAGCCCTGGCTGGGCAGGAAACACTTGTGCTGTGTTGGTCACAGGACCGGCCTCAAGGCCATCACACCTTCCTGGTTCACTGGGCTCGGGTGGAGGGTGGTGTCTTGTGTTCTGAAACACAGGCAGGAGTTCTCTAGGGGACGGGAGGAGTGGGCGCGATCCTTTGAGCAGGCAGAGTGGCAGTGAGGGTGTCCTCTCACTGGCTTGGCTCTCCGTGGGGAAACTGAGGCACAGGGCAGCCAGGCAGGGTCACCCACGGCCCCAGCTAGGAATTGACAGAGCAGGCCATTGCTACTCCCTGTGTGCAGCAGTGTTGGTCACCTCAGTGGGGACTTGGGCCTTGGGTGCCCAGTGCAGACTCCTGCACTGGGGTCCTGGGGAGCAGGAGGCAGACCCTGGTATTGGGGGCAGGGCAGGGCTGGCAGGCAGGCAGCTGGGGAGTGGGGACCGGTCCAGGTCCCGGGCTCCAGGAAGTGTTGGCTCTGAGGAGTCTGATACTGGGGGGAAAGTCCACAGCCTCTGGAGGCCAGGGCAGGGGCAGGCGGGAGCTGGCCCCACCCACCTTCCACAGCGCCGGGTGGCAGGCCCTGCTGTCACTGTCTCTGCCGGGCTAGGGGGCTGGGGGGCTGGGGGCGCAGGCCGAGCGTTCACTGGGAAGCCAGCTTCACTGGGTTCAGCTCTGGGCTCCTGGGCCAGTGGAGGGCTGCTTGCTGGGAACTGAAGATCTCCCCAGAGGAGACATGGGGGGCTGATGGGGCTGCACACAGCCAGCACCGCCTGGAGACCAGGCCGTCCCAGGAACCCTGCCTTGGAAACAGGCCCCTGTGTTTCACGTTTCTCTTTCCACAAAGGCTGTGTTGAGTGTGGGGCAAAAGGACACTCTTGCCCCAAACCCTTGGCACTGGCAGCTCCGAGCCCCTTGGGCAGGTTAACCCTTCCGTGCTCAGCCAGGGCTGAGGACAGAGGGACATTGCCACCACCCCACTGGAGGTGCTGCCCAAGTGCCCTGTGTGCCCCCACCCCGGGTCCCGCTGTCCAGGGGTGTGAGCAGGTGGGGACAGTGGGGGGGGGGGGTTGCACAGGGCACATGGAGGCGGATCCTGGAGGAGGAGTGTTGGGCTGGGCCTGGAGCAGGGGTGCTGGAGGCGGTTTGCTGGCTGACCTGGCTGGGAGTGGACCTGAGGCGGACCCCTTGCAGCAGCAGGATTCCGGGGCTGACCTATGGGGAGGGGGTGTTGCCAAGAGCCTGGAAGGCCACATCCTGAGAAGGGAGCTGACGGGGCACAGCTCTCTTGGTTTAGACTGGTGGTGATATGGAAATATGTTCTTGTGGGTTTTCTTTCTTTCTTTCTTTTTTTTTTTGGTTAAATGGCAATGAAAGTTATTTTGCCCCAAGATTCGCCCCTGCTCTCAGTTTCCATGGAGGGCTGCTAGACCTTGTCAGCAGTGAGTAGACCTGAGTGGACACGGTGGAGCTTGCACCGCAGCCCCCGCAGCCGGTCTGGGCTCTGCCAGGGCCCTACCGTTTTCCACGGTGTCCTCTGGTGCAGGGCTGTGCAGTAAAAATGTGGCTCGAAGACCCTGCCCCAAGGTACCCTTGGTCTCCGCCTGCTGGGCAGGGCTGGGGTTCCGGAGCCAGAGGATGTAGTGGAAGGGATACAGTGGCAAGCCGGAAGGAGCGCTACAGTGTAGCCCCTGGGAGACGGTTCCCTTGGTTCTTGCATATCTGATGGGCGCTCCCTGTCACTGTCTCCATTTCACAGATTGGAAAATGAGGCACCTCGAAGTCCAGTAACTTGACCAAGGTCACACAGCTAGTAAGTAGCACTACAGGGTCGGGGTGATTGGTTTTCTCATCTCAATCAGCATGACACACATGCTTACTTTGAAAAGATGGCACATCTTTTCTATGTACCAATCTACTTAGAGCAAAAAGAGGCAGTCCTTGACCCTGAGCAGGCTGGGGGTGCCAGGCCTGGGGGCTGGAGCTGTCGGGGGGAGGGGCTGCGCTGGCAGTGGGGTAGAGGATGCAGGGACCCAAGTGGACACAGGCCAGGCTGCCGCCGAGACTCCTGTCTCTCCTTTGCCTCCTAGAGAGTCTTGATGCTGGCTTGGAGCAGAGACTGACCCCGGACCACTGGAGCCTTGGTGAGTAGGGCCGCTCGGCCCAGGGGAAGGCAGTGTGTGGCGGGGGCTGTGTGGATGGCGAGGCTCCAGGTGCCTTGAACCACCCCTTGTGGTGTCCTTGGGGCTGTGTCTGGCGGGGTTGTGACGACACACATCCCCCTGCAGCCCCTCCCACAGCCTGGCCCTGAGGGAAGGACAGATGGCTAGATGGAGGGAGGAGAGCTCCCAGGGCTAGGGCACGGGGTGCACAGCTCCACCTAGGCCCAGAGCAGGCTCATGGTGACCCTGGGATGGGCGTGGGGAGCCTCCCTATACCGGGGGGGGGGGGTGTGCATTCTGAGGCCCCTGGGTCCCTGGAGGCCAGGTCTGCTCAGGTGGGATGGGCGCTGCGGCACTGGGCTCCGGGAACAGCACGGCTGGGATTTGGCTGGGGGCAGGGCGCCTGTCCAGCTCTCCGGGCCAGCAGCCGGAGTTTGTGTGGCTTCTCGGACGTGCACCCCCAAACTTCAGCCAGGAAGGAGGCCTCGAGGAAATCCCCCACCAGCCCGGTAAGTGGGGGTCCTGGGACTGACTTCAAAACAGGAAGTGCCTGCCTCCTGCCCGCCCTGCTGTTCCAGGAACTCCAGAGGCAGGAAGCTCAGCCGGCTGTCCCTGGCGCCTGCGCCCGCTGGCCAGCGTTTTGCTGGTCGGCAGGTGGATCGCCCTTTGCTCCTAGCCTGGCAGGCAGGTCACCTGAGGCCTATTTGTGCAGGAAGTAGACGGGAGCCTCCTGTGGACACACAGCCCCTCCCTCCTGCCACCCCTGGGGTCCCTCTGCCAGCCCTGGGCAGGGTGGGGGTGTTGCGGCCAGTGCTGCTGTCAGTGGCAGGATCTAGTCACACATAGTATTTACTGAGCACCCAGGGTGTGCCTGCCCCAGGGGTGTCTGTTGACATCAATCAGGAGAGGCGTAGGGGGAGCCGCCTGGATCTTTCTGCCAGGGGTGAGAGCATTGTCTGAAGGGGGCGCACAGGGTCCCCCTGTCTGTCAGGCCTGGGCTCCAGGCCTAGCCCTGTGGTAGAGGCCCGCCCAGGAGCCTGGGCGCCAGTTGGGCGGCCCCAGCTGGGGCCCCGCCCACGCACTCCTCCTCCACCCCCCTCCCTGGGCCCCAGGACATTCCATTCATTCCGGGCTCACTGTGGCTGGCGCGGCCCAGCGGGCGGGGCGTGGGTGAGTGGGGAAGGCTGGAAGGACAGGCTTGGTGGGGACTGAGCTCCCCCGGCACCTCTGATACTGCTGGGTGGACTGCAGGTGGGAGTGTGGGGGATGTGGGGAAAGTGGGGCCTTCGTGGGGGGGTAACAGGGGGGCCTGTACCTGCGGGTACCCCAAGAGAGTCTTGCTGTTCTGGCATCTCCCCATCTTCCTCCTCCCCCACCCCACCTGTGGGTGGACTCCTGGGCCCTGTGTCCCCATGGCTTGGGCAAGGACTGAGCCCCGGTGCAGGTTCTGTGCAGAGGCCGGGTCACCTGGAGGGGTTGTCTGTTGGGGAGCAGGCCAGCTCGGCCTCCCTCCTGCCGAGAAGGCTTTGTTGGGCACCTTTTCTCTGAGCTCAGAGCAGGGTGCAGAGTGCGGGTGGGGACAGCCACAGCCTGTAGGGCGACTCGGGTGCCTGAGCAATGAAGGAGCAGCTTGGAAGAGTGGCCGGTCTGTGAGGAACAGGCAGCTGCTGCACTGAACACAGCTTCACTCAAAGCCTGCACGGGGTCTCTGCCCTCCTGGTCTGGCCCCACGTGGGCACCACGAGTGGAGCAGCCGACACCTAGATCCTAGTACGGTGATCCAGGAGCTGGGGGGAGGTTGTGATAACCAGAGAGGGTCTGGGGGCCGGGGTCCCCAGAGGGAGACAGAGTGGCTCTCCCTGCCAGCTGCTCTTGGGATTCCCTGAGGCAGGTGGGAAGGGAGTGGCAGATCCTGCAGCCCACTCGCCCCATTCGTGGTCTGAACTCCAGGGCGCAGGCTCCCAGGACATGCATGCAGGGGTCTGGATTTGGAGCTGTTCAAAGCTCCCTGGAAGTCCCTCCTGGGATCCTGTCTCTGTGCCCCCACATCTGAGGCTCTGCCTGGGGTGCCGGGAGTGGGGCGAGGCAGGGTGAGGAGGGGTTGAGAAGACTTACTCTCTCCCCCGCTGGTTCTGCCATGGGAACAGGGGTCTGGAAGGGGGTCCAGGAGGCTCCGGGAGAGCTCTGCAGGTGGGGCGGGGCTGGGGCAGGGTGACTGGGAACAGAGGAGAGTGCCTGTGTGTTGACTGAGCTGGTCACAGCAGGCCTCGAGGACCAGCCGTGCTCGGGGTCAGCTGTAGACAGGTGTACAGCTCACCTGCTTGTGCCTCCAGGGCTTGTCTGTCCGCCGGGGCCTGTGCACTGGGGCAAGTTGCCTGGGGCCAAAGGGCCCCGGACCAACTGCCTGGAGCTTCTCGAAGAGCCACAGGGTGGGGAGCTGGGTTCCGCCCTGGGCTGTTGCCTTGGACCTGGAGGTGGAGGCTAGGCCTCGGCTTCCCAGGGTGTGGAGTCGAAGTGGCTCCACCCTGGTCACCAGGTAGACTGCACAGTGAAGGGCTGGGAAGTGGGTTTCCTGGAGCTCTCTGAGGTGGAACAGGTGTGTGTGTGTGAAGGGTGCTGGGTTCCCCGGCTCAGTCCGGGATCACGGCCCCCTGGCCTGTGTTCCAAGGCACCCTTTGGGCTGGGGCTCCCCTGACTCTTGCTTTTTTCCCACAGGCTGTCGGGGGCAATGGCACTGCAGCTCTGGGCCCTGACCCTCCTGGGCCTGGCGGGCATGGGGTCAAGCCTGCGGCCCGGCAGACTGGACGTCTTCCACAGTGAGACAGAGCTGAACCACCTGGCCGTGGACCAGGCCTCCGGCGTGGTGTACGTGGGGGCCGTGAACGCGCTCTACCAGCTGAGCGCCGACCTGCAGCTGGAGCAGAAGGCAAACACAGGCCCGGCCCTGGACAACAAGAAGTGCACACCTCCCATCGAGGCGAGCCAGTGCCACGAGGCCGTGCTGACCGACAACGTGAACCAGCTGCTGCTGCTCGACCCTCCCGGCAGGCGCCTGGTGGAGTGTGGCAGCCTCTTTAAGGGCATCTGTGCCCTGCGGGCCCTCAGCAACATCTCCACGCGCCTCTTCTATGAAGACAGCAGCGGCGAGAAGTCCTTTGTGGCCAGCAATGATGAGGGCGTGGCCACCGTGGGGCTGGTCAGCGCCACGGGCCCCGGTGGGGAGCGGGTGCTGTTTGTGGGCAAAGGCAACGGGCCGCACGACAACGGCATCATCGTGAGCACCCGCCTGCTGGACCGGGCCGAGGGCAGGGAGGCCTTCGAGGCCTACACGGACCACGCCACCTACAAGGCCGGCTACCTGTCCACCAGCACGCAGCAGTTCGTGGCGGCCTTCGAGGACGGCCCCTACGTCTTCTTCGTCTTCAACCAGCAGGACAAGCACCCAGCCCACAACCGCACGCTGCTGGCACGCATGTGCAAACAGGACCCGTTCTACTACTCCTACCTGGAGGTGGACCTGCAGTGCCACGACCCCAGCGACCCCCAGGCCCCCGCCTTTGGCACCTGTCTGGCGGCCTCCGTGGCCACGCCGGGCGCTGGCAGGGTGCTCTACGCTGTCTTCAGTCGGGATGGCCGAGGTGGCCAAGGAGGGCCCGGGGCAGGCCTGTGCCTCTTCCCGCTGGATGAGGTCCACACCAAGATGGAGGCCACCCGCAAGGCCTGCTACGCGGGCACACGGGAGGCGGGCCGCAGCGACCTGTTCTACAAGCCCTTCCATGGCGAGATCCAGTGTGGCAACCACGGGCTGGTATGTGTGTGTGTGGGGTGTGTGTGCGCCCTGTGCTGGGCGTGGGGGCACAGCTGTGTGTGTGTGTGCTCTGTGCTGGGAATGGGGGCAGATCAGTGTGTGTGTGTGTGTGTGTGTGTCCTGTGCTGGGCATGGGGTCACAGGTGTCTGTGTGTGTGTGCCCTGTGTTGGACGTGGGGGCACAGCTGTGTGTGGGGGGTATGTGTGTTTGTGCTCTGTGCTGGGCGTGGGGGCACAGCAGTGTGTGTGTGTGTGTGCTCTGTGCTTGGTGTGGGGGCACAGTGTGTGTGTGTGCCCTGTGCTGGGCATGGGGGCATGGCAGGGTGTGTGTGTGTGTGTGCGCCCTGTGTTGGGCATGGGGGTACAGCAGTGTGTGTGTGTGTGTGTGCTCTGTGCTTGGTGTGGGGGCACAGTGTGTGTGTGTGCTC
Organism: Lepus europaeus; assembly: GCF_033115175.1. Classification (NCBI taxonomy): domain Eukaryota; kingdom Metazoa; phylum Chordata; class Mammalia; order Lagomorpha; family Leporidae; genus Lepus; species Lepus europaeus. The sequence continues at coordinate 443,522 of NC_084836.1, forward strand.
TGTGCTGAGCATGGGGGCACAGCAGTGTGTGTGTGTGTGCCCTGTGCTTGGTGTGGGGGCACAGTGTGTGTGTGTGTGCTTTGTGTGTGCTGAGCATGGGGGCACGGCAGTGTGTGTGTGTGTGTGTGCGCCCTGTGCTGGGCATGGGGGCACGGCAGTGTGTGTGTGTGTGTGTGCCCTGTGCTGGGCGTGGGGGCACGGCAGTGTGTGTGCCCTGTGCTGGGCGTGGGGGCACGGCAGTGTGTGTGCCCTGTGCTGGGCATGGGGGCACAGCAGTGTGTGTGTGTGTGCGCACCCTGTGCTGGGCATGGGGGTACAGCAGTGTGTGTGTGTGTGCGCGCCCTGTGCTGGGCATGGGGGCACGGCAGTGTGTGTCTGTGTGTGTGTGTGCGCCCTGTGCTGGGCGTGGGGGCACAGCAGTGTGTGTGTGTGTGTGTGTGCTCTGTGCTGAGCATGGGGGCACAGCAGTTTGTGTGTGTGTGTGCGCCCTGTGCTGGGCGTGGGGGCACGGCAGTGTGTGTGTGTGCGCGCCCTGTGCTGGGCATGGGGGCACGGCAGTGTGTGTGTGTGTGTGTGCGCCCTGTGCTGGGCGTGGGGGCACGGCAGTGTGTGTGTGTGTGCGCGCCCTGTGCTGGGCATGGGGGCACAGCAGTGTGTGTGTGTGTGTGCTCTGTGCTTGGTGTGGGGGCACAGTGTGTGTGTGTGTGCTCTGTGCTGAGCATGGGGGCACAGCAGTGTGTGTGCCCTGTGCTGGGCGTGGGGGCACGGCAGTGTGTGTGTGTGTGTGCGCCCTGTGCTGGGCATGGGGGCACGGCAGTGTGTGTGTGTGTGTGCCCTGTGCTGGGCGTGGGGGCACAGCAGTGTGTGTGTGTGTATGTACCCTGTGCTGAGCATGGGGGCATGGCAGTGTGTGTGTGTGTGTGTGCCCTGTGCTGGGCATGGGGGTACAGCAGTGTATGTGTGTGTGTGTGTGCTCTGTGCCTGGTGTGGGGGTACAGCAGTGTGTGTGTGTGTGTGTGCCCTGTGTTGGGCGTGGGGGGACAGCAGTGTGTGTGTGTGTGTGTACCCTGTGCTGGGCATGGGGGCACAGCAGTGTGTGTGTGTGTGTGTGCGCCCTGTGCTGGGCGTGGGGGCACAGCAGTGTGTGTGTGTGTGTGTGCGCCCTGTGTTGGGCGTGGGGGCACAGCAGTGTGTGTGTGTGTGTACCCTGTGCTGGGCATGGGGGCACGGCAGTGTGTGTGTGTGTGTGTGAGCGCCCTGTGCTGGGTGTGGGGGCACGGCAGTGTGTGTGTGTGTGCGCGCCCTGTGCTGGGCATGGGGGCACGGCAGTGTGTGTGTGTGTGTGTGTGCGCCCTGTGCTGGGCATGGGGGCACAGCAGTGTGTGTGTGTGTGTGCCCTGTGCTGGGTGTGGGAGCACGGCAGTGTGTGTCTGTGTGTGTGTGTGCCCTGTGCTGGGCTTGGGGCACGGCAGTGTGTGTCTGTGTGTGTGTGCGCCCTGTGCTGGGCGTGGGGGCACAGCAGTGGACATAGTCCCCGCTGTGGGAGCATTGTTCTTGGGGATGGGTCTGGGGGCCTCGTGCGCGGGGGGATCAGCGCCTGCCGTTGGCACCGTGTTCACAGGATGCCAGTAAGAACTTCCCATGTGGCTCGGAGCACCTGCCCTACCCCCTGGGCAGCCGGGATGGACTCAGGGCCACAGCTGTGCTGCAGCGCGGAGGCCTGAACCTGACGGCCGTGGCGGTGACCGCTGAGAACAACCACACTGTTGCTTTCCTGGGCACCTCTGATGGCCGGATCCTCAAGGTGAGGCCCCAGGCTCGGGCAGGGCGTGTCCTGGAGGACCCCTCAGGGTACCAGCCCCCCCCATGCCCCTGCCTGTGTGCCCACAGGTGTACCTCGCCCCGGATGGCACCTCCACCGAGTATGGCTCCATCCTCGTGGAGATCAACAAGAGGATCAAGCAGGACCTGGTGCTGTCTGGGGATCTGGCCAGTCTATACGCCATGACACAGGACAAGGTATGCTGGACACAGCCCCGAGGCCGTCCCCCAGGCCACTGTGAGAGACTTCGGGCGAGCTGAGGAGGACAGGGCGAGGAGCCTCGGGCTGTGCCTGCCCGGGGCTGGGTTCCTGGGCCTGCCAGCAGCTGTCTGCCTGTCTCTGTCCTGTGTCTCAGTGACGTCTCCTTGACCGGCCTCTGCCCAGGGTCAATGTCAGAGTGTGTGTCCCTCGTGGGACAACAGCAATGTGAGGGGTCCCTGAGCTCCCGGAGATGGCAGAAACCCCTACAGCTGGCCTTGGGAGGGCCTGGGCTGGCCAGGGAGGGCACCATGCCCGGGACCCCCGCCCCATCTGTGTTGTGAGCCATGAGTGGCCAATGGGCTGTGGCCATGTAGAGCCGAGTTAGTGTCCAAGGCTTTCGTGGCACAGAGACAAAGTGGGGTTGAGCTGGTGGTCCCATAAAGGGGGCCTGGGGGCTTCCGTGTGGCTGCCAGAGCCCCACTCACTTGCGTCCGTAGGTGTTCCGGCTCCCGGTGCAGGAGTGCCTGAGCTACTCTTTCTGTGCGCAGTGCCGCGACTCCCAAGACCCATACTGCGGCTGGTGTGTGATCGAGGGACGGTGAGCGCCTGGGCCTGGGTCCCCCAGTCCCTGTGCCCTGGGTCCCCCAGCACCTCTGCCTGGGCCTGGATGGCCACGGGCTGGGTCCCCTAGTTACCTGTGCCCTGGGTCCCCCAGCACCTGTGCCCTGGTTCTGGATGGCCATGGGCCGGGTCCCCCAGCACTGTGCCCTGGTTCTGGATGGCCATGGGCCAGGTCCCCCAGCACTGTGCCCTGGTTCTGGATGGCCATGGGCCAGGTCCCCCAGCACCTGTGCCCTGAGTCCCCCAGCACCTCTGCCTGGGCCTGGATGGCCACGGGCTGGGTCCCCTAGTTACCTGTGCCCTGGGTCCCCCAGCACCTGTGCCCTGGTTCTGGATGGCCATGGGCCGGGTCCCCCAGCACCTGTGCCCTGGTTCTGGATGGCCATGGGCCAGGTCCCCCAGCACTGTGCCCTGGTTCTGGATGGCCATGGGCCAGGTCCCCCAGCACCTGTGCCCTGGTTCTGGATGGCCATGGACCAGGTCCCCCAGCACCTGTGCCTGGGCCTGGAGGGTTGCAGGCCGGGTCCCCTAGTTACCTGTGCCCTGGGTCCCCCAGCACCTGTGCCCTGGTTCTGGATGGCCATGGGCCGGGTCCCCCAGCACCTGTGCCCTGGTTCTGGATGGCCATGGGCCAGGTCCCCCAGCACCTGCGCCTGGGCCTGGAGGGTTGCAGGCCGGGTCCCCCAGTACCTGTGCCCTGGGTCCCCTGCACCTGTGCCAGGCCTGAACGGGCACAGGTGGGTCCCCAGGGACCAGGACTGAGGCTGCCCCTTGTTCTTGCAGGTGCACCAGGAGGGCTGAGTGCCCACGGGCCGAGGAGACCGGCCACTGGCTGTGGAGCTGGGACAAGTCCTGTGTGGCCATCACCGACGCCCAGCCGCAGAATATGAGCCGGCGGGCCCAGGGGGAGGTGCGTGGGGGCAGTGGGGGCGGGGCAGTGCAGAGGCAGGGCCAGGGGCAACCCCCCAAGTCCCTTCTGTCCTGGGCGCTAGCTGCTAAGCCTGCAGGATGTGGGAGCTCATCCTTTTGTGGGGCCCCCGTGGCCCCTGCACCAGGGCAGTTAAGAGTGGGGCTCCTGTGTCCAGGCAGCCCAGGCCCCGTGTGGGAGGCGTTGCCACGGAGCCAGGTTGCAGACAGGCAGGATGCAGGCTGGGGTGGGGAGGCCGCTGGGCAGGGGGACCCAGGGTTAGCCACACGGCCCCTCCCTCAGGTGCAGCTGACTGTCAGCCCCCTCCCCGACTTGAGTGCAGACGACGAGCTGCTGTGCCTCTTCGGTGCGTCACCGCCACACCCTGCCCGCGTGGAAGGTGACACCGTCATCTGCAACTCCCCGAGCAGCATCCCCAGCACGAGGCCCGGCGAGGGTGAGGCCCCTCGGGCGTGGGTGGGCCCCCGGGTGCTGTGCCTGAAGCCCTCCCTGGCCTAGCACAGGCCTTCCAGGGAAGTGTGGGTTGTGGGTGGTAGGACCTGTGATAGGGGGCGTTCCTGTGTGCAGCCCCTCGTGCCCTCCCTGCCCTGTCCAGCCTGAGACAGGTCAGCTGCCCCTAGAGGCTGGGGCCCGGTCCTGTCTCCCGAGTGCTGGGGATTGTGGGGACACACTGACGCAGGCAGGGACCTAGCAAGCCTCCCGCCCAGACTCTACGGAGCCACAGCTCTGTGCTGGCAGACAGAGAGCAAAGCAGCGGGCCCTGGGGAGAAAGGCAAGCCCAGCCCTGAGATCTGATGGCGGCAGCAGGCCCAGCTGAGCCCACAGCTGAGCCGGGGTGGGGCCCCCGCCTGGACTCGCCTGCAGGCCTGCAGACCAGGGTGACCACACAAGGCCCTAAGGCTTAGGGACAGTGCTGTCCTCAGCCTCTGCTGGGGTGAGGAGCTGGCCCTGGGGAGGCTTCCTGTCCCCTGGCCCTGATCCCCCGCCTGCACCCTTAGACCACGTGGCCGTGACCATCCAGCTGCTCTTCAGACACGGCAACGTCTCCCTCACCTCCCACGAGTACCCGTTCTACGACTGCCGGGAGGCCATGAGCTTGGTGGAGAAGCTGCCGTGAGCCCCGCCCCGCGCCCGCCCCGCAGTCCCGCCCCGCGCCCGCCCCGGAGTCCCGCGCCCTCCCCGGAGCCCCGCCCCGCGCCCGCCCCGGAGCCCCGCCCCGCGCCCTCCCCGGAGCCCCGCCCCGCGCCCTCCCCGCAGTCCCGCCCCGCGCCCGCCCCGGAGCCCCGCCCCGCGCCCTCCCCGCAGTCCCGCCCCGGAGCCCCGCCCCGCGCCCGCCCCGGAGCCCCGCCCCGCGCCCTCCCCGGAGTCCCGCCCCGCGCCCGCCCCGGAGCCCCGCCCCGCGCCCTCCCCGGAGCCCCGCCCCGCGCCCTCCCCGCAGTCCCGCCCCGCAGTCCCGCCCCGCGCCCGCCCCGGAGCCCCGCCCCGCGCCCTCCCCGGAGCCCCGCCCCGCACCCGCCCCGCAGTCCCGCCCCGCGCCCTCCCCGGAGCCCCGCCCCGCGCCCTCCCCGGAGCCCCGCCCCGCCCCGGAGCCCCGCCCCGCGCCCTCCCCGCAGTCCCGCCCCGCGCCCTCCCCGGAGCCCCGCCCCGCGCCCTCCCCGCAGTCCCGCCCCGCGCCCTCCCCCGGAGTCCCGCCCCGCGCCCGCCCCGGAGTCCCGCCCCGCGCCCGCCCCGGCCCCTCCAGCCCTGGCGCCCCTCACCAGCCTCTCCTCTAGGTGCATCTCCTGTGCGAGCAACCGCTGGACCTGCCAGTGGGACCTGCGCTACCACGAGTGCCGGGAGGCCTCGCCCAACCCCGAGGATGGCATCGTGCGCGCCCACATGGTGAGGGCGCGGGGCGCGGCCCAGGCCCGGGGGGCGGTGGCCAGGTGCACGTCCTGCCAGCCCTGTTCTCTCCTAGGAGGACAACTGCCCACAGTTCCTGAACCCCAGTCCTCTGGTGGTCCCCATGAATCACGAGACGGCCGTGACCTTCCAGGGCAAGAACCTGGACACAGTGAAGGTGGGGGAGGTGCTCATGGGCTTGCTGAGGGCGGCCCACCCCTGTCCTCCCTGACTAGAGTCCAGCCATGAGGGAGAGTGTCCAGGAGGCGTGGGGCAGGGAGCGCGTCCGTGCCGTGGAAGCACTCGGGCACCGAAGCTGGGGCCGGGCTCCTGACTGTGCTGTCCACAGGGCTCCTCCCTGTACGTGGGCAGCGACCTGTTGAAGTTTGAGGAGCCGGTGACCATGCAGGAGCCAGGGATCTTCTTCTTTCAAACCCCGAAGGTATGGCTGCAGACCAGGCTGCTGGGCCTGGGGGCTCCTGGGGGCCCTGACCTCCAGGAGTGTGAGGGAGGGGCTGTCGGGAAGCCCCGGGTCAGAGCCCAGACTCGGGGGTCCTGCCCTCGTCCCCTTCTCTGGAAGGTGCTCAGAGCGGCCAGCGTGTCTGTCACTCAGAGCCTCCCCCACCACTGGCTTCTGGCCCCTTGGATGCCTCCCTCTGCTGCCCTCGCCTGTGAGCAGCCCCCACCCTTCTGGGTAAGGGCGGGGTGTGCAGTGTGTCCCTGTGTGTCCCCCAGCTGTCCCACGATGCCAACGAGACCCTGCCCCTGCACCTGTACGTCAAGTCCTACGGCAAAAACATCGACAGCCGCCTGCAAGGTGGGTGGGGCCTGGGGGCGGGCGGCAGGGTGCAGGGCGGCCTGGCTGACCGTCGCTCCCCTCTGCAGTGACCCTCTACAACTGCTCCTTCGGCCGCAGCGACTGCAGCCTGTGCCTGGCCGCCGATCCTGCCTACAGGTGTGTGTGGTGCGGTGGGCAGGGCAGGTGCGTGTACGAGGCCCTGTGCAGCAATGCCACGTCCGAGTGCCCACCGCCCGTCATCACCAAGGTGAGCCTCGTGGCCCGGCCCTCTCCTACCCCTGGAGCTGCCTGCTGGAGCCCCCTGCCTCACCAGGTCCTTGCCCGCCCCAGATCCAGCCTGAGACAGGCCCTCTGGGCGGCGGCATCCGGGTCACCATCCACGGGTCAAACCTGGGCATCAGAGCAGACGACGTGCAGAGGGTCACCGTGGCTGGCCAGGACTGTGTCTTTGAGCCAGAACGGTACTCCGTGTCCACCCGGTGAGTGTGTGCTGCAGCCAGTTGGCCAGGTCAGCCCCCACCCTGGGGTGCTGGGGCCTGCCGAGGGGGAGGGCGAGAGGCTGGGGAACAGAAGGGCAGTGCGTGCCTGCCGGGTTGGAGTGGGCGGCGTGGGAGGGGCCTGGTGACCCTCCTTGTCCTGCAGGATTGTGTGCGTGATTGGGGCAGCAGAGGCGCCCTGCACCGGGGGGGTGGAAGTGGACGTCAGCGGGAAGCTCGGCCATTCGCCTCCCAGCGTCCAGTTCACCTACCAGGTAAGCGCCTGGCCCTCAGGACTTGGGCCAGCCTTGCTGCTTGGAATCACGGGCAGCCCTGGCCTCTGTGCTGCCCCAGCCCTGACCCACGTGCACCTTTGCCCCTGCAGCAGCCCCAGCCCCTCAGCGTCGAGCCCAGGCAGGGGCCGCAGGCAGGCGGCACCACGCTGACCATCAGCGGCTTGCACCTGGACACAGGCTCCGAAGAGGACGTGCGGGTGACCCTCAGTGACGTTCCTTGTAAAGTGTGGGTGTCACCGCAGCCGCCACGCCTGACTGGCCCTGCCTGCCGACAGGGTGGGGGCCCGGCCCTGCGTCTGCCCTGGCAGGGGCATCCCACTGACTGGCACCTCCCACCCCAGGATGAAGTTTGGGGCGCAGCTGCAGTGCGTCACCGGCCCCCAGGCGGCTCTGGGCGAGGTGCCCCTTGAGATCTCCTACGGGGGCTCCCTCGTGCCCAGCCCCGGCGTCTCCTTCACCTACCGGGAGAACCCAGTGCTGCGGGCGTTTGAGCCGCTGCGGAGCTTTGTCAGGTGTGGCTGGGGCCAGCCCCACCCCACCCCAGTGGGAGAAGTCCACAGGAAACCCCACGCACCCCGACGGGCTTGCTCCCAGGATCGAGGCGGGCAGTCTCGGCAGGGTCCTCGCTGGGCCCTGTGAGCCCCCTCCCCCCAGCCTGTGACTTAGTCACCTGGTCCCAGCATGCCCCAACCCGGCCACCTCTGCATACCCACACAGACCTGCCAGGGAGGGGGGGGAGCTGGTGGGGACACAGCCTGCAGGGTGCAGCCTGGAGCCGGCTAGGCACCTCCCCTACCTGGCCAGGCCTCAAGACACTGCCCTGTACCCTCCCCCAGTGGCGGCCGGAGCATCAACGTCACAGGGCACGGCTTCAGTCTGATCCAGAAGTTTGCCATGGTGGTCATCGCCGAGCCCCTGCAGTCCTGGAGACAGCGGCGGGAGGCCGGACCCCTACACCCCGTGACGGTCAGTCCTGGTGGGAGCCAAGGCTGAGTGCCAGTGCTGGCCAGCAGGGATGTCCTGGGTGGGCAGGCAGGGTGTGTGCCGAGTGGACCGATGGCCCGGTCTGGCCCGCAGGTCACGGGCACGGAGTACGTGTTCCACAACGACACCAAGGTGGTGTTCCTGTCCCCGGCCGTGCCCGAGGAGCCCGAGGCCTACAACCTCACGGCGCTGATTCAGATGGACGGGCACCGTGCCCTGCTCAGGACGGAGGCCGGTGCCTTCGAGTACGTGGCCGACCCCACCTTCGAGAACTTCACAGGTGGCGTCAAGAAGCAGGTCAACAAGCTCATCCACGCCCGGGTAAGGAGAGCAGAGCCGGGGCCTGGGTGGCTGGTCAGGAATCCCCTGCCTTCCCGGTCACAATGACCTGGGGCCTGGGTGGCCGGTCAGGAACCCCCCCTCCAGTAACAATGACTCGGGACCTGGGTGGCTGGGTCAGGAACCGACCCCACTCCCAGTAACAGTGACTCGGGACCTGGGTGGCCGGGTCAGGAACCCAACCCTCCAATCCCCCCCCTTCATAATGATCTGGGGCCTGGGTGGCCGGGTCAGGAACCCCCCCTCCCGGTCACAATGACCCTGTCCCCCTGCCCAGGGCACCAACCTGAACAAGGCCATGACGCTGCATGAGGCCGAGGCCTTTGTGGGCGCCGAGCGCTGCGTCATGAAGACGCTGACCGAGACAGACCTGTACTGTGAACCCCCCGAGGTGCAGCCCCCGCCCAAGCGGCGGCAGAAGCGGGACACAGCGCACAACCTGCCCGAGTTCATTGTGCGTGAGGGGTGGGCAGGTGGGCGGGGATCCTGGTGGAAGCCACGCCCGCCCTGAGCCTGCTCCTCCACGCAGGTGAAGTTCGGCTCCCGTGAGTGGGTGCTGGGCCGCGTGGAATACGACACGCGTGTGAGTGACGTGCCGCTCAGCCTCATCCTGCCGCTGGTCATGGTGCCCATGGTGGCCGTCATCGCCGTGTCCGTCTACTGCTACTGGTGAGCCCACTGCCCCGCGCAGGAGACTCCCCCGAGCCGGGCTCCCCGGCCCAGGCCCGCCAGCATCACGCGCCTGCCTTCCTGTGCCCGCAGGAGGAAGAGCCAGCAGGCCGAGCGCGAGTACGAAAAGATCCGGTCGCAGCTGGAGGGCCTGGAGGAGAGCGTGCGTGACCGCTGCAAGAAGGAGTTCACGGGTGGGGCTGCGGGCAGGGCCCCCGGGGCGGGCAGGGGCCAGGGAGGGTGGCCGGGCGCCTCACCCTGCGTTCCCTGCAGACCTGATGATCGAGATGGAAGACCAGACCAACGACGTCCACGAGGCCGGCATCCCCGTGCTGGACTACAAGACCTACACCGACCGCGTCTTCTTCCTGCCCTCCAAGGACGGCGACAAGGACGTGATGATCACGGGCAAGCTGGACATCCCCGAGTCCCGGCGGCCCGCCGTGGAGCAGGCCCTCTACCAGTTCTCCAACCTGCTCAACAGCAAGTCCTTCCTCATCAACGTGAGCCCCTGGGGCTGCGGGGGGTGGGCTCAGGGCCGGGGCACCGCCAGGCTCTGACCCTCCGGCCCCACAGTTCATCCACACCCTGGAGAACCAGCGGGAGTTCTCGGCCCGAGCCAAGGTGTACTTTGCGTCGCTGCTGACGGTGGCGCTGCACGGGAAGCTGGAGTACTACACTGACATCATGCGCACGCTCTTCCTGGAGCTCATGGAGCAGTATGTGGTGGCCAAGAACCCCAAGCTCATGCTGCGCAGGTGCGTGGGGTGCCCGCGGCTGCTCTGCTGTCGTGACCTACAGTGCTTGGGGCATGGGGGAGGCCACCGCTGTGTGCCTAACACCAGCTGATGGCACCCCTCTGAGCCCAGGGCGGAGCTCGCAGGCCCACCCATGGGGCTGCTGTGAGGGTGGTCAGGGGCTTGGAAGAGCCAGCTGAACCTTAGTGGGGACCAGGGACCCCTCGGACAGGCCTCTCTGTATCCCAGGTCTGAGACGGTGGTGGAGAGGATGCTGTCCAACTGGATGTCCATCTGCTTGTACCAGTACCTTAAGGTGGGTCCCACCTCAGGGGACGCCCTCTCCAAGGGCCCCCGTGCCCCCGCACCCACACTGCCCCTCGCCCTGCAGGACAGTGCCGGCGGGGGACGCCCTCTCCAAGGGCCCCCGTACCCCCGCACCCACACTGCCCCTCGCCCTGCAGGACAGTGCCGGCGAGCCCCTGTATAAGCTCTTCAAGGCCATCAAGCACCAGGTGGAGAAGGGCCCTGTGGACGCCGTGCAGAAGAAAGCCAAGTACACACTCAACGACACCGGGCTGCTCGGGGACGACGTGGAGTACACGCCCCTGGTGAGCCCCGGGGTCCTTGGAGGCTGAGGTCCGCTGGCCGAGCGTGCCTGGTGTCCAGGGCGGGGCCGGTGGGCGATTGTCCCCTGAAGTGGTGTGTGAGAGAGCATGTTCTCCTTGCGTGTCGTGCTCTGCGGCTGACGCGTGTCCTGTGTCAGGGAGGGCCAGGGGTCTGGCCCTGAGCCTCCTGCCTGGCCATGGCGGGGGGCGGGGCTGGCGCCTGTCTTGTCTGGGCGAGCTATGTGCACACGTGGGTCAGGACACAGGGGTAGGCGACAGGTGCCCTCTGGGTGAGCGAGCCCCTCCCCGCAACTTGGCTGAGCCAGGAGGAGAAAGTCGGGTCACTCTGGGTGCCCTGGAGCAGCGGCTAAAGTGGGGCCCTCACACCCTGTCCCCTGCCTGACAGACGGTGAGCGTGATCGTCCAGGACGAAGGCGTCGACGCCGTCCCCGTCAAGGTCCTCAACTGCGACACCATCTCCCAGGTGAAGGAGAAGATCATCGACCAGGTGTACCGCACGCAACCCTGCTCCTGCTGGCCCAAGCCAGACAGCGTGGTGCTTGGTGAGTGTGGCCACAACCCATCTGGACACCCGTGCCCCGGGGAGGTGGCCGCCCGGACGGAGGATCCCAGGAGCTGGGCTCTTTCCTTCTGCAGAGTGGCGTCCGGGGTCCACAGCCCAGATCCTGTCTGACCTGGACCTGACCTCGCAGCGAGAGGGCCGGTGGAAGCGCATCAACACGCTGATGCACTACAACGTGAGTGTGCAGCGGCCGGGCAGCGCCAGGCCGGGGCGGCACAGAGGGGACCGCAGCCTACCCTCCTGACTGTGCTCCCCAGGTCCGGGACGGGGCCACCCTCATCCTGTCCAAGGTGGGGGTCTCCCAGCAGCCGGAGGACAGCCAGCAGGACCTCCCCGGGGAGCGTGAGTCCCTTCCTCCTGCTCCCATCCCGCCCAGCCCAAGGGGGTGCAGCGCCCAGCCCCCTGCCCATGCCGCCCACGCTGTGTGCTGCCCACAGGCCACGCCCTCCTGGAGGAGGAGAACCGCGTGTGGCACCTGGTGCGGCCGGCAGAGGAGGTGGACGAGGGCAAGTGCAAGCGCGGCAGCGTGAAGGAGAAGGAGCGCACCAAGGCCATCACCGAGATCTACCTGACGCGGCTGCTGTCGGTGAAGGTGGGCCGCGTGGCGCCCAGTGGGCACGCCCGGGAGCCACCAGGGGCCTCACGGAGCCGCCCCCCCACAGGGCACGCTGCAGCAGTTCGTGGACAACTTCTTCCAGAGCGTGCTGGCGCCCCGGCATGCGGTACCCCCTGCCGTCAAGTACTTCTTTGACTTCCTGGACGAGCAGGCCGAGAAGCACGACATCAAGGACGAGGACACCATCCACATCTGGAAGACTAATAGGTGCGGCCGCCGGCTGGCCCTGCCCGGCTCACACAGCCCCTCGCCCCCGCTGGTATCCGCAGCCCTGCCCAGCTCATAGAAGTCCTCTCCCTCCCGCCAGCTGGCTGCAGCCCTGCCCGGCTCACGGAGGTCCCTCACCCTCGCTGGCTGGCTGCGGCCCTGCCCCTTTCAGATCACACAGGTCCCCATGGCCCTGCCCCTGCCCGGCTCACGGAGGTCACCTAGCCCCCGCTGGCTGGCTGAGGCCCCGCCCAGCTCACACAGGTCCCCTCACCCTGTGTCACTCTGCTCAGCTTGCCACTCCGGTTTTGGGTGAACATCCTCAAGAACCCGCACTTCATCTTTGACGTGCACGTCCACGAGGTGGTGGACGCCTCGCTGTCGGTCATCGCGCAGACCTTCATGGACGCCTGCACACGCACAGAGCACAAGCTGAGCCGCGTGAGTGGGGGACGGCCTGGGCAGGTGTGGTGGAGACGTGGGGGCTGTGCGGTGGGCACGGGGGATGGACAGGGCAGGTGGAGACTAGGGCCTGCCCTGGCACAGCTCGGGAAACCGTGTTACTGCAGATAACACAAAGAATATAAACCTTGTTTGTTTTAAAGATTTTCTTTGAAAGGCAGAGAGATGGGGGCCAGAGGGATGGGAATTCCATCTGTTGGTTCACTTCCCAACACCCACAACCCTGGGGCTGGACCATGCCACGCCTGGGAGCCGGGAACTCCACCCAGGTCCCCCATGTGGGTGGCAGAGACCCACTCCCTGGAGCCTTTATCAGCAGACTCCACTGCGGCGGGATGCAGGCACCCCCGGCCTCTAGGACAGGGTGGCCACGTTGCTTGGCCTGGCCCTGCCACGGCTCCTGCGGGCAGCAGTGGGGACTGGGATTTTCTGCAGCAGGCTGATTTCTAAGTCACACGGCCTCTGGATGATGTCAGAAATACCCAGACGGCTCTTGGCAGAAAAAAGGGCTCCTCGCCCCTGCTCTGGGCCAGAGTCGTCCCGGTGAGGGCACTGAGGGTGCTGGCCAGAGCAGGCTGCGGCCGGGGGTCACCGTGCTGCATCCTCACAGGACTCTCCCAGCAACAAGCTGCTCTACGCCAAGGAGATCTCCACCTACAAGAAGATGGTGGAGGAGTGAGTGCCCCCACGACCCCTGGCTGGGAGGGGGCCCTGCTGGGCAGCCCTCCAAGGCCCAGCCTCTGTTGCCCCCTCCGACCCCGTCCCGTCCCGTCCCCCTCCCCACCTCTCTGTGTCTCTCTCCCCACTCTTGTAACTGTCCCCTCTGCCCCTGTAACCTCCCCCACCCCACCCCTGTAACCATCCCTCCCTCACCTCTGTAACCATCACCCCCCACCCCTCTTACCCCATCCCATCCCCCCCATAACCATCCCCCTCCTCACCCCTGTAACCGGCCCCTCCCACAGTTACTACAAGGGGATCCGGCAGATGGTGCAGGTCAGCGACCAGGACATGAACACACACCTAGCAGAGATCTCCCGGGTAAGGGGGCTCCCTGGGATGTGCCTGTTGGCCTCAGCCCTCCCAGCAGGGCGGTGGCGGGGAGAGGCGCGTTCTGAAGCCCCCGTGCTGTCCTCCCCACCTCACCGTCACCCCAGGCCCACACGGACTCACTGAACACCCTTGTGGCACTGCACCAGCTCTACCAGTACACGCACAAGTACTACGATGAGGTAGGGTCCCCGCTGCCGGGGGCAGGTACTCGGGCAGCCCCTCCATGGCTGTGGCCTGACAGGACCCTCCCTCAGATCATCAACGCCTTGGAGGAGGACCCCGCTGCCCAGAAGATGCAGCTGGCCTTCCGCCTGCAGCAGGTCGCCGCCGCCCTCGAGAACAAGGTCACCGACCTCTGACCTCCCGCCTTCCGCGCTGCCTCCGGGCACAGGTACAAGAGGCCCAGGGCAGCCTTTGGGGCGGGGGCCAGACTGGCTGTCACTGAGTCCTCCTCTCCCCGCAGGGGGCGCCGGAGCCTGTACCAGCCCCCTGCCCACGGAGCCAGCGGGGTCTCTGTGTGAAGACTGAGTGATTCGCAAACGTGCCTTACGCCGCGCCGGGCCCCTGGGGCAGTCGGGCCTCCGCCTCCCCTCGCACCAGCAGCCGCCTCAGATACCCAGGGCCTGGCCTCTGGGTGGGATCCGAGTCCCTGCAGCCCCGGGGCGAGTGCCCAGACGTGTCTGCCCACTGCCCACTGTCCACGGACAGGAGGAGGAGACACGGAGGACAAGCGGTACGACGCCTTCCTGACCTCACCCTGCCTCCCCAGGGGGCACCCATGTTTGCTGGGCCCCACCTCAAAGGTCACGCTGGACGTCAGACGTCGGGGCCAGGCAGCCAGGAGGAACCCAGCTGCCCTGTCAGACAGGCTGCCCTGGAGGCCCCACCTGGGTCTGGGGGGCTGGGAGCAGCTCCACCAGGACCACCCACCCCTTTTTGTAAATCGTGTTCATTGTACATCAAATACAGCTGTCTTTTTCACTCTGCTGGCTGGTTGGGCTCCAGGGGCTGCTGGTCTGTCCCCGCGCACCTGTTCCCCTTCCCTGGACACTGCTGGCCCTGAGGTGGGCCCCTGTGTGGGCCAGGTGGGACCAGGCCAGCCTGGCGGGGTGCTGGAAAGAGACTGGCTCTAGCGCCCCCGTCTGGTGCCCTCAGCGGCCTCCTCCCTCCCACTCCTCCCTTCCCCGGGCAGGCATGAGGCAGCAGCGACCGAGATGCTTGGTAAGCCTTGAGCTGTGTGCCGGCCCCACTGGACAGGGCCAGCGTCTCAAGGCCTTGGGGCCGTGAGGTCAGCTTTGTCCCACGAGCTACCCAGGATGACTTGCGCAGGACCACCGTTTGCACCTCTGAGGGCGAGTGACCTCTGCTCATGGAGGGGTCTGGTGGGGGTAGATAACGCCGAGGGCCTGGGTCAGGGCCACAAGATGAAGACGTAGGTCAGGTCTGCAGCCAATGGGCCGGAGGGGCCCTGCCCCCACAAAGCTTCCTGTGAACCCCAAGCAGGCCCAGCCCAGGAGGAAGCAGAGCGGTCTGGACACTCGCTGTCCCTGTTTGCGTTGTCTGAACGGTCTCCGGCCTGGTCTCTCCGCTGGGGCCTCCCCTTATGGCTGGGGAGCCCAGGAGCCGGGGTCAGGGGACGGTGAACCCTCCTGGAAGGGGATGAGTGTCTCCCCAAGCAAGGGGCCCAAGGCAAATGACTGACCCGTCCCCCCGCCCCCAACACACACACTGGGGCCCCTCCCCAACACTGGCTGTAGGGAAACAGGAACCTGGAGGCCTGGCTTCCAGGAGTCTGCTGCCGCTCTCCCCCAGGGCAGTCAGGAAAGAAGGGGCTCATCTGTGAGGACACCCCTACACGTGCAAGGGACACCCAGGGGGAGGGGAAGGCTGTAGGTCCTGCAGTCCTCGCCCAGGTGGTCTCCACCCTCACCCCTCCCCTGTAGGGATGCGAGTGATGGGACCCAGGAGCCTGGCTGGTGCCAGCGAGGGGTGAATGTTGGCTTGTCCAGGTGGCCAGAATGCCCTTCAGCCCCGCGGTGACCAGCCCTTCTGGTCACTGTCCAATTTCCAGTGAACAGGGGGAGGGAGAGGTGAGGATGGGAAGGAGCCATGAGCAATGCCGCTGACCTGTCCATGTCCAGAAAATGGAGCTGAGACCACATCCTGCTTGTTCCAGACCCTCACCGGCGATTCGTGTGGTGGTGGGGAAGCATCCACTGAGTCCCCCTCCCCGCCCGGGTCTCCAAACGCCTCAGGGGCCCCAGCAGGACGGGCCCTGGACCCCGGCCAGGGTCCCAAGTCCCATGAAGTCTGCACGAAGGTGCGGGTCCAGGGAGCTCGCTCCGCGTTTCACGCTGGTCCTGAGCAAGAGGGGGCGACTTGGAGCCCGAGTTCCTCCCATCCCGGGAGGGGGCGTCCCGCCCAAAGCCCCCGACCTGGCGTCTGTCTGTGGCCTGCGGCGACCGGCCGCGAGGCCAGGGCTTAACGGGAGGACGCCGGCCACGGGACCGCAGCGCGGGGCGGTAGGGGCGGCTCCCACGGTCTGGGGAAGTTCGGGTGGGCTTCCCGAAGAGGCAGAAAGTACGAGGGACCCGAGGGGACTCATCTGGGGCCGCTTCTTCCCGAGCCCTGGCCCCAGAGCCCCCCCCCCCCCCGGGTCGCCGCTGTCCCTGGTGCTGACCGGCCGCGCCCGCGGGAGACCCCGGCAGGTGGTCCGGCGCCGCAAAGGCCCGGCCCTCAACCCCCTTCCGTCCCGAGAGGAAGCGCTTCCCGAGCTCCGGGCCCGGATCCCGCCGCCGCCCCGGTTTCCGCTCGGCTCCGGGCGCCCCCGCCCCAGCCAGGAGCCCCGCCCCGCGCCCCGCCGCCCTCAGCTGCGCGCGGCTCCGGCTCCGGACATGTCGGGGCCCCGCGCCGGCTTCTACCGGCAGGAGCTGAACAAGACGGTGTGGGAGGTGCCGCAGAGGCTGCAGGGGCTGCGCCCGGTGGGCTCCGGCGCCTACGGCTCGGTCTGGTAGGGGCGGGGCGCGGATCGCGCTCGGGGCCGCGGGCGTGGGGAGGGGCCTCGGCCTGCCCCCGCCCCCGGGCCCTGCGCGGGCCGCGGCGGTGCGTCGGGGTGGAGGGCGTGCGGGAAGCGTGCCCGCCGCACGCCGCCCCCAGCGGGGCGGGGGTCGTCCTCCTGCCGCGCCCAGTCCCGGGATGGCGCGGCTGGCGGAGGCCGGGCGCCCGGGGCCCTCGGCGTCTGCGCTCCCTCGGAGTTCCTGGGTTAGGGGTCGCGCTGCTCAGGGGCCCGCGGATACCCCGCCCCCGCCCCGCGCCATTGTTTGAAAACGGAGGCTCGGAGGCTCGCAGTGGCCTCGGAGCCCCTTGCGGGTCCTGCCCACTCCTCGTTTTCCCAGGAGTCTCCGACTCCGTCCTGAGCGGGGGACCTGACGCCCGATCCCCAGAGCGCAGAGTCCGGAGCCTGAACCCAAACAGACCACGGCGGCTTGTGGGGGGCGTGGGTGCCGATCGGGCCGCGGCCTTCGCTCCAGGACAGGAAAGCCGGACAGGGCGGTGACAGACCAGCGTTGTGTAGACAGGCTGCTCCCAGGTGTGGACGCTGCCAGGTGCCCCCACGGCACCCGGCGGGGTCGTCACTGGCTGCTACTGGGTCCCAGTGGGGCCGGAGAGGCTGGGGACTGGTGGGCGGATCCTTGCCTGTGCCCGCAGCCTGAGGGGGTCACCTCGGCCACTCCAGCACCGGGGCACATCTTCCGGGGTGTGTGAGGGACCAGAGGATATTGTGGCAGGGACCCAGGTGGACTCAAGGCTGGGTCTGCACATCTGGGAGTTCCGGGGGTGTCAAGTCCCCACAGGGGGACCTGGGCTTTTCTGGGCTGCACCCCAACCCTCCATGTTTGCTCAGTTCCACTGCCAAGGAGCTGACTGTGCGGGTGCCAATTCCCGGTTGCTCAGCTAACCACACAGATGCAATTGGGCCGAAGGATCTGCCACCTCCTCTCCAGCAGTGACGTGGACTTGCCCCTGTGGGTCACAACCTGGTGATGGGGGCACAGACGCCCTAGGGACCTGGTGAATTTTTCTCTGCCACTGGCACCCATGAGCGTCCCACAGCAGGGGCAGTCAAGTCTGGGCTCACTGCTGGGGGCGGGTTCTGAGAGGAAGGGAAGGGGTGAGTGGGTGGGCACATTGGCCAGAGGGAGCAAGCTGTGCAAAGGACTCCAGACCTGCTCCCAGCTGAGCCCGGATCCCGAGGCCGGTGACTGCTGCACCAGCCGCTGGGCGAGGGGGCTGCTGCCGAGGGGGCGGGCGTGGGGCTGGGCAAGGCCAGCCTCGCCGGACATCCCCAGTGTCCACTTTCTGGTTACCAGTGATGCAGCACACACTTTAGACCTGCCCAGTCCTGGGGTGGGGGGCACCCTCTGCCCTGGGAGTACCCAGGTCTCTCCCCAAGCCGGGGCCCAGCCCCAGGGGCTCCTCTGGCCTCGCGCGAGGAGGGGTCGGTCCGGAGCGGAGGAGCTGCCTCACTCGCCCGCCTTCCAGCTCAGCCTACGACGCCCGGCTGCGGCAGAGGGTGGCGGTGAAGAAGCTCTCCCGGCCCTTCCAGTCGCTGATCCACGCCCGCAGGACGTACCGGGAGCTGCGGCTGCTCAAGCATCTGAAGCACGAGAACGTGAGCATGCTGGCGGCGGGAAGGAGGAGGAGGGCCGGCGAGAGGGAGGGCCTGGGCCGGGGCCAGTGGGAGGGAGGGCTGGCGGGAGCGGGGGGAGCTGCCCACCGCATGCTGCTCAGCTGCTGTCCTGCCTCCCAGGTCATCGGGCTTCTGGACGTCTTCACGCCAGCCACGTCCATCGAGGACTTCAGTGAAGTGTGAGTGCCTGGCGGCCAGAGGAGCACCTTCGGCCCATGGGCAGTGGGGCTCCGGCCTGTCCCCTGACCCCCCACCTTGCCCCAGGTACTTGGTGACCACCCTGATGGGCGCAGACCTGAACAACATCGTCAAGTGCCAGGCGCTGAGTGACGAACACGTCCAGTTCCTGGTATACCAGCTGCTGCGCGGGCTGAAGGTGGGGGTCTCTGGGTGTGGGCTGGAGGCGGGAACTTAGGGCCTGGGCTGGAGATGGGGGTCTTAGGGCCTGGGCTGCAGGCGGGGTCTTAGGGCCTGGGCTGCAGGCGGGGTCTTAGGGCCTGGGCTGGAGATGGAGGTCTTAGGGCCTGGGCTGGAGATGGGGGTCTTAGGGCCTGGGCTACAGGCTGGGTCTTAGGGCCTAGGCTGCAGGTGGGGGTCTTAGGGCCTGGGCTGGAGGCAGGGGTCTTAGGGCCTGGGCTGGAGATGGGGGTCTGAGGGCCTGGGCTGCAGGCGGGGTCTTAGGGCCTGGGCTGGAGATGGGGGTCTTAGGGCCTGGGCTGGAGGCGGGGTCTTAGGGCCTGGGCTGCAGGCGGGGTCTTAGGGCCTGGGCTGGAGGTGGGGGTCTTAGGGCCTGGGCTGGAGGTGGGGGTCCCTGAGCACATGGCCAATGCTCACCACCTCCCTCCCCGCAGTACATCCACTCAGCGGGGATCATCCACCGGGTAGGTGCGGCCGTAGGCGGCGGGCGGCGGGCAGGCTCACGCGGGCGCCATCCCTGCGCTCAGGCCTCTGCCCGCCCGTGCAGGACCTGAAGCCCAGCAATGTGGCCGTGAATGAAGACTGCGAACTCAGGGTGAGTGGCCGGCGGGGCCAGGCGGGCTGTGGGGTACGGGGGGGCCCTGAACACCTCATGGTCCCCCAGATCCTGGACTTCGGACTGGCCCGCCAGGCTGACGAGGAGATGACCGGCTACGTGGCCACGCGCTGGTACCGAGCCCCGGAGATCATGCTGAACTGGATGCACTACGACCAGACAGGTGCCGTCAGCCCTCATGCAGCCAGGGCGGCTGACTGGGCTCACACCAGGGCCCAACCCGGGGGCACAGGGACTGGGAGTCGGCCCATGGCTGAGGGGCCCTGGGGGAGCCTTGCCTGGTCTTGGGGGACAGGCAGGGTCTGGGACCAGTATTCAAAAACAGACTTTCCAAGGGTCCCCGAGGCAGGTGTGTGGTGGGGCCTGAGCCACTTCCTCTCCCCACCCAACATGTACAGAAGGAAGGGGTCGGCCTGGGTGTGACTGAGGGTCCGCTGGGCAGCTTCCAGAGGAGTGGCTCGGGTGGGCAGGCTGATAGCCCCACCCCTCCCCCAACAGTGGATATCTGGTCCGTGGGCTGTATCATGGCCGAGCTGCTGCAGGGGAAGGCTCTCTTCCCAGGAAGTGACTGTATCCTTGGCCCAGGCGGACGGCAGCGTCACGCTGCGGGGACCCCTCCTCCAGGGTGGGGGTGGCTCTGGCTCTCCTCTGCCCTGGGCCGGGCTACCTCAGGCTTGGATCCTCAGCTGTCAGAGAGCAGGCTCTGGGTGGGGCCCCAAGATGGGGCTCTTGGGCCTGGGGGCGGTCGATGGCCAGTGGGTGTTTCCTGAACAAGGCAGACATCGACCAGCTGAAGCGGATCATGGAGGTGGTGGGCACGCCCAGCCCTGAGGTTCTGGCAAAGATTTCCTCGGAGCATGTAAGTCCTGCCCAGCCTGCCCTCAGCCGCCCCGCCGGGGAGCCCAGGGAGACAGGGATGGTGGGGGTGAAAGTCACAGCCCCGACAAGCTTCCCTGGCCGTGGGCGGTGGGGCCGGCGGAGCTGCAAACCCAGCTCTTGCAGGCGCCAGGACCGGGTGAGGAGGTAGAGCCAGCCAGGCCTGTGGGGAGCAGTGTTTGCTCTGCCTGTGCCGCTCCCAGCCCTGCTGACTCCTTGCCTTGTTGGGGACCCAGGGCCCGGGGGTGAGCAGCCCCTGCAGGCCCTTCTCATGTGCCCTAGGCCCGGACCTACATCCAGTCTCTGCCCCCCATGCCCCAGAAGGACCTCAGCAGCATCTTCCGCGGAGCCAACCCCCTGGGTGAGGACTGGCCCCGGGCCCAGGCTGGCTGCACCTCGAGTCCTGGAGCTGGAGCTGACAGCCCCTCCCCCTCCACTGGCCCCGTGCAGCTATAGATCTCCTGGGAAGGATGCTGGTGCTGGACAGCGACCAGCGGGTCAGCGCAGCGGAGGCACTGGCCCACGCCTACTTCAGCCAGTACCACGACCCCGACGATGAGCCGGTGGCCGAGCCCTATGACGAAAGCGTTGAGGCCAAGGAACGCACAGTGGAGGAGTGGAAGGGTAGGCGTGGGGGGCTCAGGGCTCTGCATTCCTCCAGACACCACAGGAAATATCCCACTTCCTCCCCAGAGTGGTCTGGGAGGGGACACAGCCCCCGCTGCACCGTGGGGCAGCTGGAGATGGCTGTGTGTGGCAGAGGGTGAGGGGCCTGGGCAGGGCAGCAGGTGCCTGATGGGGGAAGGCAATGTGAGGCAGGCACAAACTCACTCTTCCCCCTTGGCCCCCAGAGCTCACCTACCAGGAGGTTCTCAGCTTCAAGCCCCCGGAGTCACCACAGCCATCTGGTAGCCTGGACATCGAGCAGTGAGGTGCTGCCCTGCGGCCACCCTTGAACCCATGGTGGGGCTTGAACTCGCTCCCTCTCAACCCGCACACCTCTGTGTCCAGGCAGCCCTGAGCCCCTGCTCTAGGATCCCTGACTTGAGGGCAGCCCACACACATGAATGCAGTGTGCAAGTGTGCATGCCACGTGCAGGGGTCAGGGCAGAAGCGTCCCTGGGCCTGCCTTCATTGTTCCACCTCCCAGCCACTGTCTCTCTTGGGACCTCACTGTCGGAGGGAGGCCTGGGTGCCACAGGGGTCCCACTGAGGAGTGTCTGTTTCCAGGCTCGGTAGGGGGAAGGCACACTAGGGACCCTGGAGACTCACAGGGAGGGTCTCTGTGGCCAGAGCTGCTCGGCCTGGCGGTGCGGGCTGCCCCGAGACCCAGGGTCTGAGAGCTGAGGCAGGCCAGTACCCCATCAGGCTGGGCAGTCTCCATTGGGGTGGACAGTTGGTGGCAGGGCAGGGACAACTACCTAGTGTGAAGTCCAAAAAGCTGGCCGGACCCTTGTGTTTCCCTGTGCACATGCATGTGGGCACGCGTGTGAGTGTGCACGCCGGGTCGTCACACGTCAGGGCATGTATAGGTGCGTGCTGGTGCATGTGACCCTGTGGTGCCCAAGAGCCAGGGGTCGTGTCCAGCAGGACCTCGAGTTGGGTGGCTGCACCATTGCCTCCCTCCCCCCAGTTCCTGACACCACCCGTGGTGCTGAGGCCCAGCTCTGCAGGGGTCCGTGGGCCAGGGTGGCCAAGCGCGCAAAAGCGGGCGTTCTCCTGGGGCCTGAGGTACCCGAGGCAGGGCGACAAGCCAGCTGGGAGCTCCAGACTGGAGGAAGCCAAGGTGGACAGCACACGAGAGTGTGGACTCGGCCCCAGACTCCCCCGCCCCTGGACCTCGGCCCACAGCCGAGGAGCCGCTGCCCTCTACCTCTGCCCCGGTTGTGGTCCTGAAGCCAGACACGGGGTGCCCGGGGTGTGGGTCAGCCGCCGTCCTCCCTTCTCCCAGGATGGAGCTGACCAAGTGGCCTCGGACAGGGCCCAGCTCGGCTGTGCTGGGAGCGGGGTCCCTCGTGGAGACTGGCCTGTTGTCCCCAGGGACCAGGGAGGTCTGGATGTGAAGTGCCTGTACCAGGGGTGCGCAATAAAGGAGTTCCTCTGCTCAGCTTGTGTCCCAGGCTCCAGCCCCGCTGCCCCTGGTGTCCCTGCTGCCCAGAGGAGCTGGCCCGGTCCCTCAGGCCCCCAGTCAGACCAGCAGTCACCTCCTGGTGGCCTTCTTGTCCCCTGGAGGGTCCGAGAACCCAGGGAGCCCAGGGGAGGAGGCCGATGGGCAACACATTGGCACTAGGCTTGGCTGCAACCTTGGCTCCTGGCCGACCTGGAGCTTCCCCTTGCTCGGTGGTCGGGAAGGCTGCCTAGGGCAGTTGGGTATCTCTGGGAGCAAAGGCCTGTCCTTCCCCAGGGGCTGGGCAGCAGGATGGCTACACACGGACCTCCACACAGGGGCCTGGTCCCTGCTTGGTGCTCCTAGCGGCCCACGAGTGGGCAGTCTGCTCTTGCCCTGGGCTTTTGGGAATTGGACCTCCTGAGGCTTGGTCAGTATGATGGCCACTGCTGGGGGAGCCCTGGAGACCAGGAGGGACCATGTCCATCATTTGGGGTGAGAGCTGGGGCGGGGCTGGTGACGCAGACCCACCTCCAGAGCCTGCTGTGGCATGGGACCTGCTAGGCCCTGGGCCCTCATGAAGGGTGGGGGCTTCTTGGGTCAGGCAGGTGGAAAACAAGGGGAAGCCGTGGCTGGGGTGCCACACACTGCCCCTGCCCACTGCTCATAGCTGGTGAGTGCTCCAGCCCTCCCACCATGAAGCCCAGGTGCAAAGCAGCTGGATGGACAGGGCATGGAGGTGGGGCAGGGACCCTGTCACTGGCCCAGATTTTCTCTGGGGAGGGGGCTTCACCCATGGGGGCAGGCCCACCTTCCTGGAGAGAGGGCGGTGCGGTTCATCCGGGATTCGGGACACACTGGCGGATGCCTGGAGCAGGCACCCCACCTGCAGCCGTGCAAGAAGGGGAGCTGGGCGTGCCCCTCTGGCTCCCAGGTTGGGAGGCTGGGGTCTGCAGGCACAGGGCTGGGCGCTGGGTGTGCCGTGTGACCTTCAGGAGGCGGGAACCAACCTCTCCCCGTGGAAGGAGGGATGCGGGCAAGACACAATGTAAAATGTGGGGGCTACTGCCTGCAGTGCCGGCGTGCCATATGAGCACCACATGGGAGACGGGGAAGAAGCTCCTGGCTCCTGCCTTCGGATAGGCTCGGCAGTTGAGGCCATCTGGGGAGTGAAGCAGAGGATGGAAGATTCTCTCTGCCTTTCCTTTCTGTAACACTGCCTTTCAGATAAATAAATCTTCAAGGTGCACTGTGGGGCGCTGAACTTTTGGGGACTGATGGACGGTAATGTGGGCACCCTGGGAGTGGGGTGGGGCTCTTGACACCGCGTGAGATGCGGCCTGGCCCAGGGGGCCGGGGACGAAGGGCTGGTGGACAGCGACCCTGGATGAGCCCAGCGCCCCGGGAGGACCGCGCTGGGGCCGAGGGCCGGCGCTCCCCTCCCCCCAGCCTCGCTCCCTCCCCGGGCGGCGGCCGCTTCGGGTTTCCGGAGGGGCCGGAGGGCGGGCGGGGGCGTCACGTGTGCGTGACCCTGGGGCCGGTTGGTCCGCGAGCGGGGGAGGGGCCGCGCGCTGCCGGGGCCGGCCGGGGTCGGCGGGCTGCGGGGCCGGAGGGCGCGCGGAGCCTCGCCGGCCCGCGATGAGCTCGCCGCCGCCGGCCCGCAAGGGCTTTTACCGCCAGGAGGTGACCAAGACCGCCTGGGAGGTGCGCGCTGTGTACCAGGACCTGCAGCCCGTGGGCTCGGGCGCCTACGGCGCCGTGTGGTGAGCGCGGGCCGCGGGGTGGGCGGGGGTCGGCGGGCCTGGCCTCCCCGCTAAGCGGTGCGCCCCGCAGCTCGGCAGTGGACAGCCGCACGGGCGCCAAGGTGGCCATCAAGAAGCTGTACCGTCCCTTCCAGTCGGAGCTGTTCGCCAAGCGCGCCTACCGCGAGCTGCGCCTGCTCCAGCACATGCGCCACGAGAACGTGAGGACGCGGGGCCCCGCCTCCCGGCCGCGGGCCCTCCCGCCGGCCTCCAGCCCCCGCAGCACGCGGAGTGGGGCGGGCGGGGTTCCGGAGGCGGCAGGGGAGGGGCAGCGCAGTCCCTCTGTGGGGGACACCCTTTCCCTTCCGCCCAGCGTCTGCCTGCCTCCTGGTTCCGCAGCTGGTTTCTCTGCCGGGAACCGGGCTTTGTCCAGGCCTCGGCCCCATGCTGGGGAGAGGGTGCTGGGGCTGGGTGTGGGGTAAGGGTTCCTGTTTCCAGGAACCTCCCTCCTTTGGTCCCAGTGCCGTTCTCCAGCGCCCACTCTGCTCCAGGCCGGCAGGGGCCGTGGGCAAGGCCATCCCCTGGGAGGGCGGGGTCTCCGGTAGGTGCAGTGGCTCAGGGAGCTGGTGTCTGCAGAGCTGAGGGCTGGAGGCCATCGCGAGGACATCACACATCCTTCTGGGGGCATCTTTTCCCATCCTTCCCCTGCTTCCCACACATGGCTGCCCCAGGTGTCTCCCAGGGCCACTGCTGGCTGCTAGGAGCTCCTTCTGCCAGGGGGAGTTCTCGCTCCTCCACCCGGGTTCCCTGGGGCCCAGAGTTCTGTCCCCTCCCATGCACGCCACACTGTCTCAGCCCCTGGGGCGGGCCCAGTCTCAGGGCCATGGTCTGGGTGGATGTTCTGGTCTCTCGGGTCCCTGGAGCTGCCAGACCCTGGGAGAAGGACTCCTCGTGTCCAGCAGCAAACCTGGGTTGTCGGCCACTGACACTCTCGGTGACCCTTTGTTCTTTTCAACTGCCACTTCTGCCCCTGGCCCAGGGCTCACCTCCTTTCTACGTGAAACCCACTGGCGGTGGACACCAACCCCACGAGGCAGCCTCTTCAACTGCAGGTCTTATCCAGTTTCTCACCCACACTCGCATTCGTGCTCACCCACCAACCCCCTGTGCAGCCAGGGCTGTAGGCTTCAGTCACCACCAGTCTCCGATCCCCTGTGCTGCAGCCCTGGGCCAGAGGGTCCTGCCATCCTGGGGGCTTCCTGAGCTACCTGCTGCTGGGCAGCTCTGCCTGCTGGAGCCCCGTTCTCCCATGAGGAAGCTGAGTGCCTTGCTCAGGGGAGGAAGGAGCTGCCGTGGGTCCCAGTCCTGCCTCCCCGTGACCCCCTCCTTGTGGTCTCTCCAGGCCACTTCCCTCTATTCAGCCCTGGCCCCCTGCTCTGGGCTGTGATCTCCTTACATGGCACAGAAGTCCCTGTCTATCTGATACCCCCCACAAGAATGCCCCAGGTCTTCACATCTGTGGTCACCTCCATGGGCCCACCTGCCCCCAGGCCCTGCTCCACATGTCCCACGCTATTTCCTTCTGCCCACAACTCTGGTGCTGGTGGCTGCTGTGGGCAGCCACCTGTCCATCCACCTATATTCTTTTTTTTAATTTATTTAAGATTATTTATTTGAAAGAATTACGGAGAGAGAGAGAGAGCTTCCATCTGCTGGTTCACTCCCCATATGGCTGCAATGGCCAGGGCTGGGCCAGGAGCTTCATCTGGGTCTCCCACATGGATGCAGAGTATCCAAGCACTTGGGCCATCCTCTGCTGCTTCCCCAGGCGCATTAGCAGGGATCAGGATCGGAAGTGGAGCAGGCTGGACTTGAACCGGTGCCCATATGGGAAGCCGGTGCTGCAGATGGAGGCTTAACCCACCACACCACAGCGCCAGCCCCTACAGTCTATTCTTGCATCACTCCCACCTGTCCTTGCCCCACAACCAGGGGGATGTGTTCTGTACCCCACCCTGGTTTAAACTCTTCAGTGGTGGCTCTCAGGATCAGAGCCAAACCTGCACCTGTTGGTTCCTCCCTGCCCTGGCCTCACCTGGTCTCCTTCCCTGTGTCCCTAAAACTCACAAGTACTCTCCTTGTGCTGTGCCACCTTGCCCGTGGCCCCCCTCCGGGTCCAGCGTCCCCGCCCTAGCTGCTTGCATGTGCAGTCCTGTTTGCTGTCCTTGCCACCTCACGGGGGCCTCTGCAGGACCAGGTCTGGCTGTCACTGTGTTGTCCACCTGGGTCGCACCGGCAGAGGCAATGGCTCTGGGAAGGGCCTCCTGTCCCCATCCTGGTCCTGGGGCTGCTTGGTTGGGAAGAGGAAGGGGGGAGGAAGGCCGAAGGGCTGGGAGCCCTCTGTCTGGATGGTTCAGAGCCAGCACAGACTTGAGGCTGCCCCTCCCCTAGAGGATCCCAGCTGTCACCACCCAAAAATAACCCGTGCATGGCTGAAGGTGCCAGGGCTGAGGCAGTGGGGAGGCGAGGCCAGCTGCGGGGGGTCCTGCCCACTGTGCGGTACCACCCTTGGAGGTGCCCGAGCCCTTGCATCCTCTGCTGCACCCTCCCCCACCTGGCACTCTGGCCCTCCCCCAGGTGATCGGCCTGCTGGACGTGTTCACTCCGGACGAGACCCTGGACGACTTCACAGACTTGTGAGTGCTGGCCTGGGCTGGCCGGCTCCTGGGCACCAGCGTTAGGTTCTGGGTTGGCAGGGCGCTGGGATGCACCCTGCTCACTCTGTGTCTGGACCACAAGCCACTCCACACCCCCTCCCAACATGTTCCTGGGACCCTTGGGCACTGGAACACCCAGACACAGCCCGGGCCTCCTCCTCCCTCCACCCCCAGCACCTGGGCCATCGCCAGTGCTGGAGGTGTGAACCCTGTTAACGGGCTGGTCCCGTGCTCTGGCCCCAGGCACCAGGCGTGTGGCCTGTAACTGGAGCTGCTGACCTTTGCCGGTGGGTGGAGGAGAGGTGGCAGGGAGCTCCCATCCTGGCCTAGCACTGACCAGGCTGCTTCCGGCTCACGTTGTTCTCAGCCGGGAGCCAGGCCAGGCCTGCGGAGGGCTGCAGAGGGCAGCGGGCTCCCTGTTACCTGACATGCCAAGGGTGGGTCCCCAGAGGCCTCAGCGTCTCCCGGGGTGCTAAATGGCGACTTCCCTCCACCTGCCCAGCCCACCCCCCTGGCCACCACCCATCTTGCCCTTTCCCAGCCCCTGTGTGTGAAGCTTCCTGCCCCCTTGTCTTCAACACAGTGCCTTTTAGATGAGAGATCAGAAGGCCACAGAGGGTGACATTCAGGGCAGGCTGGGTGGGATGTCTGGGGGAAGGCGGGGTCATTGCTGGGAGCGACAGGGAGGTCGGGGACGAGAGGACTCGACCGAGGCCAGCGGTGACCAGGTGCTGAGGGTCACCTGAGGGGTCTGAGCCTGAGGGGTCTGACCCCCGGCTCCAGGGCCCGGCCCTGGTGGGTGACTGCATCCCAGCCCCACTTCCATAGTTACCTGGTGATGCCGTTCATGGGCACCGACCTGGGCAAGCTCATGAAGCATGAGACGCTGAGCGAGGACCGCATCCAGTTCCTGGTGTACCAGATGCTGAAGGGGCTGAAGGTGGGAGTGCCGGGCAGAGCAGGGCGGGGAGGGCTCTGTGGCCCCGAGGCCCTGGGACGCTGACCCTGCTGACCCCTCTGTCTGCAGTACATCCACGCTGCTGGCGTCATCCACAGGGTGAGTCCTGGCCACGGCCTCCGGAGGGGCTCAGTCCTGTCTCCACTGCTTACCTGTCAGGGAGTGCGGTGGGGCTTGGCGTGGTGCACACGACACCCCATGCATTGCTGTTGGGAACGTGTCCTGGGGACCCAGGCACCTCTGCTCTCCTGGATGGACTGCAAGAGCCAGGGAGGCTGGGTTGGGTCTGGTGGCCCCTGTGTGGGTGCTGTCCAGGCATCGGGCCTCGCAGTGGCCACCTGTCCTCTGCCTGCAGGACCTGAAGCCCGGCAACCTGGCAGTGAACGAGGACTGTGAGCTGAAGGTGCCGCCGGGCCGGGGGCCTGGGTGGGGAGACCTCCCTCGCCATCGCCACCCACCCGGCACCTGGGCAGGGGCTGAGCAGCTAGCTGGTGGACAAATGGACCCTGGGTGGTGCTTGAGGGGGTGGCATTGGGCACGACGCCCCCACATCTGCGTCAGGGCGAGCGCGAGAGGTGTTCCCAGTCCCTGACCCAGGGTGCCTGACCCAGGGCGGGGCTGAGAGGCCTCCAGGAGGACGAGCAGGGGTTGGCAGAGCAGGGAGAGGAGTCCAGGGCTGGAGCTCCCGGGTACTCCCAGGGAAGGACCCGGGGTGGTGCTTGCTGCCTTGGGCCAGTCCCCTGGGGGTCTCCCAGACCGCGGCTGGCCTGTCCATTCCTTAGGGGTCCTCTTAGTTCCATCTCTCTGATTTTTCCCACAGATCCTGGACTTTGGCCTGGCCAGGCAGGCTGACAGCGAGATGACCGGCTATGTGGTAACCCGGTGGTACCGGGCCCCCGAGGTCATCCTGAACTGGATGCACTACACACAGACAGGTAAGAGGCCATCCAGGGACACGGGGGCCTCCCAGACCACACCGCCTCGCTCCCCATGGTGGAGGCCCCCGCCCCCCAAAAGCTGTCTGTCGTGCTCTGGCGGAGCCGGGTGAGGGCGTGGGCCTGTGCTGCGGCCCCTTCCTCCACGCGGGGTGCTGATGGGGTCTCATCTCAGTGGACATCTGGTCGGTGGGCTGCATCATGGCGGAGATGATCACCGGGAAGACGCTGTTCAAGGGCAGTGACCGTATCCTCAGCCGTGGGCTGCTCGGTGGGCGGGGCCGGAGGAGGAGGGTGTGGTTCCTGCTCCCTGTCCCCGAGTTGTGCTCCTGAACCCCAGTGCAGACCTGGACCAGCTGAAGGAGATCATGAAGGTGACAGGGACGCCTCCGGCTGATTTTGTGCAAAAGCTGCAGAGCGCCGATGTCAGTACGGAGCCGGGCGGGTGAGGCCAGCTGGGCCGGGGGCTGCCCCTCACCCTGTCTTCCCTGGCAGGCCAAGCAGTACGTGCAGGGCCTCCCCGAGTGTGAGAGGAAGGACTTTGCCTCTGTGGTGACCAACGCAAGCCCTCTGGGTAGGGCAGGGGGCAGCGGGGCGGTCTCAGGGGCCTGGGGCACAGGCCCGCCTCCGCCGGCCTGACCCACTGCCCCTCCAGCCGTGAACCTCCTGGAGAAGATGCTGGTGCTGGACGGGGACCAGCGGGTGACGGCGGCCGAGGCGCTGGCCCACCCCTACTTCGAGTCCCTGCACGACACAGAGGACGAGCCCACGGCCCAGAAGTACGACGACTCCTTTGATGACGTGGACCGCACCCTGGACGAGTGGAAGCGTGAGTTGCGCTCTGTGGGGCCTGCGTGGTGCCCGGCAGGTGGCCCGGCACACAGTCCTGGGAACCGCGAGGCGTGGCTCTGAGCTCAGGGCAGCGGCGCCCACTGAGCCGCTCCTGCCCCCTGTTGCCCAGGCCAGAGACCTGGCCACCCTGGAGGTCCCTCCACACACACTGTCCAAGGGTCTCCCTGCTCACAGCGGTCCAAATTGTTCCCGCCTCTCCTGCCCCACGTCAGGACCCAGCCCATCTGGACACTGTGTCCCGCCACCAGGATCAAGTCTGCCCCAGGCAGCCCCTTGGGCCTCGCCCCTGACGCCACCCTCGCCAGTACCCTTCAGCTGTCCTCTGCACTGCTGGCCCCTCCCCTCTGGGGCTGGCCATGCCGGCCGGTGCACGCCTGGCCTCCCTGCAGGGCAGCGCTGTGGCAATGCTCCAGGAAGGACGGCCTGGTGTCTGCAGAACCAGCTGGCAGCACCGGGGCCCGAGGGCAGCAGGCAGCACCGGGGCGCAGTAGGGGCGTGTGCCGCCCAGTCCTGGGCAGATCCGGGTCCTGGGTCCTGCGCGCCTGGGTGGAAGGGGCTGTGGGGTTCGGGGTGCCCTGGCACCCCTTCTGCTGTGTGCTCAGGAGTTCAGTTTTGTGTGATACAAGTTCCTGCTGCTGGAAAGATAACTTGAAAACCACAGGCCGCAGCCCCTCCCTGTGGTTCCCCCCCCAAAGGCTGTGGCTGGGCGCTTTTGCTTTCACAATGGATCGTGGTAGATACAGGTCCAGCCTGTGGCTGAAGCCGTGGTCAGGAACGCCAGTGCCCTGAGAAAGTCCACTTTGCAGCAGTGGCCTTGCCTCATGGGCTGGGCCCAGCCAGGGCGGGGGAGGGGCGTCTGCAGCAGCGCCCTGTGTGCTGTGGCCCAAGCTCACTGCCTCTTGTGTCTCGCCCTCCCCAGGTGTCACTTACAAAGAGGTGCTCAGCTTCAAGCCTCCCAGGCAGCTGGGGGCCAGGGTCTCCAAGGAGACAGCCCTGTGAAGACCTCTGGGGGTGGCGGGGACACCCTGGGTACCACCTTGACCTTCCAAGCATTGACCTGGAGGCTGAGCAGCCCCCCTCGATCCACGGATCCCTCTCCCTGCAGCCTGTTCCTCTGCACTTGGGTGCACAGCTTAGCCAGCCTTGGAGGAGCACCTGGACTCTAAGGCCAGACAGGACCCCTGCCCATCCTGGGGCTGGCCTCTGACCCCCAGGAGCCGTGCGCCTGCCCCCCAGCCCCTGCAGGGTGGAGCAAGAAGCTGCAGAGCTGGCCGGAGTCAGGGTCAAGTCCTGGGCTCTGATCTGAGGTCCAGCTCCTGAGGAGCAGGAATGGGGGCGGGGTGCGGAGCTGCCAACTCAGGGACATCATCTCTCCCGGGTGTGTGGGGGGAGCATCCGTGGCCTCTCCTGACCCTTCCCCCCAGCCTGGAATGTAAATCAGCCACTTGGTGTACCCAGGTAGCTGGAAAGAAATAAACATTTTTAGGTCTCCCAGTCTGGCTGTGCAGCCTGGTGCCGAGCCCCAGCTGTCGGCACCTGAGTCCTGGCCCCACACAGAGGATGGAGGCTGGCCTGGCCAGCCAGAGGATGGAGTGTCCTGCTGCTCACTGCCCCCATCTCCACTAAAGTGCCGCCGGCGCTATCACCTGTGCGGTGCCTGACACCTGCAGCCCCAGTTAGGGCTCGGCACGCTACCCTTTGTGGAATGATTTCCTTTCATGGCCGGGGCCAGGGCCAACTTGGAGGGGCTCAGACCCATCAGCTGTCTGAAAGGCAGGAGGGCTCTTGTGGAGGGGGCCGGGCTAGGCGGCGGGGGGGGGGGGGTCTGCTCACCAAGCAAGCCACCCGCCCTCCTGGCCACACAGAGAGGCTGGCAGCCTGCACTGCCCTCTACAGGCCCTGGGCAAATAGGAGGCCAGGCCGTGATGGGGAGGCCACACCTGATTTCCCTCTCCCCCCTTAATGCTTCCCTGCCTGTGCTCCCTGGGGTGTGCCGGTGCCCTCAGCCCTCCAGACTGGGCCCACAGTGGCCACTGTGGACACCAGGCTCCCCATGCCAAGCCCTCCACCGGGACCACTGCCCAGAGGCACGGGTCCACGGCTGCAGGCTACACAGCTCTGCGAGTGGCCGGGGTTGGGGGAGCCTCTGGGTGTGCATGGAGCTAAGCCAGAGGGGGCCTGAGACCCCTGCCGCAAGGTAGCTCGGCTTTGCTCCGCGGCCTGGGTACCCCCCTTGCCTGCACGCGCACCTAATTCCTCTTCTACGACTTCACGCCTCCGTTGCGCACCTGCCTCTCCCGGCGCGCCTGCGTGCAGGTAGAGCGGCCGCGGGAAGTTTGGGGCCGGAGGTGCTCCGGCTCTCCCGTCGGCTCCGGAGTTCCGGAGGAGGCGGCGCCGCTGCGGGACTCCCCGGAAGGCGGGGCTGCCCCGCCCCAAAGCGAGGACAGGATTGGGGCGGGACGCGGGTCCGAGCCTGGGGAAGCCGGAAGCCGAGTCCCTCTCTGGTGCGTGCGCGGGTTCCGCGTGCTGCGGCCGGCGCGGGGACCGGTTGTGCAGGCACCTGCCTCCCGAGTGGCCCACAGCGACCTCGCCTAACCATGGGGACCGCCCTCGTGTACCACGAGGACATGACGGCCACCCGGCTGCTCTGGGACGAGTAAGTGTGGCCTGGGACGGTGGTTGCGGGGAGGGGGCTCTGGCGCTCAGCTCCGTGTCCGCCCCAGCCCGCAGTGCCAGATCGAGTGTCCCGCGCGCCTGCATGCCGCTCTGAATGGTCTGCGGCAGTGTGGTCTGGAGCAGAGGTGCTTCCGCCTGCCAGCCCGCAAGGCCTCCGAGGCGGAGCTGGGCCTGGTGCACAGGTCAGAGCCTGGGCAGGCTGCCCACTCCCCCTCCCGTTTACTGTCAGGGCGTGGGGGGTGGATGACAGGCTCCGAGGTGGTTGGTGCAGTGGGGTGGGCGCACCCATCAGGACCCCCAGCCCCTTGCCCTGCCTGCCTGCTGCAGCCCCGAGTACGTGGCCCTGGTGCGGGGAACCCAGGCCCTGGCTGAGGAGGAGCTGCAAGCGCTGTCTGCACAGTTCGACGCTGTCTACTTCCACCCGGTGTGTGCCGTCTCTGCACACCCCCACCCCCGATGCACAGTGCCCCTGTCCATGGCTGCCCCCCAGCCCACAGCCCCTTGTCCACACCTGTGGTTCCGCTCCGGGGTTGGTTCCCTGCAGCCTGGTGGTGTGGGCACCCAGGTCAGGTGGGGGGGGCTCATCTGCACACCTGCCCCTGCAGAGGACCTATCACTGTGCCCAGCTTGCTGCGGGGTCTGCGCTGCAGCTGGTGGACGCCGTGCTGACCGGAACTGTACGCAACGGACTCGCCCTGGTGAGGTGAGAGCCACCCCTCACCTGAGTGCCCCCATGATGGCCTCGTGAGGGTCAGGGTGCTCCTGATGTGCCCTGTGTCCACTGCTGTCCCCTCCCCCATCAGGCCTCCTGGGCACCACAGCCAGAGGGCAGCTGCCAACGGGTTCTGTGTGTTCAACAATGTGGCCATAGCGGCACAACACGCCAAGCAGAAGCATGGGCTGCAGAGGTGTGTAGCAGGCAGGAAGGGGTGAAGCAGGTGGCTGAGACCCCACCCAGCCCCTGGGTGACCCCTGGCGGTCTGTCCCCAGGATCCTCATTGTTGACTGGGACATCCACCACGGACAAGGCATCCAGTATATCTTTGAGGATGACCCCAGGTGAGCTGGGGGGACACAGCCTAGCTGCCAAAAAATCCAGTGGGGGAGGCCCGGCCTTGCGCTCAGGAAGCAGCCCGAAGCTGACCGCTGGCCCCGGCCGGCCGCCTGCAGTGTCCTCTACTTCTCCTGGCACCGCTACGAGCACGGACGCTTCTGGCCGTTCCTGCGGGAGTCGGACGCCGACTCGGTCGGGCAGGGGCAGGGCCGAGGCTTCACCGTCAACCTGCCCTGGAACCAGGTGCCCGTCCTCTGCCCCGGCCCAGCTCCCCGGCCTGCACCCCTCCACGCCCCACAGCCCGTGGGCAGGGCTGCCCTGACGCCTCCCCTCCACAGGTGGGGATGGGAAACCCAGACTACATGGCCGCCTTCCTGCGCGTGCTCCTCCCGCTGGCCTTTGAGGTGACTGGGCGGGGCTTGGGGCAGGCAGGTGGGAGGGGGACTGGGTGCCTGCAGTTCCACCGGAGGCTGGGGAGGGTTTGGAGCCACCTGGCCAGTGTGTGGACAGACCCCTGGAGCTGCGGGTCTCCGTCGGCCTCCAGCCTCTTCCTTGCCCTCTCCCACCCGGCTCTGCCTACAGTTTGATCCTGAGCTGGTGTTGGTCTCAGCAGGATTCGACTCGGCCATCGGGGATCCCGAGGTGAGGGCCTGGGCCTGCCTGGGGGGGGCACTGGGGTCCTGGGGCTCAGGCCCCGTCACAGCTGATGCTGGTCCCAGGGGCAGATGCAGGCCACGCCGGAGTGCTTCGCCCACCTCACACGGCTGCTGCAGGTGCTGGCTGGAGGCCGGGTCTGTGCTGTGCTGGAGGTGACTGTGGGGGCAGGGGCAGCAACCCCAGACAGGGTCCTGCAGCGATGCCCACTGCAGTGACACCTGCCCCCACCCTGTCCTCTCTCCAAGGGCGGCTACCACCTGGAGTCCCTGGCACAGTCGGTGTGCATGACGGTGCGGGCCCTGCTGGGTGATCCCATCCTGCCCCTGTCGGGGCCCATGGTGCCATGTCACAGGTGCGAGGGGTGGCAGAGGATCCGAGGAAGGCGGAGGCTAGAGTGGGAGCTTGGTCTCACGGCCGCCCGCCCCCCACAGCGCCCTGGAGTCCATCCAGAGTGTCCAAAGAGCCCACGCCCCTCACTGGAGGAGCCTGCAGCAGCCAGGTCGGGGCTCCCTCGATGGCCGGGGCTCGGAGTCGCCTCCAGATGCAGCTTCCGGCACCTGCTCCCCTCCGCTGCCCGGGGCTGTGGCGTG
Source organism: Lepus europaeus (assembly GCF_033115175.1). Taxonomy (NCBI): domain Eukaryota; kingdom Metazoa; phylum Chordata; class Mammalia; order Lagomorpha; family Leporidae; genus Lepus; species Lepus europaeus. The sequence continues at coordinate 477,691 of NC_084836.1, forward strand.
TGAGACAGCAGCAGCTGCCCTGAGCTCCCTCCTGGACCGGCTGCGTCTCCGCCCCGTGCCTCCTGTCCCAACAGCCGCTGCCCTGACTGCACCAGGAGCTGCCCGGCTCCTGCCCCCTGATGTCCTCTGCCAGGAGGCGTCGGCACCCAGGGAGGAGACAGAGGCCTGGGCCAGGTGGGCAGGGCAGGCCTGAGGGGAGGGCCGGGGTGAGCTGTGTGTCACCACTGTGTCCATATGTCCCTCTGGCGTGCCCACCACAGGCCACACGAGGCCCTGGCCCAGGACAAGGCCCTCACTGCTCTTGGGAAGCTCCTGTACCTTTTAGACGGGACCCTGGATGGGCAGGTAGAGCCACCTGGGAGGGGCTGGGGTGGCTGTGGGCCTGGGGGCAGGGCCTACGGAGTGTGGCCTGTCTAGAGGGCTGGGTGGTGTTGGCTTGGGCCAGGAACCCGCCCCCAGTCAGCCGCAGGGGCTAAGTGTCCCCCACCTCAGCTCCTGAGCAGAGTTGGGCGTCTTATTCGTAGAAGTGGAGCTGTCTGGCCTCAGAACTTCAGGGAGGCTCAGCCGCAGCGTGTGGGCAGGGGCCGAGGGAAGGGAAGAACGGGCTGTTTACCTGGTCTGGGGCTGGCCGGGGCCCCGCCCTCCACGGCTGTCATTCCACCCCAGGTGAACAACAGCCTCGTAGTCACCCCGGGCCCTGCTGTGGCGGCCACCCTGGACGTGGCCATTCGCCGAGGTCTGTCCTGCGGAGCCCAGAGGTGAGCTGCACCTCATAGCTTCCATGGGCAGGGTCCATGGGATCCCTCTGCCCCAGCTGACACACAAGGCGGCCTGAGGCCGGTTCTTCCCCCAGGGTGCTCTGTGTGACCCTCGGACAGCTGGATCGGCCCCTGGACCTTGCAGACGATGGGTACGAATCTGGGTCACGCGTGTGTCCAGCCACGCCTGTGGGCTGACCCCTAGGACTGACGGGGGGGGGGGGGGGACGAGGGCCTTTGGCGGCTGGGGCAGTGCCAGACAGGTCTCGAGCACTTGGGCTCAGCCTCTGCTGTCCGGCCCTGGAGGGTGACCCGCGCTCCTCCCCCGCAAGGAGGACCCTGTGGCTGAACAGCAAGGGCGAGGAGGCGGCCGCCCCGTCCATGTTCCACGTCTGCACACCACTGCCGGCGGTGAGCGGCTGCGCCCCCTGGAGGGGTAGGCGCAGGGTTGTGAGGGTCAAGCCCCGGGCCCCTTCCGGCCTCTGCTGAGATTGGGGGGTGGGGAGGTTCCCCTGGGCGACGGACTGAGGCCTGGCCGCCGTCCCCACAGACAACTGGAGGGTTCCTGAACTGCGTCTTGGGCCTGGTGCTGCCCCTGGCCTACGGTTTCCAACCTGACCTGGTGCTGGTGGCTCTGGGGCCTGCCCACGGCCTGCAAGACGCCCGGGCGGCTCTGCTGGCCTCAATGCTGCAGGGGCCAGCAGGAGGCCGAGTCCTGGTGCTGCTGGAGGAGGTAAGGGGGGCGGCAGGGTGGACACGCTGTGGGTGGGAGGTGGGGAAGAGACCGGGGGCCGTGTCCACCTCTGCCTCTGGCCTAGGAATCCGCACCCCGGCTTGCAAGGACCCTGGCCCTCGTGCTGCACGGACAGGCGCCTCCCAGCCTGGGCCCGTTCTCCATGGCCTCTCCGGAGGACATCCAGGCCCTGACGTACCTAAGGGGGCAGCTGCAGCCGCAGTGGAAGATGCTGCAGGACCCTTCCCGGGGCCCGCTCTCCGGAGCGCCGTGCAGCCAGCTCTGCGCCTCTTCGCAGCCCGAAGCGGGCCCGTGCGGGGACGGCGCCGCACACCAGCCTCCCGCAGCCGGCCGTTAGGCATCGGCCGTCCCAGCCCTGCCCCGGGCGTCCTCGCCCCTAGCACTGCCCGCAGTAAACGTCGGCGAAACCGAGTCTGCCTCCGCCTCTCCTTGAGCCCGCCCCGGCCTCCGCTTCCCGCACCAGCTTCCGGCCCAGGCCCCGCCTCCCTGGTGACGTGTTCCGGCGCGCCGACTCTAGCGGTCCCTGCCGTCGCGCGGCTGTGACGCTGCGCGGGCGGGAGCAGAAGCCCGGGTTCTTCTTCCCGAAGGTGGGCGGGCGGCAGGCCGCGGGGGCCCAGCGCAGGCCGCTGCGCCCCTGGCCGCTCCGGGCCGCCCCTCCCGCGAACGTCCGAAAGCCCGCGCGAGGCCCGGGGCGCCACCCGCGCGCGAGTTCCGTTGTTCGGTTTTGTCACGGGTCAGTGACACCCCCCAGAGGTCAAGGTCTGAGGCGAGGGGCGACGCCGGGGCCGCCGCCCGAGGAGGAGGAGGAGGGCCGGCCCCGTGCGCTCCGTGCGGGGCAGCCGCGGCCCGGCCGCGCGGGCGCGTCCTGCGTCCAGCCGGGCGGCATGGCCAGCATCACCCAGCTGTTCGATGACCTGTGCGAGGCGCTCCTGCCGCCCGCCAAGGCGCGCCCGGGGCAGCGCGCGCCGAGCCGGCCCAGGGCCAAGCGGGGCCTCAAGCGCGTGGCCTACGACGCGCTGTTCGCGCACCTGTTCCGGGACGAGGCGCCGCCGCCGGAGCCGCCGAAGCTCCCGGTGAGAAACAAGATCCTCATGCTGTCCTTCGACTTGAGGGTGGGCGGCCTGGGCCCCGAGGCCGACCGCCTGGAGGAGCTGGTGGACGGGCTGGAGGCGGCCGCGAGCGGCCCGCTGCGGGAGGTGCGCGCCGCGCTGGACCTGCTGGTGCTGCTGGCCGGCAGCGGCCCGCCGCGGGGCCTGGCGCGGAGACGGGGCTACTTCCTGGGCGGCCCGCACGTGCCGAGGCGCGTCCCCTACGGCGGCTACGGCTGCTGCGACCTGCGCGCGGCCGAGGCGGACGTGTGGGCCCTGCTGGCCCGGGAGGAGAGCTTGTGCCACAGCATGGTCCAGGAGACGCTGCAGGTGATGGACGCCGCCCCGGGCACCGGCCTGCCCACCGTCGGGCTCTTCTCGGGGGACGCCTGTGGTGACAGATTCGAGAGAGAGACCCGGGTGTCTCTCTTCGGCGCGCTGGTGCACAGCCACGCCTACGACATGGACGTCCGCCTGGACCTGCCCCCAGTGCCGGACAGCGCCGACCTCTCCGGACTGGCCATCAAGGTAGTGCGCGCGCGCGCGCGTGTTGCTTCTGGCCTGTCCCGCGGGCTGGGGACGAGGGCAGGAGTCAGGGCGGGAGCTGAGGGGCCGGCTGCTGTCCTGCGAGGCCACGTGGCTCGGTCATCGCTGCGCCCAGGGTGCTGCCTGGACTTAGTGTGATTCAAGGGAGCCGGCAGTGGCTGTGCCTCAGCGGCGAGAGCCACGTTTCCCGCGTCCGTAAACTCCCAGGCTGTGGAGTGGGCGGGGACCGTGGTGTTACCCCGCGGTCATCCCTCGCTGCTGAGCGTGGGCCTGCAGGGCCGGGCTGGGGTGCAGGACTTTCTCTGCCTCACGACTTCCCTCGCAGGTGGAGGTTCCAGGTGGGAGAGGTTTCATGGCAGGGTTATTTTAAGTTACGTGGAGCCCTGCGGCTTACGAAGCTGTAAATTGATATCCTTAATGGCTGAGTAACTGGTTTGGGAAGCACCGTGTGGCACAGCTGAGCTGGAGAACGGGAAAGAGCCTTTGGCTCTGGTCTGTCTTTCCCGGAGTCGTGCCCCGGGGCCTCCCGGGCGCCTCGCAGGCTCGGGCACCGGGCGATGCGCTTCCCTCCTGTTCTCTCAGGTCCCTCCAAGCGTGGATCAGTGGGAGGATGAAGGGTTCCAGTCAGCGTCCAATCTGACCCCTGATTCCCAGTCGGAACCAAGCGTGACGCCGGATGTGGACCTGTGGGAAGCTGCGCTCGCCTACGAGAGCGGCAAGCGGAGGTGCTGGGAGCGAGTTGGATGGTGAGTGCGCCTTCTGCTGCCTTCGAATGCGCTGCACTGCCCCTGCCCCCGCCCCTGCCCCCCCCAGCTTCGTGGCCGTGGCCTCGGGGTTCAGCCAGAGTTCTGGGAGGTGAGCGATACAGAGGGGCCCCGACTCCTGCTGGGCCAGTAACCTCTGCAAGCCAGGCAGCCGGCAGCTGAGGGCAGCCGGGCAGGTGTGTGGGCAGTGCCCTTGAGAGGTGCTCCCTGGGCTCGGGTGCTGACATCCAGAGGGGTTGGGTTTGGCCACTGAGGCTGGTGAGACGGCCTGGCGTAGCGGCCCGCACGGAGGCCACTCATCCGTTCCCGGGCAAGGCCCCTCCGCTCATAACCTCAGAGTGTCTCTGCTGGTCCTGTGCATTTCCCAATTGTTTGGTCCTGGAGCCCTCTCCACACCCAGTGCAGTGGTGATTCCGAGCAACGGAAGATCTGGGCTGGCCGGGTCCCAAGGGGTTCTCTGAAGCAGCTCTGCGCCCCTGCTTGCCTGGTGCGTGGGCCACTGTCCCCACTGACTGAGCCTCCTGGCCCCTGCTGGCCTGGTGCGTGGGCCACTGTCCCCACTGATTGAGCTTCCTGGATGTGGCATTTGCTCAGCTGGGTTCCTGCAGGGGGCCTGCTCCCCGGCATGGTGATGTCGCCGCTCCCTGCTCCCTGGCATGGTGACGTCAGCAGTTATCCTGCCATCTCGGGCTTCTGTGTCCTGTCGCTCCCTGCAGGGTGGGAGACCTGTTTGCCTGTCTGCTCTCTGCTGTCCCCTCGCGTGTTTGACAGATGGGCCTGCAAGTTAACATGCTCTGCAGTGAGCATTTGCTAGTGACGTTCGTTAGGTCCCGTTTTTCTTTTCTTTCTTTTTAAAAAGGTTTATTATTTTATTTATTTGAAAGAGTTACAGAGAGAGGTAGAGCCGGAGAAGGAGAGAGGTCTTCCATCCGCTGTTTACTCCCCAAATGGCTGCAATGGCCAGAGCTGAGCTGATCCAAAGCCGGGAGCCGGGAGCCAGGAGCCAGGAGCTTCCTCCAGGTCTTCCATGTGGCTGCAGGGGCCCAAGGACTTGGGCCATCTTCCACTGCTTTCCCAGGCCATAGAGAGCTGCATTGGAAGTGGAACAGCTGGGACTTGAACCAATGCCCACAAGGGATGCTGGCGCTCAGGCTGGGGCTTTAACCGCTGTGCCACAGTGCCGGCCCCAGGTCCTGTTTTTGGGTCAGTGTTGAGGAGATGGGACTGCCCACCAAGTGACTGTGCTCATCACCTGTTGTGAATGCACCTGGTCGTCTTGCTGTCCCCTCCAGCACTGAGGGACACCTGGTGGTTTCCCGTGAGGACCACAGCAGGGCTCCCTGGTGTTTTAATTTAGGACGTTCGGATGGGGGCACCCTGCAGTCGTTGGGGGACACACAGATGGGAATGCACCTGGTCGTCTTGCTGTCCCCTCCAGCACTGAGGGACACCTGGTGGTTTCCCGTGAGGACCACAGCAGGGCTCCCTTGGTGTTTTAATTTAGGACGTTCGGATGGGGGCACCCTGCAGTCGTTGGGGGACATGCACCTGGTCGTCTTGCTGTCCCCTCCAGCATTGAGGGACACCTGGTGGTTTCCCGTGAGGACCACAGCAGGGCTCCCCTGGTGTTTTAATTTAGGACGTTCGGATGGGGGCACCCTGCAGTCGTTGGGGGGCACACAGATGGGAATGCACCTGGTCGTCTTGCTGTCCCCTCCAGCACTGAGGGACACCTGGTGGTTTCCCGTGAGGACCACAGCAGGGCTCCCCTGGTGTTTTAATTTAGGACGTTCGGATGGGGGCACCCTGCAGTCGTTGGGGGACACACAGATGGGAATGCACCTGGTCGTCTTGCTGTCCCCTCCAGCACTGAGGGACACCTGGTGGTTTCCCGTGAGGACCACAGCAGGGCTCCCCTGGTGTTTTAATTTAGGACGTTCGGATGGGGGCACCCTGCAGTCGTTGGGGGGCACACAGATGGGAATGCAGGCTTTATTAGGCCAGGGAAGTCGTGGAGCGAGAGTGCAAGTGCTCCAGGCCTGAGGCAGCACCGCTGCGGGCTCCAGGGTGTGATCTGACAGGTTTGCCAGGGGCTGTTCTCGCTGGTGGCTTTCCAGCAGTGGGCACAGGTTCTGGGGGTGGGGCTGACTCAAGCAGTGACAGGCGGTCAGTGGGGTGAGGGCAGCGGGAGGAGGACACTGGGGTCAGCTGTTGTGTGGACCACAGTGAGGAACTTGGGGGTGGAAGAAGATGCTGTCGGTGGTGCCTGAGCCCTCCTGCGCTGGGAAAGTCCAGCCTCACATTCAAAACCGAAGCTAGCGCCACATAAGGCTGTAAGAACTCACGGCTGGAGGCAGCGTGCCCAGTGACCTGCTGAGTGGAGTTGAAGGCGGGGTCAGCAGGTGCACAGCTGCTGTCACACGCAGCCACGCAGTGGCTCGGCCTGAGTTCGCCTCCCAGGGTCCTCCACTGCCCACTAAGTGCCACTAAGACCCCTGGCACTACAAGTGGGCCACCCTGAGGCTGTGGCTCAAGTTCATTTGGCAGGTATTTGAGCCTGTTTCTGTTTAAAACCCTGCTCTGGCAGAAGCTTCTGCCTGTTCACGCACACTCCAAGACACACTTGGCGCTCGCCTTACGACCCCATCAGGGGCACCCTCCCCTTGTCACCCGGAGGCTGTGGGAGGCTGTGGGCCGCAGCTGAGTCTTTCAGAGGCTGCAGTGGCTGGATTCTCTGTCACCCGACTGGGGGAAGCATTGAGGGTTGTGGGTGCGTGTGGGGATCTGCTGTTCCCACTTAGTGGCCTGGGGTACTGCCTGTGGCTCTGTGGTCTCCTCCGCCAGCCGAGTCACGGGGGACCCGGGCAGCATGGGTGGTGGGCAGTGAGGTGGCACCCATGGCCTGCGCAGCTGTCCTGAGGTCCTCCTTGGGGTGACCAGAGGGCCGCAAGGGGGTGTTCCTTTCTTCACTCTGTCTTGCACTCAGAGGTCTGGGCTCTGGCCTCCCTCCAGCCGTGTCTGAGACAGTGGACGTGCCCAGTGCCACCTTCCAGGAGCTTCCTCTGGGTCTCCATGGATGGCAGGGCCCAAGCACTTGAGCCATCTTGCACTGCTTTCCCAGGCCATAGCAGGGAGCTGCGTTGGAAGTAGAGCATCTGGTGCGTGAACTAGCACCCATGTGGGATGCTAGGAACACAGGCAGCAGCCTAACCTGCTGTGCCACAGTGCTGGCCCTTTATTCTTTCTTTCTAAAACTGAATAATCCCATCGTGTGCATACGTTTTGTCCATGACTTGGGTTTATTTCTAAAGTAAGAATATATTGATTAAGTTGTCAGCCCTAGGACTGCTGGTGTGGTCCACGGCCACTCTTCTGGTTGGACTGGTGGGGGCACTCCCTCTGCTCCCTGGATCCCAGGCGTGTGCCCTGGACACACTTCTGCACAGCCGTCCCGATGGCCTTGCTCAGGGCCAGTGCTGAGCCTGGCTGAGCCAGCTGCAAGGTGGGCTGTTGGTTGGTGTTCCTCACATGGTGTTGTTTTGATTCACTCTCTCCTGTTCATGCGCGCACAGTGCTTGTTGCTCTATCTCCTCACCACCCTCTGTCTCCCTCACAGCCCTCCAGGCCACAGAGAGGAGCCCTACCTCACCGAGGCGGGCAGGGATGCCTTTGACAAGTTCTGCAGGCTCCGCCAAGGGGACCTGCAGGTGCTGAGCGGGGGCCTCCTGCAGGCCCCGGTGCCCCTGCAGGTGGAGGAATGTGAGCTGGTGAAAGACGTGCTCAACATCCTGATTGGCGTCGTGTCCACCTCGTTCTCCCTCTGCCAGGTAGGACGCACGCGTGGCTGCGGGGCCGGCCCGTGTGGATAGCTTGCCGTGTGCCAAGCAAGGCCGGAGCACTTCATGGGGTGGGGATGAGGCCCTGTGCAGGAGTACAGGGAAGGCCGGCTCCACAGGCTGCTGCTGGTTACAGCCAGTCCTCTCATTTTGTTTGAAAATGTCTTTTTTTTTTTTTTTTTTTTTTTAAGATTGATTTATTCGAGGGACTGACATTGTAGCATAATGAGCAAGAGGCCGCCTGCAGTGCCGACATCTCGTGTGCACGCTGATTCAAGTCGCGGCTGCTTCATTTCCTACCCAGCGCCCTACTAGTGTGCCTGGGAAAGCAGGCACCTGCACCACATGGGAGACCCAGCTCCAGCGGCCATTTGGGGAGTCAACCAGCAGATGGAAGATCTGTTTCCCTCTCTCTTTCCCTATCACTCCGCCTTTAAATAAATAAATCTTTTTGTTAAGAGTTATTATTTATTTGAAAGGCAGAGTGACAGAGAAAGAGATCTTCCATCTGCTGGCTTATTTCCCACAGCAGCCAGGGCTGGGCCAGGCTGAAGCCAGGAGTCAGGAGCATGGGTGCAGGGCCCAAGCACGTGAGCTGTCATCTGCGGCTCCCAGGATGCACTAGCTGGGCGCTGGGTCATAAGTGGAGCAGCCGGGGCTCCAGTGTGGGTGTGGTGTGCGCTCCGCCTCAGTGCCTGCCCCATCCACACCCTTTCAGAAGCAGCAGCGCGTTCTGGGGAGAGGGCTGACCTCGGGCACGCGCCGTCCTTGTTGCAGATCAGCTGGCTGAACCTGAGAGTTTATTTCTGGGCTCTGTTCCGTGTGTGTGTCTGACCTAGGAGTACCGCAAGGTTATGTTGTTCTACATTCTTATTTATTTCTTTTTATTTGAAAGGCGGGAGACACACAGAGACAGACAGGGAGGCAGAGTTCTGTTGGCGGCTTTACTCCAAATGCCCTTAATAGCTGGGGTTAGGGCGTGCCATAGCCAGGAGTCCAGAACTCTGTCCAGGTCCTCCCCAGGGTGGCAGAGACCCAGTTACTTGCGCCATCACCTGTGCCTCCAGGTGTGCCCAGCAGGGGGCGGACCCTCGGGCGGGGGTGCAGGCCTTCCGAGCGCATCGTCACTTCCTGCCAGGCGCCTGCCCTGCTGCTGCGCTGTTCTGATGACTCTAGGTTTGCAGGGGCTTTGAACTGGCGAAGTCTGAATCCTCCAGCTAAATTCTTCTTTTTCAAGACTGACGGATATTTGGGGTCTCTTGACGTTCTATATGAATTTTAGGATAGATTTTTCTGTCTGCAAAAAATGCTGTTAAGACTTCATAGGTTGGGGCTGGTGCTGTGGCGTAGTGGGTAAAGCCTCCGCCTGCAGTGGTGGCATCCTATATGGGTGCTGGTTCAAATCCCAGCTGCTCTACTTCCTTTTTTTTTTTTTAATTTGACAGAGACAGAGAGAAAGGTCTTCCTTCCATTGGTTCACCCCCCAAATGGCCACCACGACTGCACTATGCTGATCCAAAGCCCGGAGCCAGGTGCTTCCTCCTGGTCTCCCATGCGGGTGCAGGGGCCCAAGCACTTAGGCCATCCTCCACTGCCCTCCTGGGCCACAGCAGAGAGCTGGACTGGAAGAGGAGCAACCGGGACGAGAACCCAGCTCCTATATGGGATGCCGGCGCCACAGGTGGAGGATTAACCAAGTGAGCCATGGTGCTGGCCCGGCTGCTCCACTTCCAATTGAGCTCCCTGCTATGGCCTGGGAAAGCACTGGAAGATGGCCCAAGTCCTTGGGCCCCTGCACCCGCGTGGGAGACCCAGAGGAAGCTCCTGGCTCCTGGCTTCGGATCAGTGCAGCTCTGAGTGTTATGACCATCCGGGGAGTGAACCAGCGGACAGACGACCTCTCTCTCTGCCTCTGCCTCTGCCTCTCTGTAACTCTGCCTTTCAAATAAATAAATCTTAAAAAAATAAGACTTGATGGGGGCTGGGTTGAGACCGTGGGTCACTGCCGTTCACTCATGTTTCCGTGTGTTTAGTCTTAATTGCTTTCAGTAATGTTGTATCGTTTTCAATGTGAGAGCTTTTTACTTCCTAGGCTAAGTTTATCTCTAGGCCGGCGCCGTGGCTTAACAGGCTAATCCTCCGCCTTGTGGTGCCGGCACACCGGGTTCTAGTCCCAGTTGGGGCGCCGGATTCTATCCTGGTTGCCCCTCTTCCAGGCCAGCTCTCTGCTATGGCCCGGGAAGGCAGTGGAGGATGGCACAAGTCTTTGGGCCCTGCACCCGCATGGGAGACCAGGAGAAGCACCTGGCTCCTGGCTTCGGATCAGCGAGATGCGCTGGCCGCAGCGGCCATTGGAGGGTGAACCAACGGCAAAGGAAGACCTTTCTCTCTGTCTCTCTCTCTCTCTCACTATCCACTCTGCCTGTCAAAAAAATAAATAAATAAAAATCTTTTAAAAAAAAATATCTCTAAATGCTGTATTTTTGTTGTTGCTAATGTGAATTAAATTTTCTTAACTTTTTTCAGATTTTCATTTCTGGTGTATAGCAACATTTCTGGTGTTTTTTGTGTATTAATCTTATAGCCTGTAGGTTTACTGAATTTGTTCTATAAACACACACTCCTTTTTAAATGTATTTATTTTATTTGAAAGGCAGAGTTACAAAGAGGCAGAGGCACAGAGAGAAAGAGACGTCTTCCATCTGGTGGTTCACTCTCCAAATGGCTGCAATGGTCGGGGTTGGGCCAGGCTGAAGCCAGGAGCCTGGAACTCCATCTGTCTCTACATAGGTGATAGGGGCCCAAAGACTTGAGTTACAGAGAGGGCAATGGAGAGGTGCAGAGAGAGAGAGAGAGGGAGGTTTTCCATCCACTGATCCACTCCCCAAATGGCCATAATGGCCAGGGCTGAGCAAGGCTGAAACCAGGAGCCGGGACCTTCCTCTGCGTCTCCCATGTGGGTGCAGGGGCCCAAGCACTTGGACCATCTGCTGCTGCTTTTCCAGGAACATAAGCAGGGGGAGCTGGATTGGAAGTGGAGCAGCTGGGACTTGAACCAGTGCTCATACCTGCTACACCACAGCGCTGGCCCCTCCAGTACTATATTGAATATAAGTCCAGCAGCAAGCATTTTTTCTAAAGCACGTTTTACTTTTATTTGGTGGGGCTGGGCCAGGCCAAATCCAGGATTCATGAACCCCATCTGGGTCTCCACGTGAGTGGCAGGGGCTGAAACACTTCTTGGCCCGCCACCTGCTGCAGCTCCGTGCATCAGCAGGAGGCTGCATTAAAGCCCAGTAGCTAGCCGGCACCGCGGCTCAACAGGCTAATCCTCCGCCTTGCGGCGCCGGCACACCGGGTTCTAGTCCCGGTCGGGGCTCCGGATTCTGTCCTGGTTGCTCCTCTTCCAGTCCAGCTCTCTGCTGTGGCCAGGGAGTGCAGTGGAGGATGGCCCAAGTGCTTGGGCCCTGCACCCCATGGGAGACCAGGAGAAGCACCTGGCTCCTGCCATCAGATCAGTGCGGTGTGCCGGCCGCAGCGGCCATTGGAGGGTGAACCAATGGCAAAGGAAGACCTTTCTCTCTGTCTCTCTCTCTGTCCAGTCTGCCTGTCAAAAAAAAAAAAAAGCCCAGTAGCTGGAGCTTGAACCAGGCACTCCGATATGGGATGCAGGTGTCACACATGACAGCTGAACCCACTGAGCCACGACACTTGCCCCATGTTTTATTTCTGAACTTAAGGGAAATGCTTTCAGTTTTTCATCATTGAGTTTGGTGTTTGTTATAGGATTTTTTTTTTTTTTAAAGATTTATTTATTTGAAAGAGTTACACAGAGAGAAGGAGGGGCAGAGAGGGAGGGAGAGAGAGGTCTTCCATCCGCTGGTTCACTCCCCAATTGGCCGCAACGGCCAAAGCTGTGCCGATCTGAAGCCAGGATCCAGGAACTTCTTCTGGGACTCCCATGCAGGTACAGGGGCCCAAGGACTTGGGCCATCTTCTCCTGCTTTCCCAGGCCATAGCAGAAAGCTGGATGGGAAGTGGAGCAGCCGGGACTAGAACCAGCACCCATATGGGATGCTGGCACTTCAGTCCAGGGCATTAACCTGCTGCGCCACAGCACCGGCCCTGTTGTAGGATTTTCATGTGTGGCCCTTATGTTGAGCAAATTCTCTTTGATGAGCATTCTTAGTTTATTGAGTGTTTTCTCTGAAAAGGGTGCTGGGTTTTGTTAAATGCTTGTTCTTCATTGATTTTCCCTCCCTCGGTCAGGGTGACTGGTGGGCTGCTTTGTGTGAGTTATCCCAGTTCCTGGAATAACACCTCGCCATGGCTGTGGCCCTGCCACTGTTCTGCTGGCTTCAGTTCATAAGTATTTTATTGAGGATTTTGATAGACTTAGATACTACTTACTTGAAAGGCAGAGTTACAGGAAGAAAGAGGTGTCTTCCATCCCCTGTGTCACTTTCCAAATGGCCTCAACAGCCAGGTCTGCTTAGGGCTGAAGCCAGGAGCCAGGAGCTCCATCCTGCTCTCCTTCATGGGGGGCAGGAGCCCAAGCACCTGGGCTGGTGTGTGCTGCTTCCCAGGTACGTTAGTGGGAAGCTGGATTGGAAGCCGAGCAGCCCCGAGTCACCCTGGAGCTCTGACTGGATGCTGGCTTTGCCAGCAGCATAACCCACTGTGCCACAGCACCGGCTGCCACACGCATCTTCTGTTTTGGTGCAGGCATCTGCGGCTGTCCCGCCTGGCTCGGCACTGCTTTCACCACATCCCCTGCTTTCGTTGTGAGGGCAGTGCTGTGGGGAACCTGCCGCGACAGGTCTCTGTGCTCAGCTTCCAGTACTGCCTTCGCCATGCCCCGGGGAGCTGGATTTTCAGCTGTGATGGCTTCTGCCACGGGAAGGGTGTCTGGGTGGGGTGGGCGTTGTGGCACACAGGTTAAGCTGCTTTCGTCATCAGTGTCCGGTTTGGGAGCTCATGCCTTCCCATCCAGCTCCCTGCTAATAGCCTGGGAAAGCAGTGGAAGATGGCTGGGTGCTTGGGCCCCTGCACCCACGTGAGAGACCCTGATGGAGTTCCCGACTCCTGGCTTCGGCCTGGTCTTTGTGGCCATTTGAGGAGTGAACCAGTGGATGATTTCTCTCTTCCTCTGTAGCTCTGCCTTTCAGATAAATAAATCTGGTGTTTGCTTTTTGCTTTGGGAGCTTGGTATTGGAGGGTCTCCTGGGGGCCCCGTGGGCAGGGTGATGATTGGGTGTGTGGATGGCTGCACCCTGAGGGTCCACAGCCCCCATGCCCTGCCCTGCAGCTCACACAGGCCTTCGTGGTGAAGCGCGGCGTCCACGTGTCGGGAGCGTCCCCTGAGAGTGTCGGCAGCTTGCTCTCGGAGGTGGCCGAGTATGGCACCTGCTACATGCGCCTGAGCCGATTCTCGCTGCAGCCTGTCTCGGACTCCGCATACAGCAAGGGCCTCGTGTTCCAGGTGCGGCCCTCGGCTCCATGAGAGCTGTGTGCATGGCAGCCTCCCTCCGTGTCCTCAGGATACGCGGTACACACATCTGGGCCATGGGATGGAAGGAGGCAGGTGTGGGCAGTGTTGGGAGACCTGCGGGGAGGATGTGCTACTGGGCAGGTGCAGGCAGGGGGAGGCTCCTGGGTTGATGCGTAGGCGCTCGAATGTCAGCTTCTGTGCCGAGGCTGCCTCCTGCCACTGTTTCTTCCTGCGAATTGCACCTTCAGGTGCTGAGTAGGAGCCCACAGGCGCGTGCAGGTGTGGCCATGTGAGGGCAGGTGTGCCTACAAGAAGGGCAGCTGTGGGGCTGGGGAGCTGGGCTGCGTGGGGTGCCTTCAGCTTGGGGGCAGAGGGATGTGATGAGGGTTAGACTTCAGACAGGTGAGCTGGGGAGGTGGGTGCAGTGGGGCCGGTCAGTGGGGAGGGGTCAGACTGGGCACCCAGGCTGGCAGTGGGGCCAGTGAGGGGAAGCTGAGCAGGGTGGGCTCTGGGAGGTGTGCCCAGACAGGCCCGAGCAGACAGCTCCTGGGGTGGGTGGTGGAGCTGTGTTCCTGGTGGCCTAGTCTGAGCATGGCCTGAGGGCTGTGTGTTGCTTAGGCTGGTACCCACAGGCCCTGTGGCCAAGCAGTTAGAGCGCCTCTGCCCAGGTCCAGCTGCCTTCCCCAGCGTTGCTCCCCAGGTCCCTGGTGCCAGTGTCCCTACAAGGACAGGATCTCGGGGGTTGTCCTCACTCACAGCTAGGCTAGGGTGGCTGGACCTGGCTGGCAGGTGCCCGCTGCTCGTGCGAAGTGGAGGCAGAACCCTTCCCCAGCACCTGGGAGCCGTGGCCGTGCAGGTGTCCTGGCTCCTCCCAGCCCCTCTCCCTCCACAGGCCTTCACCAGTGGCCTCAGGAGGTACCTGCAGTATTACCGGGCCTGTGCCCTCTCCACCCCGCCCACCCTGAGCCTCCTCACCATTGGCTTTCTTTTCAAGAAACTGGGCCGGCAGCTCAGGTGAGCTAACATGGACACCAGGGCGTTGTGTGTGGAGGGGGGCAGTGGGGGCCAGCTCAGCTGCCTGGCCAGGGGCCGTGTGGGGGCCAGCTCTGCTGCTTGGCAGGGGGCCGTGAGAGCAGCCCTTGCTTGTGAGCCCAGCAGAGGTACCTGGGCTCCTTCCCAGGCAGCAGTAGTATCTCGTGGACATGGCCTCTGGTGCCCACCAGCTGGCTGTCCCTTGGTGAGTGTCCAGAGACATGAGTTGGGGGCTGCGGGCCACTGGGGAGGTGGGAGCTGTGAGGGTGTGGGGCCCCCAGGGCTGTTGTCAGAGGTGGTGGGGAGGTGGGGGTCTAGGGAAGGGGGTGTCCTGTGGCTCCGTTGTGTGGAAGTGGTGAGGGGCCCTTGGGGTTTGGTCATCATGGCCTGAGTAGGCATGAGCTGGAGGTGGAGAGGTGGGGTTCTAGGTGTGGGGTGAGCAGTTGTGACTCAGGAGGAGCTGGAAGGGTCACAGGTCAGGTGGGTGAGTCAGGGACGTCTAGGTGGACAGCGCAGGGGCACGGGACCGGGCAGGCATCCTGGAAGATGGGCTGTCTCCCCTGGTCTGACGCGGTGTCTGGTCCAGGTACCTGGCTGAGCTCTGTGGCGTGGGCACCGCGCTCCCAGGGACCAGCGGAGGACCCAAGGCTGCGTTCCCTACTGTGAGTTGTGGGTCTGCATCCTTGAGTGTGGTGGCCTGGTCAGCCCCAGACGGGGGGCTGAGCGTGGTCCCTTGGTGTGCAGCCCCGTGGGCTGACTGGCCTCCCTGCCCTCCGCAGGGCGTGAAGCTGCTGTCCTACCTCTACCAGGAGGCCCTGGACAACTGCAGCAACGAGCACTACCCGGTGCTGCTGTCCCTGCTGAAGACGAGCTGCGAGCCCTACACACGGTGGGTCACCCGGCGTGGCGGGGTGGGCTGTGCACACGAGGGGCATGCCTGCCTCGCCCCTGACCCCTGCTGGCCCCGCAGGTTCATCCATGACTGGGTGTACAGCGGGGTCTTCAGAGACTTCTACGGGGAGTTCATGATCCAGGTGAACCACGAGTACCTCGGCTTCAGAGGTACGTGGCAGCGGCTGGGCTGGGCTCCGTACCCATGGGCCTGGGGTCGGTTGTCGCTGTCTCAGCCACCTGTGCGTTCCATCCCACCTGCAGACAAATTTTACTGGACCCATGGCTACGTGCTCATCTCCAAAGAGGTGGAGGACTGCGTGCCCGTGTTCCTGCGGCACATCGCCCACGACGTGTACGTCTGCGGGAAGACCGTCAACCTGCTGAAGCTGTGCTGTCCACGGGTGAGGGCCTCCTGGCTCCATACAGCTGGGCATGTGCAGGGGAGGCTGGGCGAGCCAGCGTTCCCTCACACCTGGGACACAGAGGTCAAGGCTTCTCTGTTAAAGACTTGAGAGGCAGAGTTACAGACAGAGAGGTCTTCCATCCACTGGTTCACTCCTCAAATGGCCACAGCGGCTGGAGCTGTTCCGATCCGAAGTCAGGAGCTTCTTTCCAGTCATCCACGTGGGTGCTGGGGCCCAAGGACTTGGGCCATCTTCCAGTGCTTTCTCAGGCCATAGCAGAGAGCTGGACCAGGAATGTAGCAGCCAGGATTCAAACCTGCGCCTACATGGGATGCTGGCACTGCAGGTGGAAGCTTTTTTTTTTTTTTTTAAGATTATTTATTCAAGAGGCAGAACTATAAACAGAGAGAGGGAGAGAAAAGTCTTTGTTCCACTGGCTCACTCCTTAAATAGTCGTAACGGCCAGAGACAAGCCGATCCAAAGTCAGGAGCCAGGCGCTGCTTCTGGGTCTCCCACGCAGGTGCAGGGGCCCAAGCACTTGGACCATCCTTCCCTGCTTTCCTAGGCCAGTGCAGAGATCTGGATCAGAAGAGGAGCGAGGAGCAGGTGGCACTGAACCGGCGCCTCAGGTGGAGCCTAACCTACTATACCACAGCGCTGGCCCCAGAGACCACAGCTTCTGAAAGGCTGTTTGCAGGGCATCCGTCCTGTGTTACAGGGTCCAGGCAGGGGCGTCAGATGCCTCCTGTGGTTGGGGAGACGTGCCAGGTTCAGCAGTGAGCTATCTGAGAACTCCCTCCTGCCCTGCTGTCCAGCTCACCGCACCTCTCTCTCTGCCGGCAGCACTACCTCTGCTGGTCCAACATCCCGGTCCCTCGCATCTCGGTCATCTTCTCCCTGGAGGAGCTGAAGGAAATCGAGAGGGACTGTGCTGTCTATGTGGGCCGGATGGAGAGGGTGGCCCGCCACAGCTCCATCAGCAAGGAGGAGAAGGTGCACGGCCACACAGGCGGTGGGCTTCTCTGTGCCCCGCCTCCTGGGCTCCCGGTGGTGGTGGGTGTGGGGGTGCCCGGGTGTGGCTCCTGGGTGAGGACACCACAGGCGTCAGAATGAGCTGGGCAGGGGCTTTGCCCTGTCCTGTGAGGCTGGTGGCCTGACCTGTGCCCCAGCCTGTGCTGACCTGGGCGGCTGCCTTGGGTCTTCCCTGGGCCCTGCAGCTGAGGGCTCTGTGCTGGGGTGGCCTCTGCAAGAGCTGCCCTGCTGCGCCTGGGAGCAGGGCTGCGGGTCCCCTGGGGACCCAGCGAGCAGGTGTTCAGTGGGACAGTGCCAATACCAGGAGACCCCCTTTGGGGTTGGCATCTGCTGGACAGCAAGGAGACCTGGCCAGGTGCAGACCCGAGAGGCTTCTATAAGACCCCTTGTGCTTGTCCAGGGCGGGTCGCACCACCAGTGGCCTGGAGCCAGCCTGTCACAGCCTGGGTGCGTGGTGTAGGATGGTGGGTGTCCCAGGCCATCAACCCCTCTCCCGGGCCATCCCATGTGAGGGGAGAGAGAAGTTGGTGCTTTGCTTACTGATCACCTTTTCCAGGAATTACGCATGGAAATTGCAAAGCAAGAACTAATTGTCCACGCCCGGGAAGCAGCGTCACGGGTCCTGAGCGAGCTGAGTGGTGAGCCCAGCCCCGAGTCCTCCCCTCTGGGGCCCGGCCCCACTGGGCACTCCGCAGACCCTGTGCCTCTTGTCGCCCTGACGCAGATCGGCGGAAGTCGGAGCTGATGGCCATGGACGCCCAGAAGCGAGAGCAGTTCCAGCAGCTGAAAGAACAGTTTGTGAAGGATCAGGAGGTGGGTAGGCCCAGCCCCCAGGGGTGCAGGCCTCTGGAGTCCTCGGTTAACCAACGGCTGTGTGTCACGCAGCGGCGTCTCGCGGCCAGACAGGAGGAGCTGGACGATGATTTCAGCTTCGCCCGTGAGTTCCGCGACCGGGAGAAGCGGCTGAAGGCCCTGGAGGAGGAGCGGGAGAGGAAGGCCAGGTGGGGCAGCTGGGGTGGGGGGAGGCCAGGTGGGGCAGCTTGGGGCTGGGGGAGGCCAGGTGAGGCAGCTGGGGTGGGGGGAGGCCAGGTGGGCAGCTGGGGCGGGGGGAGGCCAGGTGGGGCAGCTTGGGGCTGGGGGAGGCCAGGTGGGGCAGCTGGGGCTGGGGGGAGGCCAGGTGAGGCAGCTGGGGTGGGGGAGGCCAGGTGGGGCAGCTGGGGTGGGGGGAGGCCAGGTGGGGCAGCTGGGGCTGGGGGGAGGCCAGGTGGGGCAGCTTGGGGCTGGGGGAGGCCAGGTGGGGCAGCTGGGGTGGGTGGAGGCCAGGTGGGCAGCTGGGGCTGGGGGAGGCCAGGTGAGGCAGCTGGGGTGGGGGGAGGCCAGGTGGGGCAGCTGGGTTGGGGGGAGGCCAGGAGGGCAGCTGGGGTGGGGGGAGGCCAGGTGGGGCAGCTGGGGTGGGGGGAGGCCAGGTGGGTAGCTGGGGCTGGGGGGAGGCCAGGTGGGGCAGCTGGGGCGGGGGGAGGCCAGGTGGGGCAGCTTGGGGCTGGGGGAGGCCAGGTGGGGCAGCTGGGGTGGGGGGAGGCCAGGTGGGCAGCTGGGGCTGGGGGGAGGCCAGGTGAGGCAGCTGGGGTGGGGGGAGGCCAGGTGGGCAGCTGGGGCTGGGGGGAGGCCAGGTGGGGCAGCTGGGGCGGGGGGAGGCCAGGTGGGGCAGCTTGGTGCTGGGGGAGGCCAGGTGAGGCAGCTGGGGTGGGGGGAGGCCAGGTGGGCAGCTGGGGCTGGGGGGAGGCCAGGTGGGGCAGCTGGGGTGGGGGGAGGCCAGGTGGGCAGCTGGGGCTGGGGGGAGGCCAGGTGGGGCAGCTGGGGTGGGGGGAGGCCAGGTGGGCAGCTGGGGCTGGGGGGAGGCCAGGTGGGGCAGCTGGGGTGGGGGGAGGCCAGGTGGGCAGCTGGGGTGGGGGGAGGCCAGGTGGGGCTGCTGGGGTGGGGGGAGGCCAGGTGGGCAGCTGGGGCTGGGGGGAGGCCAGGTGAGGCAGCTGGGGTGGGGGGAGGCCAGGTGGGCAGCTGGGGTGGGGGGAGGCCAGGTGGGCAGCTGGGGTGGGGGGAGGCCAGGTGGGGCAGCTGGGGTGGGGGGAGGCCAGGTGGGGCTGCTGGGGCCTGGTGGGGCTCCTGGCAGCAGAACTTACCCCAGAAAGACGGCGCACTGAGCCCAGAACAATACCTGGCCTCATCACCGGGGGGTGACGGCTCTGTTTCCGGGTGTCGTCAGCTGTCCTGTGTCATCTCTGGTTTTTTGTTTTGTTTTTTTTTTTTTTGGACAGGCAAAGTTAGAGAGAAAGGTCTTCCTTCAGTTGGTTCACCCCCCCACCCCAAATGGCTGGTATGGCTGGCGCGCTGCGCCAATCTGAAGCCAGGAGCCAGGTGCTTCCTCCTGGTCTCCCATGCTGGTGCAGGGCCCAAGCACTTGGACCATCCTTCACTGCCTTCCCAGGCCACAGCAGAGAGCCGGACTGGAAGAGGAGCAACCGGGACAGAACCGGTGCCCCAACCGGGGCTAGAACCCGGTGTGCCAGCACCACAGGCGGAGGATTAGCCTAGTGAGCTGTGGCACCGGCCCTCTGGTTTTCATGAGTTAGAATCTGGCACCATCCATGCACTGGGTTTGGTGTCCTGACTGTCTAGCTTTAGTGACTCCTGTTTGTTTTTAAAGATGTATCTATTTGAAAAAGTTACAGGGAGAGAGAATCTTGCATCTGCTGGTTCACTCCCCAGATGGCTGCAAGGGCCAGGAATGGGCCAGCCAGGTGCCAGGAGCTTCATTTGGGTTTCCCACATGGGTGAGGGGAGCAAGTACTAGGACCATCCTCCATGCTTTCCCAGGCCATTAGCAGGGAGCTGGATCAGAAGTGGAGCAGCTGGGAGTTGAACCAAAGCCCATGTGGGATGTCAGGTGTTAAGGCAGCGGCTTTACCTGCTACACCATGGCAACGGCCCCTATTTATTTTAAGTCTGGCCCAGCAGAGGTGGGCATCTGTGGTGGCAGCTTGTCCTTAAGCTGGGAGGAGAGCTGGAACCTTGAAGGGGCTGGCTCCATGTTGTCCTGAAGCCCCTTGTGGAAGGGGCTGGTCCCTGCCTGCCCTAGCTGTAGGTCTTGTTGTGGTGCCAGGGAGGGTGTGCACGGCTGCATGCGTGTGAGTGGACATCCTCCTCTTTACACGTGGAGACCTGGCGTGGCGGCAGCGGTGGTGGCGGCCCTGGCCTGCAGCACCCATGTTGGAGGGGCCAGGCCAGGCTAAAGCCCAGTTGGTTGAATCAAGCAGATCCTGCCCTGGGCTGGTTGGGCTCCGTGGTGTTTCTGCGTTAGTGTCTAGCTCTCCGCAGTTCCCTGCAGGACAGAAAAGGCCTGCTCTGCAGCTCGGAGAGTGAGGCCTCGTTCCCCTGCTCTGCCCCTGTGTCAGGCTGTGTAGATTCTCACTCGGGTGTTTGTGCAGCAGACGTGTGTCTGTCCCGGCTGGGCAGCTTGCCCGTCAGGGCTCCTGGGCTGCTCGGTGGAAGGCTCCGGCCCAGCCGCTGGCAGGAGCAGATGTTGGGCAGGGGCCTGGGGAAGCGGCACTGTCCCAGATGAGGGGCAGCTGCTGGGTGGTAGTGACAGTGTCCCCCCTGGCGTGGCCCCAGGCAGGCGCTGGAGGACCGTTACAGCACGCTGTCTGCAGAGGCGGCACGGCGGGAGCAGAAGGCGCTCTGGAGGATCCAGAGGCACCGGCTGGAGAGTGCACGGCTCCATTTCCTTCTGGAAGACGAGAAGCGCATCCAGGTACCACAGGGATTCAGGTGACAGCTCTTCCCTGCCTCTGGACCCCGGTGTCTGGGAGGAGCCGCTGGTCGTGCAGGTGCGGGGAGTGAGGAGCTCGCGTCTGCACAGCACTTTGCGGGCCCCGCTCCCTGCCGGGTCTGGCACAGGGGGCACGTTGTGGAGGCTGTGCTGGCCCCCGTGCAGCTGCTGCTCTCCGCGGATTTTATTTCAGGGGATGCTGAGAGACATGTCTGAGAGCTGCAAGTCCCAGGGGCCGCTGGGCGTTGTCCCATGTGTGCCCTCCCAGGTCAGTGGCCCAGGGCGCCCTAGGTGGGTCTGAGCTGAGCCGCGTGCACCTGGTCTGCCCCATCCTCATGTCCCTGAGTGTCTGTGGCTGTAGATTGTGGTGGCAGAACTGAACCTGGGGGACAGTGGTGGCCGGCTGGGAGGAAACGTGAGGCCGCACAGGGCCCGACGTGCGTGTGTTTCAGGTCGTGTCTCCAGGCTGTGAACACCCAGACGGAGTCCATGGCTGTGACCCGGGGCCTGCAGCCAGGGGTTCCCCAGGCAGGCCACGTGTGCCGACACTGCCCCCTGTTGAGGCCCCAGCAGTGGGAGCCAGGCAGGAGGAAGAGGCTGTGTGTGTAGGGGAGGCGTCACCCACAGGCCTTAGTCTGGGAGACTTCCTACCCTCGGGCTCAGGGCAAGAGCCGCCTGCACAGACTCAGCTGGCCCCTCTCTTGGAGGAGGCCCTGCGAACTATCAGTTCTGCCGTGCCCCCCACAGCCTCTGGGGAGACCCCTGCTGCAGCCAGCACACAGCCCTCCCCACCACAGGAGCCGGACCTTAGCACTGCCCTGAGGCCACCTGTAGCCACCTCACCTTCGCAGGGGCCCCTCCCAGCTGTGGCAGGTGGCTCAGGGGAGGAGCCCTGGCCATGGGAGGGACCTTCAGGGAGGCTGGGTGCCCATGTGCCTGACACGCAGGTGGCCATGCCCCTCCCACACCCACTTGGGCATGTTAGTCCCCCAGAGGAAAGCAGCCGTGACCCCACAGGCAGCTTTGCTTCCGGAATGGCTCCCACCCGGCCACGGTGGAGCACCCACGGGCACGTGTCGGACGCCAGCATCAGGGTCGGGGAGAACGTGTCGGACGTGGCTCCCGCCCGGCCACGGTGGAGCACCCACGGGCACGTGTCGGATGCCAGCATCAGGGTCGGGGAGAACGTGTCGGACGTGGCTCCCGCCCGGCCACGGTGGAGCACCCACGGGCACGTGTCGGACGCCAGCATCAGGGTTGGGGAGAATGTGTCGGATGTGGCTCCCTCCCGGCCACGGTGGAGCACCCACGGGCACGTGTCGGACGCCAGCATCAAGGTCGGGGAGAACGTGTCGGACGTGGCTCCCTCCCGGCCACGGTGGAGCACCCACGGGCACGTGTCGGACGCCAGCATCAGGGTCGGGGAGAACGTGTCGGACGTGGCTCCCGCCTGGCCACAGCGGCATGTCCACAGATGTGCCCCTCAGTCCTACCTGATGCTGACGGCGTGCTCCCCAGAAGCCGAGGCCACTGCTCCTAGTCCCAGCCCCACGGTGTCCCAGTCAGGCCTCAGCCTGGGACCACAGAGCCCTGCCCTGGAGCAGGAGAGCAGCTTCCAGACATGGCCCTGGGCCCTGGCTGGGCTGGATTCCCTTACAGACGGCGTCCCCAAGGAGCCAGGTCAGGATGTGACCACGGGACCTGGGAGGGGGCAGTGCTGGCGTTCCTGTCCCTGCAGCAGCATGTGGGCCTCATTCCCTGTTGTCCTTGTGCCCACGCAGGCCCAAGGAGTGGGGACACAGAGGACATCTCTCCAAGTTGTCTTCCGAGCTCACAGGTCAGGGTGGACGCTGGCTGGGGGCCTAGGTTACCCTGGGGGGGGGGCACTATTTTTTTCTCAACAGGAGGAGAGTGGGTGCAGGGTGCTGGGCGCAGGGTGCTGGTGGATGGCAGCTGTTCAAGGGTGACTTTTTCAGGGAAGCTCAGCTGCCCAGAGCAGCCCGGGCTCTGGTGAGGTGGAGGCCCAGGCAGAGGAGGCCCAGCGCTGGGACAGGGAGCAGGCCTACCTGGCAGGCCTGGCCAGCCAGTACCACCTGGAGCAGTACCCAGACAGCTATGAGGCCATGTGTGAGTGGGCTGGCTGGGGGGAGAGGAGCCCTGGGCCAGCACATCCCCCGGCCACCAGCGACCGTCTGTTCTGTCCCCACAGCAGAGCCTCCGGCCGCCCACCTCATACATCACCTGCTCCCCCGGGCCTTCGCCCTCCCCGTAGACCCCCAGGTACAGTCGGCCACCGACGAAACCGCCGTGCAGCTGAGCGAGCTGCTGACGCTGCCCGTGCTCATGAAGCGCTCTCTCTCAGCCCCGCTGGCTGCCCAGTGAGTGCCCCCTCGCCCCCACTCCCCCCCCCCCCGCCCACGGGCCACCCTGACGCAGACCCCGCCCCCAGCATCTCCCTGGTGAACAAGGCCGCCGTGGACTACTTCTTCGTGGAGCTGCACCTGGACGCGCACTTTGAGGCGCTGCGGCACTTCCTGCTGATGGAGGATGGGGAGTTCGCCCAGTCCCTCAGCGACTTGCTGTTTGAGAAGGTGATGCCTGGACACGCCGTCTGGGCTGGGCTGGGGGAGGGGGGGCCCCCCGGCTCTGCCTGCGTGGCCTGGTGCCTGCGGGGCTCCCCTGGACGCCTGTCCCTTCCCGCTTCAGCTCGGGGCCGGGCAGACGCCCGGGGAGCTCCTCAGCCCCCTGTTCCTCAACACGGTGCTGAGCAAGGCCCTGCAGTGCAGCCTGCACGGGGACTCCCCGCTCGCCGCCAACCTCTCCTTCGCCCTCAAGCACCTGCCCGAGGCGTTCGCCCCCAACGCCCCCGACGTGCTGAGCTGCCTGGAGCTCAGATACAAGGTGAGCGGCGGCCCTGTGGCGGGCAGCGGGGGCTGTGCCGGGGCCTTGGGTGCTGAGCTGGGCTTCCCGGGCAGGTGGACTGGCCCCTCAACATCGTCATCACCGAGAGCTGCCTGAGCAAGTACGGCGCCATCTTCTCCTTCCTGCTGCAGCTCAAGCTCATGATGTGGACGCTCAAGGACATCTGCTTCCACCTCAAGCGCACAGGTGAGGCCCACCTGGAGCCCCCCCCGCCCCCCCCCCCGCCCCGCCCCGCCTCACCCTCTGCCTCTTGCAGCCCTGCTGAGCCACACGGCCTGCTCCGTGCAGTTCCGCCAGCTGCAGCTGTTCAAGCACGAGATGCAGCACTTCGTCAAAGTCACCCAGGGCTACATCGCCAACCAGATCCTGCACGTCACCTGGTGTGAGTTCAGGGCCCGGCTGGCCGAGGTGGGCAACCTGGAGGAGATCCAGCGAGCTCACGCCGAGTACCTGCACAAGGCCGTCTTCAGGTGAGGGCAGGGCACCCGGGCCATGCCGCCCGTGTGCGGGCCCAGCCCACTGACAGCCCTTCCTCCCCAGGGGCCTGCTGACCGAGAAGGCCGCCCCGGTCATGAACATCATCCATAGCGTCTTCAGCTTGGTGCGCAAGTTCCGCAGCCAGCTCATCTCCCAGGCCTGGGCCCCGGCGGCCGGCCCCCGCGGCTCCGAGCACCCCAACTTCGCCCTCATGCAGCAGTCCTACCACGCCTTCAAGTACTACTCCCACTTCCTGTTCAAAGGTGAGGCCTGCCGGGAAGGCAGCCCAGGGTGGGGGGCGGCAACCATGCGGGCGGCAGCTGAGCGAGGCCTGACCCCTCCCCAGTGGTGACCAAGCTGGTGAACCGCGGCTACCAGCCCCACCTGGAGGACTTCCTGCTCCGCATCAACTTCAACAGCTACTACCAGGACGCCTGAGGTCTGCCCCAATAAAGCCGCGCTCGGCCGTCCGCCTCTGTCCTGCATCGGGCGGGCGGGCGGGCAGAAAGGACCACACACACACGCACAGCCTGGACACTGCCAGTTTACTCGAGGCCAGGCAGGTGTGGCAGTGAGGCCGCGGCCCCCGGCGCTGGGCTGGGCAGTGCCGCTGAGCAGGCATCAGACAGAGACGGGTCAGCTCCTGACTGGACGTCTTTGCCGTCAAGGAGAGACGGGGGCCGGGCCGGCGCCGTCTCGCCAGGTCAGCGGCACGCAGGGTCGCCGGGGCCGCTACGAGGATCACGTGACGCACAGCTCGGCGGCCCAGAGAGGGGGCTTGCTGGCGTAGGCGCGCCACCCGCCTGCCGCCTCGGGCTCTGCACCCTCAGGGGCTGGCTGCGGCTCCTCCCCTCCGTACGGGGTCTCCAGCAGCTTCAGCACCCGCCGCACCTGTGCGAGGGGACGGGTGAGGGCTGTGCGGGCCGGCCCTGCCTCCCACCCGGGACCCAGGCGGGCGTGCTTGCCTCCGCGAAGTCCCCCTTCTCGGCGGCCTCGATGGCGTTCTGCGCGATGTAGTTCCTCAGCACGTATCTGGGGTTGTTGGCGCGCATCACGCGCAGGCGCTCGGCCTGCCAGTCAGCAGCGTCAGCCGCACCCTCCGCGTCCTTGTCCAGCCGGGCTCTGTGTTGGCATCCGCACTGGTGGTGAGCGGGGACAGCCTGCGCTCCCGGCCTCACCGAGGGCCCTGGGCGCGGGACTCACCTGTACTCCTGCAGCCAGTCGGCCCAGTGGCCGCTGTTCCTGCTCTGCAGGTCAGCCGGGCTCAGCTGTTCCAGCCGCGACCGCTGCTCCACGCGCTCCAGCTCGCGTGTGATGTTGGCCTGGGAGCCGATGAGTGCGAACAGCTGTGGGTTCGACTGTGCCAGCATCAGCATCATGGAGAGCTGCCTGCAGGTCAGGGAGCAGCTGGGACCCCAGGCTCTTGTCCCGTGCAGGCAGGAGCTTCCTGTACCCACCCCAGCCTGCACCCCGACCAGACCCAGGGTGCAACCCTGAGTGCTCCCTTTGGCTGCCCCAGGGCCAGCTCCTTCCTCATTCCTAGAAGGGCTCGGGCACAGGGGCGCCCCTCTGTCATCAGGCCCCAGGTAGCACTGAGAACAAGGCTCCGCCCTCCGGGAGCTGGTGTGGGGAAGTGGTCGGCCTGGGAGTGAGGGGTTGGGGGGTGCAAGTCCACCCGGAGCAGAGCCCACCGGCCTCGCCCCGGCTGCTGTGTCAGCTCTGTGGCTAAGGAGGTGGGGCCTGACTGCCACCCTCCCGGGCCCCAGTGCACCGGGGGGCAGGGGCCCTCGCCAGTCCCTTGTCCAGCGCCCCCGCCTCCCTGCCTGGAAGCAAGGCCTGCGTGCCCACCGAGGGTCCATGTGGGGCCGGAAGGCGAGCCTCAGCTCCTCCAGGGAGGCGCACTGCGAGGTCAGCGTGGCCAGGAACTCAGCCAGGCTGGGCGACTCCGGCTCCACAGGGAAGGAGCTCAGCACACAGAAGGTGTTGGTGAAGTCAGCACCTGGGACACAAGGCAGATGCTGGCCCCGCCCCCGGGACAGGAGGCAAATGCTGGCCCGCCCCCTCCCACGGCCCCATCTGCAACCTCTGACCCCTCCTCACCAGCTGCCCATCTCGCCACCTGCTCAAGGACTTGTCAGAACAGCAGGTGGGGCGGGCACTGTGGTCAGCCGGTTAAGCTACCACACAGCACACCCGCATTCGTGTCCCAGGTCCTCCACATGTGCCTGGGAGACGGCAGTGATGGCTCAAGTCCTTGGGCCCCTGCCCCCCACGCAGGAGACATGCGTGGAGTGCTGGCTGTGTTCTGGCCTTGGCAGCCATCTAGGCAGTGAGCCGGCAGAGGGAAGCCAAGGCGGTACGGAGAACAGAGCGGAATGAGAAGGGCTTCTGGTCTGCTTGCTGTCAAAGGTTCCTCCGTCCAGTGCGAAGGCAGACCGGGGAATGAGGAGCGGACACCTAGACCTTTAACCGACGCCAACAGGTTCACAGTACGCACTGGCGTTGTGGCCCCGCGGGTTAAGCCTCCGCCTGTGACGCCAGCATCTGCCGTGAGTGCTGCCCGAGTCCCGGCTGCTCCACTTCTGACCCAGCTCCCTGCTAATGTGCCTGGAGAGGCAGAGGAGCCCCACTCAGGAGCCCCAGGTGGAGCTCCTGGCTTCAGCCTGGCCCAGCGCTGGCTGTTGAGCCATTTGGGGAGTGAACCAGTGGATGGAAGACCTCTTTCTTTTTTAAAGATTTTTTGAAAGGCAGAGTGAGAATCTTCCATCTGCTGGTTCACTCCCCAAATGGCCACAGGCCAAGGCTGGGTTGATCCAAAGCCAAGCTTCTTCCAGGTCTCCAACATGGATGCAGGGGCCCAAGGACTTGGCCATCTTCCACTGCTTTCCCAGGCCACAGCAGAGAGCTGGGTGGGAAGTGGAGTGGTTCAGAAGTGGGATGCTGGCACTGCAGGGGGCAGGCCTTACCTGCTATGCTACAGCGCTGGCACCCGTAACTTTCTTAATAAATGAAGATACCTGTTCAGATACCTCATGCAGAGCTGGCCAAGACTAAGTGGAAAACCGTACAAGAGCCAAGAGGGGAACTGCAGGTGACAAAGCAGTCAAATCACAATGCAGCAGAGGCACAACGCTCGGCAGGAGGGAGACAGCTGAGCCCTGACTACGCCGCATTAAGGAACGGGCAGAACGTTAGCCAGGCCCCAGCCCCTGGGGAAGCAAACAGACCAACCAGGCTGTGGCGGGGCTACAGAGACCTGCCGTCTGCTGGCTCATCCCCAGACGGCCACAATGCCAGAGTCAGCCTGGAACTCCATCTGGGTCTCTCACAGGCCCCTGGAGAGCTCTGAAGGCAGCAACTGTGCCTGTTCTTGGAATTACGGATGAGGTTGGGGGTGGGGGAGCCCTGGGCCTGTACAGAGCCAATGCACTCGCTGGCAGGCAGCCGTGGTGGCTCAAGTACTTGGGTCCCTGCTGCTCTGCTGGGAGACTCCCTGGCAGTTGTGGGCAAACTCTCTCTGCCTTTGAACGTTGGAGGGTACGTAACTACAGCCTCCGGGCACCCGTGTGGGAGACCCAGACCTAAGCTTCCAGCCCTGGAGGTTGTGGACATTTGGGCAATGAGCAGAGCTGTCTGCCTCTCAGGCCAGAATTCTATCAGACATCTGAAGAGCAAAGACCAGCCCTTCTCGAACCTGGGGAGAGAGCACTTCCTGAGCGTCTGCAGAAGCCAGCAGAGCCCTGGTCTCGGAGCAAAACGCAACCACAGGCTGACACCCCCAGGAGCTGCAGACGCTGCGTGGGGCACGTCGCTGGCTGAAGGCTGGCACAAGTCAAGGGTGCCCACGTGAGCCCCTCCACTCAACACGGAGCAGCAGGGTGCGTGGCTCACCCACCCCAGCAGCACCGCTCTGGTACAGCCAGAGGGCAGGGTCTGGAGCAGACACCCACTCGTGTGCACAGCGGCCCAGGACCTGGCCTCCAGACCCGGGGTGGGGAGGAGGCTGGAGGGAGGGTGGCAGAGTCCTGCCACCTGGCGCCGCCGAGCTCACCAGTCCGGTGCATGGTCTCCAGGAGCCTGGCCACCAGGGCTGCGTCCTCCGCCTGCTCCACTCGCACGAGGCCCAGCTTCCTGCGCATCTTCTGCAGGTAGTGCCGCTGGAACTCCGCGTCGAACTCCTCGGCCACAATGGCCTCCCCCAGCTCCAGGGGCAGCTCAGGCGCCAAGGCTTCCGCCAGCTTCTGCAGGTTCCACTTGCACACCTCGGGCTGCTTGCTGTATGAGTAGCGGCCGGTGTGGTCCGAGGCATTGCACACGTGGTCAGGGTCGTACCTGTCACCAGGCGAGAGCAGTGCTGCTCATGCCCTGTGTCACAGGAGCCCCTGTCCCTACAGGCTCAGGCCAAGACCCGCCCTCTGTTTCTGCTGCCTGCTGCAGGACACTGCCCCACACCCGCCCGGCTTCCTGCCCACCAGGCGTGCCTGGGCCTGAGGCCAGCTCCCTGCTGGTGCGGACCCAGTCCCTGCCGTGTGGGACACTCGGAGCTCCTGGCTCTGGCCCAGCCCTGACTGCGTGGGCCTTTGGGGAGTGAACCAGTGGCTCGGTCTCTGCGTCTGCACTGACCAGGCACTGAGAACAGACACAGGGCCGCCACGCCCCGTCCGTCTGCTCCCGGAGGCCCTCACCTGTCCAGGAAGCCAAAGGGCCCGTAGTCGATGGTGAGCCCCACGATGCTCATGTTGTCTGTGTTGAGCACGCCGTGGCAGAAGCCGACGCACTGCCATTCGGCTACCATCCTGGCTGTGCGCCTGGTCACCTGGACAGCACGGCCGCCAGTCACTCTCGTGCCCCCGTGATTTCTGTGGGGACTCGGTGGCCCCCATCCCACCTCGAGTGTGTCCCAGCCTCCCGGGGCCATGGAAGGTGAAGGGTTCGGGAGAGGGGCAGGGACGCTGGCCTGCTCACCCACCTCCCGGAAGAAGGCTGCATTCCTGGGCACCCGGTCCCCGTGGGCAGCCTGCAACTCGGGGTAGAAGGAGCTGATCACATAGTCGAGCATCTGCACCCGGATGTCGTTCCGCCCCACGCTGGGGCCTGCTCGCCCCGTGTGCTCGTCCGTGGGCTTGAAAATCTCAAAGGACCCGAACCTGGCAGGAGAGCCACGTGTCCATGGGCCTGGGTGGCCGCAGCCCACGGGCTCCCTTCCCGAGGACAGGAAAAGCCTGGGCCCACACGGTCTCTTCAGGGTGTCAGGACTGAGTGCTGGGGACCAGCCGGCAACCGCGGAGCGTGGCCACCTGAGGACGCAGCACTGGGCCATTTCCCCGTGTGTGCCTCCCCGGAACCTGCCCCTGCCCCTGCCCCCGACAGGACGTGATCCGGTCCCATGGTGAGTGCACCCCCAGCTCGCAGGCAGCCTGCTTCTGAGGCCCCGCCCCTGCCCCCCGCCGCGACTACCTCAGGAAGGTGGGGGCCAGGCGCAGCACCACGGCGCAGGGCTCCTGCCGGGGGTTCCCGTCGTAGAACACGTCCCGCACCACCCTGGACGCGGAGGTGACGCAGGCCCCGGCCCGCGTGGTGGGGATGCCCAGGTGGAACATGGCTTCGCTGCACAGGAACTCGCGGATGCTCGACCGCAGGACCTTGCGGCCGTCCGCCTGTCTGAAAGGAGACGCAGGCTTCACCCTGCTGCTCGCCAGGGCCGGCGCGAGGGCAGCAGGCGCCCGGGCGTCCCGTACCACGGCACAGGGTCGAGGCCCAGCGGCTCCGCTTCCAACCTGGGAAGGCAGCCGAGGACGGTCCCTGCCCCGTGTCGGGGGCCAGGGCGGACGGAGCTCTCGGCTCAGCCCGGCTGTTGTGGCCACTTGGGGAGTGAAGCAGCAGATGGACGCTGTCTCCCTCTCTCGCTCTGCCTTACGCATGGGTCAATAAGTCTTTAAATAAAGCCATTCTGGGGCAGGCGTTCGGCCTCACTGTTAGTGTGCTGCCTGGGCTGCCCACACCCTGTGAGTGCCGGGTTCAAGTCCGGGCTCTGCTTCCTGCTGACCCAGACCCTGAGAGGCAGCAGTGCTTAAGCAACCCCCTCTCCCCTCCATGGGAGACCCGGAAGTTGTTCAGGACACTGGTTGTTGGCTGGCATTTTGGGTGTGACAGCCACCTTTCTCAAATCTCTCAAATTCTTGGGAGCGTAGTTGTTACGACACCTGCATTGCATCAGAGCACCTGTGTCCCAGCACAGAGGGCAGGGAGGCAACTCCAACAGTCGAGAAGGTTCTCGAGCGCTGGCTGCAGGAGCAGACACACCCTCTGGGTCCCCAGCTTGCAGGGGTGGGGCCAGGCTGCACAACAGGGCACGTCCCAGGTAAGTGACCAGGTGCCAGGCCTGGAGGCCAGGACACCCATGCATTGGACACCCGTCCAGTGAGTACGCCTGACTTCACGCAGCACAGCCCAGGCTAACGTCAAGTTAGGTCAAACGGCCCTGACACCGACAGTCAAGGCAGAGGAGTGCCGCTGGGCGTACCAGGCTCCTCTGTGCCTGCCGGAGCAGAGGCGAGAGGCCCACGCCAAATCCACACCTGGGCGCCAGCAGCACCGGCCCCCAGCCATGTAGGGCTTCAGCCTACAGAGGACATCGAAGCCAGGGCTCCAGGGACACGAAATGGAGATCGGCGCACGCTGCCCACCCTCAGCACCAGCCTCACCAGTCCCTGCCTCTGGGCAGAAGCCCACAGCACGTGTCCATCCGTGCCGTGGGCGGCTTGGAGACCCCGCTGGGCGCAGAGGCACCGGATGGCGTGGGAATCCCGTTTTTGGTTCTTAGGGGAGCTGCCACAGCCTGCTCTGTCCCACGGGAGCCTGGCCCCATGGCCTCACAGTCACGAATGAAGAGTGGATGCTTGGTGTGGTGGTGCTTGTTGCGTGCCGGGGCCGCCCAGGCTGCTCTGGTCAGGGTCATGTTTTTTTGTTTTTGTTTTTGTTTTAAGATTTATTTATTTGAAAGACAGAGTTACTGAGAGAGATCTTCTGTCTGCTGGTTCACTCCCCAGATGGTCGCAACAGCTAAAGTTGCGCTGATCCAAAGCCAGGAGTTTCTTCCAGGTCTCCCACGTGGATTTAGGGGCCCAAGGACTCGGGCCATCTTCTACTGCCATCCCAGGCCATAGCAGAGAGCTGGATCAGAAGTGGAGCAGCCGGGACTCAAACTGGCACCCATATGGGATGCTGGTGCCGGAGATGGTGGCTTTATCTGCTATGCCACAGCGCCGGCCCCATAGACCCACCCTACCCTGGACTTGGAACCTCCTCCTGTCCCAAGAGCACCTCTCCAGCATTTTAAAGGTACAAAGCCCCGAGCAGCGTGCAAGGCTCCCGTGTCTCCGTGCCCTGTCAGCACTGGGCCTTGGGCAGTGCCGGGGCCAGCGCAGGAGGCAGCTTCCCGGGCACTGTCAGTCTGATTGGCTCCTGTGGAGACGCCTGCCCATGCAAGTCCTTGGCCCAGTTTTGAACGGGGCTGATTGCCCACTGCCAAGTCTTCAGAGTTCTCTGCACTCATGTATTCTGGATTTTGACCCCTTAAAGACAGCTGATTTGCAAATCTTTTCTCCGGTTCTGTTGGTGGCCTTCACTGTTAATGGTGTCTTTTATGCAGAAGATGTAATTTTCACGTGGCCCTGTCCACCTGCTGTGTTGGGGTCCTGTGCTCTGAGTAGCGCGTCCAGTGGCCACTGCCATCCGCGGTGGGGACTTGCCTGTGCCCTCGCCTGGCTGCCGCAAGTGGCCACTCCAGGTGGATCCATCCACACGACTGCATCTATTTTTAAACTTATTTGAAGGGGTCAATGCTGTGGTACAGTGGGTAAAACCGCTGCCTACAGTGCCAGCGACCCGTATGGGTGCCAGTTTGACTCCCGGCTGCTCTACTTCCGATCCAGCTCTCTGCTATGGCCTGGGAAAGCAGTAGAAGATGGCCCAAGTGCTTGGGCCCCTGCACCTGCATGGGAGACCCAGAAGAAGCTCCTGGCTCCTGATCAGCACAGCTCCAACTGCTGTGGCCATCTGGGGAGTGAACCAGCAGATGGAAGATCTCTTCCCCCAACCCCTGCCTCTCTGTAACTCTGCCTTTCAAATAAATAAATACATAAATAATTTAAAATAAAAATTTATTTGCAACACACAGATCTCTCCCCGCCACTGGTTCACTTCCCAAATGTCCGGAACAGCCACAGGGTCCTGAACTCCATCCAGTCTTCCACATGGTACCTCCCAGGTGTGCACTAGGAGGCTGGAGTCGGACACAGGGCAAGGACCCAGGGTGACGCAGTCCCAGGAAGTGTTAGCCACGAGGCCACAGCCGGACCTAGGCCGTGCGTGTGAGGTCTGGCGCCTGGCTCGCCCGGGGCTGCTCCCGTCTGTGGGGTTTCAGCCCCCGCCCGGTTCTCCCCTGCTGCCAAGGCAGTGAGTCAGGAAGTCACCAGCTGTGCCCTGCAGATTAGATTAGGAAACCTCTATGCACTGGAAAGAGCAACACAGAGAGAGGTTCTCCATCCACTGGGTCACTCCCCAGATGGCCACAACGGCTGGGGCGGGCCAGGCTGAAGCCAGGAGCCAGGAGCTTCTTCCAGCTCTCCCACAGGGGTGCAGGGGCCCAAGCACTCGGGCCATCTTCTGCTGCTTTCCCAGGCCACAGCAGAGAGCTGTGTCAGAAGTGGAGCAGCCCGGACTCGAACCAGCACCGTAAGGGATACCGGTGCTGCAGGCGGCAGCTTCATCTGCTAGCCACAGCGCCGGTCCCCAGCATGGGCTGCCCCATCTCAGCAAAACAGGGCACTGGGGTTCCGACGGCGACTGCACTGATCTGCAGGTCCCATCCCACGCAACAGGGGCAGCTCGGCCACCATCCACGTCCTCGCCACCGTCTGGCAGTTTTCACTACAAGGCTCTTAGGAGGGTGCAGAGCAGCATCATTCCAGGAGCCCGGCCGGGGGTGGGGAGGGGCAGCCAGAACAGGCCAGGAGGGTGGCATGGATCCGGTATCTCTTTGAACACAAAATGCCAGTTTACAAGTGCTTTATTAGTCATTCAACGAGGGATTAAAGAGTAAGGGCGGGGGCTGGCGCTGTGCCATAGTCGGTAAAGACACCGGCTGCAGTGCCGGCTCCCATATGGGCACGGGTTCGAGTCCTGGCTGCTCCACTTCCGATCCAGCTCTCTGCTATGGCCTGGGAAAGCGGTAGAAGATGGCCCAAGTCCTTGGGCCCCTGCACCCCCGTGGGAGACCAGGAAGAAGCTCCTGGCTTTGGATCGGCGCAACTTCAGCTGTTGCGACCATTTGGGGAGTGAACCAGAGGATGGGAGACCTCTCTCTCTGTAACTCCGCCTTTCATGTAGATGAATCTTCCCAAAAAACCACAGAAATGTTAAATTCGGGGCCCTATCAGTTGTCTCTTGGGCTAAGAGTCTTAAAAAAAATTCGGAAGGGCAGCGGGTGTTTGCCTGGCGGATCACAGGAGTGCCCAGCTCCGGCCCCAGCCTTCCGCAGCCCTGGAGGTTCAAATGTGGGGGGGTCCTGCCGCCCCCTCGCGGACCTGGACTCCCGCGTGGACGGCTCCTGGCTGGGCCTGGCGATCCAGATCTGGACTCCAGCACGGCCCGCACGCCTGGCCGGGGCAAGGTCCGCGGCGAGGGTGCAAGCAGGCGCCGCGCCAAGCCGCCCAGCACCGCTGCGGGACCTCGCTCTGCGGTGCCGGGCGCGGGCCCGCTACCGACCCGCCCGCCCGCGCGCCCAGGCCGCGCTTCCCCGCGCCCGCGCCCCGCCGGCCCACCTGGAGAAGGGCGTGGGGCCGGCGCCCTTGAGCTGCAGCTCCCAGCGCTCGCCGGCCGCGGTGCACACCTCGCCCAGGTACATGGCGGCGCCGTCGCCCAGCTGCCCGGCGAACTGGCCGAACTGGTGGCCGCAGTAGCAGTGCGCGGCCGGCTCGGAGCCCGGCAGCAGCGCGTTGCCGCTGAAGAAGAGCGCGGCCTCGGCCTCCGCCTCGGCGGGCGGCGCGCCCAGGCCCAGCAGCGCCAGCGCCGGCTCCGACAGCGCCACGACGCGCGGCTGCCGCAGCGGGGCGGGCCGCACGCGGCTGAAGCAGGCGCCGGGCACGGCCCGCGGCGCGGACGCGGCGCCCTCGGGCCCGGGCGGCGGCGTCTCCACCGGCAGCGCGCGCAGGGCGCGGTTGTCGAAGCGCAGCCCGGCCAGCCAGCGGGCCTCGGGCTCCATGGCGGCGCCGCGGGCGGCGGCCGAGGAGGAGCAGGGCGCGCGCGGCGGGCGGCGGAGGCCGAGGGGCAGCGAGCCGGCGCGGGCGGCCGCGAGCGAGGAAGCCCCGAGCGCGGCCCGGAACGCCGCCATGCGCGGCGCCGCTGCGGCCGGAAGCCCCTCTTTCCCGACAGGAAGTGCCGCCCACTCGCCGGGAAGGGCGGGGTCCGAGGCCGCGCCCCTTCGCGCTTGCCTGTGATTGGTTGGCCCGTCCGTCAGTCCGCAGCGGGCTCCGCCGGGGGCGGTCCTGGCCGCGCTCGGGGCTGACCGGAGCCGAGGGACCGGGCCGGCCGCAGGCGGCGGGGAGGCAGCTGGGGGCTGGGCGGTGCGGGAGGCCGCCGCCGGGCGCCGCGCCTCGGGGCCATCCGCTCCCGTAGGTTCGCAGGACGGAGGTCCTGAGGTGGGTGAGCGCGGGGCGCTGGCCGCCGGAGGCTTCGTGGGCTCACAGTTTGGGCCGGGAAGAGCCCCGGGGCGAGGCTGAAGCAGAGCTTGGGCTCGGAGGTGCCTGTCCGGGCGGGAACCTTGTGGGCGACGGTGGGCCAGGGGGTCCCTGCCCAGGGCCGCGGAGGGAAGACGAGCCCCGCGGTGCCCCTGGGCCGCCCCCACCACACCTGGCCCGAGAAAAGCTAAGCCCACGGGCGCGGCCAGGGATGCGGCCCCTGCACCTCCCGGCCGTGTCCTCCTCGCTGCACCGGTCCACACCTCCAGGAGCTCGGGGGGGGGGGGCTTTCTCCTGGGGCTCCGTGGACCCAGCTCTGCCCTCTGGGGCGAGTCCCTCACCCCCTCCTCCGTTTGGGGGCCGTGGGTAACCCCGAGCCCTCCCTGCCCGGATGGGACCCTTCCCTCTGGAGAGGCCGCCCACACGCACCCAGGACCCTCCCCAGGGCCTCCTGTGGAGCCGGCAGTGGGTGAGGGTTGGGGAGTCGAAGCTGCAGCCTCCTATAGGCAGCGGGGCTCCCCCCACCCAGGTCTCTGAGGCTGCTTGTGCCGGGGCAGCCCAGCCCCGACTCAGCTGCGGACCTCCCGCGGGAGTGGACCTCGGCGGGCAGCCCTCCCGGGCCGGCGCTCCAGCACTTTGATTTGGAAAGCGGACACCGTGGTGTTTGCTTGTCAGTGCCGTGCACCCAGCCCGCCAGGGGCGCCCATCTTCCCACTTCAGGATTGTCATTGTTCGCCTGAAGCAGACAGAGCCCCCCATCTCCTGGCTCCCTCCCCGGATGCCTGCAGCAGGGCTGGGCCGGGAGAGGGTCTGGCCCCCAAAGCAACCTGTGGATGCTGCCACACCCCTCCCAGCCCGGCCACCACTAAGCCCTCACCTCTACCTCTGTCGTCCCCTGGACTCTGCCCTGGACACCCGCCCACCACCAGGGTGGACCTCCCCAGCCTGGCCCGCCTTAACACAGGACAAGGGCAGCCTGGCTCAGAAGCCGTGCGGGACGCCTGTTCCCAACAGGGACCCAGGCGGGGGCTCACGGGGAGCCAGGACTCAAGGGGCCTGGCCCGTGCCCACCCGGCCCCTCCCTCACCCCCTGCCTAGCCAGACCCCGGGCTCCAGCAACACCTCCTAGGCCTGCAGAGAACCTGGTCAGGGCGGGCGCCGCAGGCCGGGGGCCAGCGAGGACAGCAAGACACAGGAGCAGACCTGCCAGGAGGAACCTACCACACCCAGCTGCACAGACCAGCGACTCCCCACACTCACTGCTGGTTACTGGGGCAGGTCTCACCTGCAGGCCCCCGCTGGACGTCTTACTCAAGCCACCAGGGCACGGAGGTGGGGTGGTACAGGCCTTCCCTGGGCAAGGACGGGCACCAGGGGCTCGGGACCGCTACCCTTTGCTAAGCTGTAGACAGTGTCCTTGCATCCTGTGGCCCTGGGGGGCGTGGAAGGAAGCAGGCACCCCACCCCCACCCCCACCTGAGCCCACTCCGCACATTTCACCAAACAGGAGCTTCCAAAACTAGAATTTATTTGTTTCCAAGGAGCAGATCCGCGAGTGACAGGGACGCACAGCTCGAACGGGGTTCACCTGATTGGATTCAGCGGTCGGTCGGCACAGACCATGGCTGGCCAAGTGGGTGCTGGCTGGCACTCGGGCAGCCTGCCCACGGGGGACAGGCTGGTCCCTGGGAACCTCCGCCGATGCGCAGGAAGCAGGTTCAAGCCCCTCCAGCCCGCGGGGACCGGGCTGGACAGCAGGCTCAGGCCAGAGAGGTAGCCCCGGCCACGCTGGGCTGGGGGTGCAGACCCTGAGGGCCGGCCTGTGGCCGCACACTTGCCTACTCGGGACACGAACAAAGGAAAAAGCCGCCCTGTGCCCCATCCAGGTTTAAGGCTTGTCCCTGACATCCGCTTCGGTTGCTATTTCTTTGAAGATAAAGTTACCTGAGTAGAAAATTTCGACGTTTTAAAAAGCCAGCCAGAGTCTGCAGGCGGATGGGGCCGGGGAGGCAGTGGGCAAGCCAAGCTCCGTGCCCATGTGCCGGCGGTGTGGGCTTCCAGCCTGCCCACGCCCACCGGGCCCCGATCCCGAGACGCCCCAGGCAGACGCAGCACAAGGCACGGTGAGGTGGGCTCGGCCATCAGCTCGCCACACCCACCCCAGGGGCCGGGGCAGCCTGGGCCTCGGCCCTGCCCTCCTCAGAGCTGGACTGGACCCTCGGTGCCTGGGGAGGGCTGCTGGGAGGCCTGAGTTCAGACAGTTAAATGATCCTTTATTGGGGCTGGCTGGGGAGGGCAGGGCGGCGAGGCTTGGCCCGGACCCCCATGGGGGGTGGCACAGACCTCAGGGGCCTCCTTGCAGCAGGGTGGGGGGCAGCCACCCTGGCTGTGGCCGCTCCCGGGTGGGGCCCTTCTACTGGCTTGGCCGGGGCGAGGGCGCCCTCTGGAGGCAGTACTGTGCAGCAGGCAGCGACAGGACCAGGCTCACGGTGCGGCGCCCCATCCAGTACAGGCCGTAGCCCAGCAGGCCGAAGAAGGCGGCCTTCAGGGCCAGCCGGGACACTCTGCCGGAGACGGACGGCGGGGGGATGCTGGGGAGGGAGGAGGGGCTGGCTGGCTCCGAGGTGTGTGCCCCCAGCTCCCCCACTGGGCTTCCCCCACCCACGTCCAGGACCCCGGGCCGAGGGAGGCGGGCGCTCACGTCAGGATCTCCTGGATGTTGAGCTCGGCGCTCCAGTTCTTCTCAATGCCGGGCACGTGGCCCATGCCCACGACGCCCACAACCACGGACGGGACGCACTTCCTGGGCTCGGCTGTGGGGGAGGAGAGGGGCGTCAGCACCCGCGGGAAGCACGGCGTCCAGGGGGCCCCGCGCCGGGCGCTGGTCACCGTCGGAGGCGCGTGGCAGCTCGAGGCGCCGGGCGGCCTGCCGCAGCGTGTAGGTCAGGTAGACGTCGCGCTCGGCGACGATGGTGCGGTGCAGGTCCGGGAACTCGCCGATCATCTCGGCCATCATCTGCTCCAGCAGGTCCTTCTGCTTGCAGCGCTCCACGTCGTCCTTGCTGCGGGCAAGGGCGCGGCTGAGGGCCGGGCGGGCCACGCCGGGCCACGCCGGGCCACGCCGGGCCACGCCGGGCCGGGCCCTCCCACAGACCCTGGCGCAGCCGCCCTACCTGATCGGGTCCGACAGGAAACACAGGCCCCAGGCCAGCTTGACCTTCTGCCAGAAGGTCAGCGCGGCGATGGCCCTCTGGAAGGTGACGGGGATGGGCCGGTCGCCCAGGTGGAACTTGCAGAAGGGCACCTTGCTGGCCTGCAGCGGAGGCCGTGTCAGCGCGTGCCCGCCCGCCCCCACCCCCGCCCCGAGGCCGCGCCCAGCGCCCACCTCCTTGAAGGCTTCCCTGAACTCGCCGCCGGGGGCCATGCCCAGCTGCTCGGTGATGTGGGCGGACACCTTGAGCAGCAGCATCTGCATGAGGCCAGACATGAGCCCGTTCTGCAGGGAGAGGAGGCCGCGTCAGGCCCAAGTCCCGGATGCTGGCCGCCACGGTCACTTCCCAAACGTACCGCCCCTTCGCGTGGCCACCGCTCACTCCCGCGTGGCCGGACAGGACCTGACTGTGCGTTTGTGAGGCCCTCGCAGGGCAGCCCCACTGAGGCACGACACCAGCCATGTCCACGTCCACACCAGGCCTGGGAGGGGCAGGAGCCCCACCCCGGGCCCCCGAGGCTCTGCGTGGCTGTCCACACACTGATCTGCCCTCGCTCACCCAGAGGCTCGGCCACCCAGCAGTCCGGGCTCCCCGTGGGACCCTGGGCCATGCAGTACCCACACAAGCTCCAGAGGCACTGTGCCGTGACCAGGCCCTAACCAGTGAGCCCCAGTAGTGGTGCAGGGGCTGACGGGAGCGTTCAGCACCATCTGTGGCTTCCTGGGGTCTCCGGGACCCTGCCCCATGTGCCCTCTGGCTGTGGTGAGTGCAGCCGTGGGCAAGGCGGCCTGCCCAGGTCTGTGCCTGTGGTACTGGGGGAGCAGGCCCCCCGCTGCAGGGGGCCCTGACCGGCTCCTGCCGCTGGCTCGGGCGCCGCCCACCTCCTCCCGCCCGCATGCGTACCTGCCTCACGGCCTGCTGCAGCTTCTCCAGGCTGACCTCCTTGGCCTCGCGCAGCAGGGTCCGCTCATCCATCTTGAGCATGGACACGCGGTACTGGCAGAGCTCCACGACCACCACGTCCGGCTGCACCTCTCGGATGGTCTGCAGGGCCACGGCCACACCGCGTGACCCCAGGGCGGGGCCCCGAGCCCCTGAGCAACTAAGACAACTAGATTCATGGGTTCCGGCCCGGCCAGGCCGGCCGCAGTGCCCAGTGGCCGGCGCTCACCTTCACAACGTCCCTCTTGCTGTCGTCACTGAAGTGGGCCGTGCCCACCACATACACCCTGCTCCCGTCCTCGGCCACCAGCTGGGTCACGGTGCGCGGCAGGTTGGGCCGCTCACGCCGCCGCTTCAGCTTCATCTCCAGGAGCAGGTTGAAGGCGTCCACGTCGGCTGCAACAACAGCAGAGACTGCTGGGAGACAGGGGGCCAGGGCCCGGCTCCGGGGACGGCCACCCACCTTGGCAGCCTGCTCTGTGCACACTTCGGGCTGTCGGGACCGCACAGGCCAACTGACCACGTCTGCGGGCTGGGCCTCTGCCCCTCGGCTGCACTGGAGGGCAGCAAGCATGGGGCTTGTGGGGGGCCCGCTGCCCGGGAGGGGCTCAGTCCCGGCTCAACTCCATCAGCGTTTGCCTTAGAGAAGGGCCTCGGGCGGCAGAGGACAGCACCCACCTTCAGGGGAGGGGCACCTGCTGTACTCACCCCTCAGGGGCCTCCCCGCTGCCAGGCGGGGCCTCTAGCAGAAGCTGCAGCTGGGGGCACCTTGGCCCCAAGGCACTGCTTCCGGGGCCACAGGGGTGCTGCCTCCTGGTGGGCCTGGCCCCCACCGTCCCAGGCTCCGGCCCCCACCGTCCCAGGCTCCGGCCCACTCTGGCCCCCACCATCCCAGGCTCCGTCCCCCTCCGTCCCAGGCTCCGGCCCCCTCCGGCCCCCACCGTCCCAGGCTCCGGCCCCGGCAAGCACGTCGAGGTTGGGGAGACATACACAGGCTCTGGGGTTCTCCAGGGAGCACCCTAGGCACCGACTCCGGAGCCTCTGATGTCACAACAGGGTCCACGCCGGCCTGAGGGTGGGGGGAGAGTTCAAGCCGGTCTCCGTGTCCGGATGCCAAGGGGCCCCGGCAGCCAGGGCCCCGCCCTTCACAGCCGCACCTGGGAAGGCAGCCCCGGGCCTCAGACAGGGCCGGGGAGCCCTCCCCTGAGGTGCTGCCTGCCTGTCTCCAGGTGCCCTCACCCCACAGCGCGGCAGCTGCCCGGACCGAGCTGTCCCGACACCCCCGCCGCCCCTCACCTCCTGGGGTGGCCGCCGCTCCTCCCCCTCCATGGCTGGACAGCCTCTTGCCCCGCTGGGGTTGCCTGAGGAGACAGAACAGGGGCCTCACCCGGAGCCCAGCGCCCAGCTCAGGACCTGCTGTGCGATCCGCGGCCTCCCTGCCCCGACACCCACAGGCCGCTGGTCCTCCTGGGTGTGGCAGGCCTGCAGCTGGGCGGGTGGGGACTGCCACCACGACCAGCACCCGGAGCAGACACGGCGGCGAAGTGCCGCGGTGCGTCCATGCGTGGCACCCACGGGGGTCTCAACAAGGCCGCAGTGCCAAAGCCACTTCAAGGAAACCCTCCCGGTCATCACGGAGTTACGCGTGGCAGGGAGGGGTGGGTAAGGTCAGCAGAGAAAAGACAAAGTGTAGTGAGTGAGGCCGGGTGGATGCAGGTCAGGGCCCGGGGTGGATGCAAGTCAGGGATGAAGTAGACATAGGTCAGGGCCAGGGTGGACACAGGGCAGGGCTGGAGCAGACATAGGTCAGGGCCCGGGGTGGA
The DNA here is from genome assembly GCF_033115175.1 of Lepus europaeus. Lineage (NCBI taxonomy): Eukaryota > Metazoa > Chordata > Mammalia > Lagomorpha > Leporidae > Lepus > Lepus europaeus. Next base: position 518,229 of record NC_084836.1, read on the forward strand.
CGCAGGGCAGGGCTGGGGTGGACACAGGAGCCAGCAGCTCCAGGGGAGGGGATGGTGCAGGCACAGGAACCAGAAAGGAGGGCAGCAGAGCTGAGGGGCCGGGCTCACGCTGGCCAAGGAGGGGTGGACTCCAGCCGAGGCATCCAAGGCCGTGGGCGGGGCCAGCGGTCACAGTGAGCACTGGCGCGTGCCCTGCCCTTCCGCGTGGCTCTCCCTGGACGTGGCTGGCTGGGCCAGAGTGGGCATTTGGGAGGACAAGGGGCTCTGGGAACCTCTGGTGGCCCAGAAGCAGGTGACCCCCCTGACAGGGACAGCCCAGCAGAAGGGGACAGGCTGCGAGACACGAGCTGGGGCACGGCCGTCCGGCGCAGGACCTGATTGGAGAAAGCTCCCGGCCGACGGGGAGCAGTGTGGCGCCCTCAGAACTGAACTCGTGGGCGGCACCACAGGCGTTGGGCCCCGGGGCTGTGACCCCACAGGCCTTCATGGCTGCCCCAGGTGCCTCTCATCCCAAGGCTGCCACGTGTCTCTCAACGCACTACGATGAAACAAGACAGCCCCGCTCTGCCCCCTGTGGGCACGCCCAGCACGCGCAGACCTGGGCCAGCCCTGGCCCTGCTGATGACCCCGGCCACAGCCACGGCACCTTCGAGCTCAGCCCAATATGCAACAGGAAGGGGCTCTCCGCGCACGCCCGGGGCCCCATGGCCAGGGCCAGCTCTGAGCAGGGGGGGATCAGCGCACACCCGGGGCCCCATGGCCAGGGCCAGCTCTGAGCGGGGGGAGGATCAGTGTGCACCCGGGGCCCCATGGCCAGGGCCAGCTCTGAGCAAGGGGGGGATCAGTGTGCACCCGGGGCCCCATGGCCAGGGCCAGCTCTGAGCAGGGGGAGGGATCAGCACACACCCGGGGCCCCATGGCCAGGGCCAGCTCTGAGCAGGGGGGGGATCAGTGCACACCCGGGGCCCCATGGCCAGGGCCAGCTCTGAGCAGGGGGGGGATCAGTGCACACCCGGGGCCCCATGGCCAGGGCCAGCTCTGAGCAGGGGGGGGATCAGCACACACCCGGGGCCCCATGGCCAGGGCCAGCTCTGAGCAGGGGGGGGGGGAATCAGCACACACCCGGGGCCCCATGGCCAGGGCCAGCTCTGAGCAGGGGGGGGATCAGTGCACACCCGGGGCCCCATGGCCAGGGCCAGCTCTGAGCAGGGGGGCGGGGATCAGCACACACCCGGGGCCCCATGGCCAGGGCCAGCTCTGAGCGGGGGGAGGATCAGTGCACACCCGGGGCCCCATGGCCAGGGCCAGCTCTGAGCAGGGGGGGGATCAGCGCACACCCGGGGCCCCATGGCCAGGGCCAGCTCTGAGCGGGGGAGGGGGATCAGCACACACCCCAGGGCCAGGGTCAGCTCTGAGCAGGGGGGGATCAGCGCACACCCGGGGCCCCATGGCCAGGGCCAGCTCTGAGCAGGGGGGGGATCAGTGCACACCCCATGGCCAGGGCCAGCTCTGAGCAGGGGGGGGATCAGCACACACCCGGGGCCCCATGGCCAGGGCCAGCTCTGAGCAGGGGGGGGGGGATCAGTGCACACCCGGGGCCCCATGGCCAGGGCCAGCTCTGAGCAGGGGGGGGGATCAGTGCACACCCCATGGCCAGGGCCAGCTCTGAGCAGGGGGGGGGATCAGTGCACACCCGGGGCCCCATGGCCAGGGCCAGCTCTGAGCAGGGCGGGGATCAGTGCACACCCCATGGCCAGGGCCAGCTCTGAGCCGGGGGGGGGATCAGCACACACCCGGGACCCCATGGCCAGGGCCAGCTCTGAGTAGGGGGGTGATCAGTGCACACCCCATGGCCAGGGCCAGCTCTGAGCAGGGGGGGGATCAGTGCACACCCCATGGCCAGGGCCAGCTCTGAGCAGGGGGGGGATCAGCACACACCCAGGGCCCCATGGCCAGGGCCAGCTCTGAGCAGGGGGGGTATCAGTGCACACCCCATGGCCAGGGCCAGCTCTGAGCAGGGGGGGGATCAGTGCACACCCCATGGCCAGGGCCAGCTCTGAGAAGGGGGGGGGATCAGCACACACCCAGGGCCCCATGGCCAGGGCCAGCTCTGAGCAGGGGGGGTATCAGTGCACACCCGGGGCCCCATGGCCAGGGCCAGCTCTGAGTAGGGGGGTGATCAGTGCACACCCGGGGCCCCATGGCCAGGGCAGCTCTGAGCAGGGGGGGGGATCAGTGCACACCCCATGGCCAGGGCCAGCTCTGAGCAGGGGGGGGGATCAGTGCACACCCCATGGCCAGGGCCAGCTCTGAGCAGGGGGAGGATCAGTGCACACCCCATGGCCAGGGCCAGCTCTGAGCAGGGGGAGGATCAGTGCACACCCCATGGCCAGGGCCAGCTCTGAGCAGGGGGGGGATCAGTGCACACCCGGGGCCCCATGGCCAGGGCCAGCTCTGAGCAGGGGGGGATCAGTGCACACCCGGGGCCCCATGGCCAGGGCCAGCTCTGACCAGGGGGGGGATCAGTGCACACGCCATGGCCAGGGCCAGCTCTGAGCAGGGGGGGTTCAGTGCACACCCCATGGCCAGGGCCAGCTCTGAGCAGGGGGGGATCAGTGCACACGCCATGGCCACGGCCAGCTCTGAGCAGGGGGGTATCAGTGCACACACCCGGGGCCCCATGGCCAGGGCAGCTCTGAGCAGGGGGGGTTCAGTGCACACCCCATGGCCAGGGCCAGCTCTGAGCAGGGGTGGGGATCAGCACACATCCGGGGCCCCATGGCCAGGGCCAGCTCTGAGCAGGGGGGCGGGGATCAGCACAACCAGAGCCCGGTCTGGTGTCTGAGACCCACAGATGTGTCCGGAATTGACCCGTCCGGGCACAGGCGGCCTCCTGTGTTAGGAACTGGCTTGGGGCAGGAGAAGGCGGGAGACTCGGGGTGGCAGGCAAGCCCCAGCGGACCGGGCCACCCTGCAGGCCCCCGCCCCCTCTCCACCTGGGTTTCTGGTGACAGCACGGCTGGCGGCTGTTCTGTGCCCCTGTACAACGCTCTACCGAAGCAGCCACCAACAGAAACCTGCACACCAAGGCAGAGCCGCGGGGGTCCCGGCCCTGCGTGGTGTGGTCGGAGGCGGGGCTTGGCGACCTCCTGAGCCCAGCCCCAGGACAAGCCCAGCAGGCGACCGGGAGACACGCGGAAGCAAACTGTTCTCATTCTGTGCAGCCTGTGCTGCCCGAGCCTGGAAAAAAACTAAAACTAAAACACACACACACACACACACGCACGCACGGCCAACATCCTGTCATTGGGCAAAGGCCTGGGAGGTGGCAGCGAATGGTAGGTGGCCGCGTGGCCTCGGTGCGCCCTCCCCCGTGCTGTGGCCGCAGACCTGCGGTCAGCCTGGCTGGGATGCCCCTGACCCTGCGGGGACCAGGGCCGGTCCCTGGTGCCCAAGGCGGTCCCTGGGCTGCAGCGATGGCTGGCCACGGCAGGAACTGAGCCCAAGTGGTGACGCCGTGGGGGAAGCGTGCAGATATGGGGGGTGGGGAGACAGGGGTGCTGGCCCGGCCACGAGCTAGGCTTGAGCCCACAACAGCCAGGCTGCAGTGCCAGCACCCTGGGCCTGCTGTCCCTCACCAGGGGGAGGACGCAGCAGGCCACCGAGGCCCGCGGTGCGGAGGGTGCCGAGCGTCGGTGAGTCTGACGACCTGCTCCGACTGTCACATCCACGCCCTGGCCTCCCACGCTCTCGGACGCCAGCCTTCCACACCTGAGGGCACAGCCGCTACCACAGGGACCCACCCGTCCTCTTCAGCTGGGCACAGGCCCATGGGGCAGACCGGCAGGGTTCCTGCAGCCGCCGGGGAGGGGGGCAGCGACCACGCCTCTCCCTCCCCAGGCGCTCACCGCCCGGCACAGCAGCCTGACAGGAGAGCGATCCCTGTGGAGCCCCCTCCCCGGCCGGACAGTGTCGGGGATGCTGACCCCGGGCTCAAACAGGACCCCGAGCACCTGGCTCCAGGCCTAGCTGGCCCCCGTGCACACGGAGCAGCCACGTTCCAACGCCCAGGACCCCCGGCCTGCCGCTGGGGCTGCACCTGTTGTGTGAGCGCACGGGGACTCCAGGCTTCCAGGACACACCCCGGCTCCCGCGGGAGCCCCGAAGTCCACACCACAGGGCCCGCCCCCTCCACTCCTACACCCCACGGGAAGACGACGCGTGGATTTCAAAAAGTTCCACCCCAGCAAAGCCTCTCGGCCCCGTTTTCCCGGGAACTTTCTGAAGTCCCCTCGGGTTTGCAGATGGGGCCTTTGGGCGGGGGGTGGGGGGCTCGGGTCCACAGGAAGCTGTGGGGGTGGAGCCCCAGGGTGGGCGCGGGCCGGGCTCAGGCCTCCCGATGGGGAGGACAACCCTGCGCCGTGGCCGGAGCGGACACCCGGCCTGCCCCCTCCCCGGGCGGAGCAGCCTCCCACACCCCACCCTGGCTCCAGGACCCCCACCCGTCGGCCGACTCACCCCGGGCCCTGCTCAGAAGCCCAGGGTCCAGGACTGGGCAGGCCCGGGCCGGGAGGTGCCAGTCTGACGCCCCCATTTCTGAAGCCGCGCCCCCAGGCCCCAGGTCCGGCAGGGGTGCGACAGGAGCGCCCCCGGGGGTGCTGGGCCCCCTGCCCAGGAACCTAGGGGCCCCCCGGACACCGCCCGCGCCTCCGCAGCGAGCGCGACGCCGCTTCCGGCCCCCCAGGGCCCACCCACCCGGCCTCGCGGCTGCAGGGCCCCTGACCGCGCAAGTCCAGGCCCGGGTTGGGGGTCCGGCCCCGCGGGGCTCCCGAACCCCACCGTCCGGGCAGACCCGCACCCCGGGCCCTGCTCGGCGCCCGCGCCCTCGCCTCCGCCGCCGGCCGCGCGCAGCGCCCCGAGAGCCCGGGCCGCCCGCGCCCGCGCCCGCGCTCACCGGCCGCCGCGCTGCTCAGCCGGCCTCATGCGGCCCGCGGACCCGGCGGGCGGGGGCGCCGGACGGGCCGGACGGGCCGGGGTGCGCCGCGCGGCATGTCGGGAAGCGCGCCCGCCCGCGCCCCCGGGTCCTAGCGCGCGACGGCTGGGCCGGCGGCGCGGGTTCGAGCCCCGCCCGGCCCGCGCGGCCTCGCCGAGCCCTGGGCCGCGGCGCTGAGCGGCGCCGAAACCCAAGGGTGCCGCGAACCGTGGGTGCGCACCGAGGACGCGGCCGTGAGCAGGGCCAGAGGGGACGGGGCGCCAGCGCTGCGGAGCTCCGACCCCAGCGGACGGGGTCCCCTGTGCGCCCCCCCAGGGGGCAGGGCGGCCACGCAGCTGGCCGGAAGGATCCCTGCACGGGGACCAGGGTGCGTCCAGGTTCCCGGAAGAGAGGCCAACCCAGCCCTTGTGGTGCCAGGCCCCCAGGTCAACCTCCTGTCCATCACTGTTGACCACTGTGCCAGCAGTGTGTGGCCATCGCTGCCCTCCTGGCCCCCTCCGTCGCTGGCCACACCCAACCGCCTAGCAGGAGGCATGCCCGACCCCTCTGCCACCTCCTGCCCAGCACTTGCCTGGTGTGGCAGGGACCAAGGGTCCAGTGCTGGCTTTTGAGGGTCCTCCTGGAAGCCCTCCCCCACACCCAGAGGGCCGCTGCCCGCCTGCCCAGCTCAGGGCCCGGCCCTGGCAGGGAGGAGTGGGGGGGGCACGGGTGCTTCAAAGGCTCTCACCTGGGCTAGGGGGCTGTGGGACAGGAGGTGCCAGGAGACCGGCCTCCAGGCTGGGGGCGGGAACGGCGAGGGGGGGCTGGCAGAGAGACCGAGGCAGAAGCTTGCAGCTCAGGCAGGGGACAGGCAGGAGTGTGTGGGGTGGGTTCACAGTGGGGCAGAGAAGACCCCTCCCCAGGTCCACGTGGACACGACGGGAGAGAGGTCAGCACGGCCTGGGCGCAGTGACCACAGCCTGTCCCATGCCAGAGCGGGGGCAGCTGGCCTGGTGCTCAGGGGGAGACTCAGCGGCAGCCGTTGGCGCTGCTCAGGGGAGGAGGGGGCGGGCTTCTTGTGAAGAGGGGGCGGGGTGAGAAGCAGGGGCCTGCGTGGGGGGGGGTCGGAGGAGGGAGGCCCCAGAGGGCCGGCCCAGCCCCGCCCTTTCAGGCAGAGCCAGAGGACCAGGTCTAGGTAAGTCTTGGGCCACCACCTCCCCGGCAGCTCTGGCCAGCTGCACACACAGGGCTGAGGGCTCACTCTCCCTCGACAGGCCTTGGTGGGTGACGTCGGCAGGCCGCTGCCCCGTCCCGGTCCCACCAAAGACAGCAAGGTGGCTCCGCAGAACCTAAGGCCTCCCAGGCAGCTCGGCAGCTGCTGTGCCCCGCCCCCCGCCCCCACACTGCCCTTGGCTAGCCTGGCAAAGTCAGAGCTGGACTCCACACTGCCCAGACCACCGGGTCCCCTGCAGGACTCCGGACCACCACTACTCTGAGCCAAGATGCTGGGTGTACAGGGCAAGTTGGGGCCCCGGTGGGTGGGGGTGGGGATACCAGCTGCAGGGCTCAGCTGCGTGCCGTGGCGAGGTCCCAGCTCTCAGCAAACACCTCCACCCGCGGCCGGCGTCACTTGGGTTCCGTTGGGTCTCCTCGGCTGCTGTGCCTGGCCCGCCGCTGTGGCAGGCGCCGAGCATCTGGCCTGGTGCTCAGGGTTCCTGTGGAAGTGTTGAGTGCCACCCAGGAGGCCGGGGACACCACGCAAGGACATTGCTGACCTGGGGAGGCAGTCCCCCCAGGGTGGCCAGCGCCTAGAAATGGTGGGCCACTTCCTAGGCAAAGCCCGGGCCCAGAGCCGCCGCCCTGACCTGCCTCCATCACCCCAGGGTAGGAACCAGGCTTCCAGGGCGGCCCCACCCCACGCGCAGCCCCCCCAGTTTTTGCAGCCGGCTGTTCCTGAGCTGCTGACCCTGCTGCCCCCCAGTGGGTCCCTCCTCTAGGCACCTGCGAGTGGAGACTCAGCCCCCAGGGAGGCATCGCCTGCAGTGGACGGGGCAGCTCGTCCCGACTCCTGGCACCCATGTTCAGGGGAGCCCAAGGAGGGGGCTGCCAGGTGCTCCCCGCCGTGGCCCCAGCCCCATGGATTTCTGGCCCAGCTGCCGCTGCGCTCTGCCCCAAAGAGCAGCAGCCTGCAGCCCCCTGGGACCAGCCTTGTCCCACTGAGCCCTGGGCCGGGTGAGCACCTCCAGACCACACCAAGGGAGCCCCTGCGGGGAAGCCTTCCCGGACCCCGCCCCCCACCTCCTGGCAGGGAACCCCAACAGTTGCCGGGCCCCAAGCAGCTGGCAGGGTGTGGGGGGCGTCTGTGCCATGATGTGAGGGGTGCCAGCCCGGTGTTCCTGCCTCCCTGTGGCTGTGGCAGGGACCTGGGGGCCTGCAGTCCCTACCCCACAGGACCCGGCATCCTGGGTGGCACTCAACACCCACAAGCGTTATCAGAATAGTATTTATTGATATGCTCAGTGCTACCTTGTTAATACTGCGTCATGTTGCCATGTGGCTGAGGTAATAGGGGCGGGACCAGATGGCCCGACCAGGGCCCCCACAGGAAGAGGCGGGGCCTCGGCTGGGTGGCTGGGGGCCCGGGTGGGGGCGTGGTTATTGCGATGGACTGTTTCCCTCGTTTGCACACTGGCCCCTGCGCCTGCTGTCCCACAGCTGCTCACATGCACACGCCTGGTCACACACGCATGTCACGTGTGCACACGCTCACGCTCCCACACGCAGGCTCACTCACACACACTCACCTCCCACGTGCACACTCCAGGCTCAGGCTCGCTCGCGCACACATCTGAACCTCACAAACTGGCCTGCTCACGCTCCCACACGCAGGCTCACGCACTCACCTGCACAACTCACACCCACGCACACACATGTTCACGCACACTGGAGCCGCTGCCCTTGCCCACGCTTGCATGCTCTGCCTTCCACCCACTCACACGCACCCCAGTCTGTCTGGAACCCATCCTAGCCTCCTGATGATAAAGATGCTCATTACAGTAACATAGTAAAATAAGGTGTGTGTCAGGCTACAAGGAGAAAGTGCACGTGGGAGTGCGGGAGGGCGGCTCCCAGCTGTTACTGCCCGAGGACAGTGGCCCCCTGGGGCGAGGCCCAGCGGCCCCTTCGCTGGCTGGGGGCCCCTCGCCGTCCCGCCACGGCCCAGGCTCATGACAAAGTTGGCTAAAAAAATAAACTCTTCTCTTCTCACAGCCCAGCACCAGCGCCCAAGCGCCTGACGCAGAGAGCGGCGGCCTCGGCCCGCACCGGGATGGATGGCCGCTGCCCCCCACCTCGGCGCCACAGCGATGCCATGAGGGGCCAGGCTCCCCGCTGAGCGGGTGGGCAGGCACCGGCCCCGCGGCGGGGGGAGGGAGACTGGGGCGAGTGGGAGGCGCGTGGCACCGAGACCACGCAGGGCCCCGGCCGCGCTCATGCAGAGCGGCCCTCAGCCCTCAGAATTCCACTGTGTTCACAACCGTTCTGGGCTCGTCGAAGGTGGCGATGAGCAGCTGCTGGGTGGGGGGGATGGCGATGAGGTCGCTCATGTCGGGGGCCACGCGGGGACCCCCGTCCTCCTCCTCCCGGGCCTCGTACAGCGTGTTGATGTGGAGCAGGGGGTGAGTGGCATTTCGGCTCAGGATGGCGAGGGGGTCGGCCTTGCCCAGGCCAGCTGGTGACGACAGGGAGGCCGCGGCAGGGGCAGCCGGGGGCGAGCAGACGTGGAACGGGCCCCCGGGGGGCAGCCCTGCCCTGCCGGGCTCTGCGGGGAACGGGAGTTCCTTTTCGGGGAGCGGAGCATCTGTGGGCGGCCGAGAGCGGGGAGGGGGCGGCGTCACGCGGCTGCGCCGTGGGGGCTGCGCCCTCTCCCTGCAGCCCCCAACTCCGGACCGGCTGGGGCTCCTGACTCCTCCTGTTCGGGGACAGTCCTGGACACCCCTGCCCAGCCAGCAGCAGCTACCGGAGTGCCCCGGGGCCCACCTTACTCCCCCTCGGGGCGCCCCAGGGCCCCCACTTTGAGGCTAATGCGCCTGCAGCCCCGCCCCCTCCCACCGCGGTTCTCTGGGGCCAGGGGAAGGGGTCCTGCCCAGCTCTCCCCAGCCCGGCCCAGCCCGGCTTCTTACCTTTGGCGGGCGCTGCGCCCAGACCCAGCCCCCGCTCCTCGGCCTGAGACAGGAAGCCCCCCTCCTGGCTCCGGGAGGCGGGCAGGGCCGCCGGCGTGGGCTCGGGCTTGGCCTTCTTCGTGCCCAGGATGTAGGGGTGCACGTCCAGGGAGAAGTGGCGCGCGTGCTTCTTGTCGGGCGCGGGGCCCGAGTCCCCGCCGCCGCCGCCGCCCTTGTAGTGGTGCGCGGCGCGCGCGCCCGCGTCCAGCAGCGGGGCGATGAGCGTGTCGGTGGTCTTCCTGCGCACGGGCTTGGGCTTGTCGGCCTTGCCGCTGTCCACGCGCGCCACGGCCAGCGGCTCCTTGAAGGGCTGCGGCAGCGGGTTGCCGGAGGGGATCCACTTCATCTTGCGTCGCGGCCGCTTCACCACGGGCGGCTCGGCGGAGCCCGCGGGGTCGGCGCCTGGGTCGGCGCCGGGGTCGGCCGTCTGCACGCCCGAGTCGCGCACCGTGGGCGTGGCGTCGTGGTTGGACTGGGCCAGCGCGGCCAGCAGCTGCCGCACCACGTTGTCGTACATGAGGTCGCTCTCGTTGGTGATGAAGTCCAGGCGGTTGAGCGACTTGATGTGGTCGCGGTTCTCGTTGCAGAACATGGCCAGGATGTTGATGTCGCAGAACTGCGAGCGGCGCCACTGCCGGCGCGTCTTGATGCCCACCTTGTGCAGCTTGTCGAAGATGAAGTTGCTCTTGCGGAAGATGAACAGGTGCACCAGGTTGACGAGGATGACCAGGTTCATGAAGCAGAGCAGCACGATGTCCACGCCGGCGATGATGCGCTGCAGCTGCACGGACGGCAGCTTGCAGCTCACGCGCACGGCGGGCGCGGCGCCCAGCGCGCAGGTGAACTCGTTCTGCTTCTGCGTGGCGTAGTAGGTGCACAGGTAGGAGATGGGCACCACGCTGAGCAGCAGGATGAGCACGTGGCGCGCCAGGTACAGCTTGGCCAAGAAGTTGCTGCGGCCGCGGCGCTCCAGGTACTTCTCGAACAGGTTCTGCTCCGGGCTCTTCTCCTTCTCCGCGTTCTCGATGATCTCCCGCCGCTCCCGCTCCGTGATGCCAGGCCCCTTGGACTGGATCTGCTTTTCGATCTTGGGCGCCCGGCCCTCGGCCGCCCGGTGGTAGCAGTTGTCGATCTCCTGCAGCAGGAAGTTGAGCTCAGAGGTGAGGCGGGTGGCGGCCAGGAACTCCCAGCCCAGCGCCGGCACGTACATGATGGCGGCGAAGGCCAGCAGCGCATAGGGCAGGAACTTGTGCTCGAACAGCGAGGGCCACAGGCTGGCGTCCACGCCGGGCAGCGCGTCCCGCAGCTCCGTCCAGCAGTAGCCGCGGGCGTACAGCGCCTGGTCGCGGGTGAAGTTGTGAGGGGTGTAGCAGTAGATGGGTTCCTCTGGGGGCAGAGAGGAGACACGGGCTGGGGTGGGAAGAAGGGGCTGGCCTGGGGTGAAGGGTACAGGTCAGGCCCCTCGCCGGAGGCCTCCCACTCCGGCCCCCACCCCACCGCTGCCCGGCTCCTGCAGGAACTGCTGCTTCCCAGCGCGGCCCAGGCCTGCTTGCCCGCAGAGGACCTGACCAAGGCGGGCTGAGGGGCTGGCCCTGGGGACGGAGTTCCTCTCCATAGGCCCCATGTGCACGGGGAAGCCGAGTCCCAGAGAGAACCAAGACAGCCCCCGGCTCAGCTGGGGTCTCCTTAGCAGTGCAGCTGGACCCAGGTCCTGGTCCTCGAGACCCCCTGCCCTGGGGGAGAAAGCCCAGGAACCCTGGACGTGGGACAGGCACGGTTGGGGAGGACCCGCCTGTAGAGTGCCGGAGTGCAGGAGACACAGCCACGGCTGCGCCGCCTCCCCCACAGGGAGGGGACGCCAGAGGTGCTGCCCGCAGCTGCGCCCAGCCCAATGCCAGGCACCTGGGGGGCTCAGGGCCCAGGCCCTGGCCAGGTCAGGCGTGGGCTCTCACGCACCTTCCTCCATGGGTCAGGCCAGCACCCCCAGCCCCAGGGGGCCGGAACAGGCCCACCCCTGGGCTACCAGCCTCCACTTGAGGGTGCTGTTGGGTCCCGAGATGCCCTGGGGAAGGGGCCGGCTGGGGTGAGCCTTGCTCAGACAGGTGAGTGGGGGCTCCGTGAGGCAGGGACCACATCTACAAGCCCATGAGAGCCCGGGGCTGGCTGTGGGTGGAGGTGGGAGGCTGGGGGACCTGGTGGCCGCTGGGCTCGGCGAAGAGCAACCCCAGGGAGGCGAAGGCGTCGCTGCCCTCACGTTAACTGTGCATGGTCTTTTTGACGAGCGACACTCTCCTCCCTGGCCTGGCCTGCTTGGCCCTGGCCCTGGGGGAATAACAGTGGGGGGCGGCACAGCCCCCGGGCACAGCCTGTGGCCCCACCAGCTCCCGTCCGCAGCGGTGCAGCGCTGGCCCTGCTTCCCCAGCTGCTGCCGACGGCGCCACAGGGCACAGGGGCACAGCAGCAGGGCCTCCTCCTGCCCCCAGCTGCTCCCACCTGTGGCGGTCCCTGGCACTCCTGCTGGCCACAGGGGCCCCGTGTGAGGGCAGGGCCCAGCTGAGTGAGACAGTGGGCAGTGGGCCACTGAGCCGGGGCCCAGCTCAGACACAGACACTGCCATGGGTGTGCTAGAGGGAGACCCAGGGGCCTGCCCTGTCCAGATGTCAGGGCACAGTCTGTTCTGGGGGGCAGTGCTGTGTGGGTGGTGGGGGCACCCTGGCCATCCCCCATCAGAGGACATGCAGGGACCCCCTTAGCAGCTGGGAGCCTGCCTGGGCCCTTGGCACAGGATCCTCAGAGCCCTGAGGGTTCCTGCGTGTGCCACTGCTGTGCCACGGGGCCCAGCCCAGCCCTGCTCAGTGTCAGGGTCCCACCAGGCTCAGGCATGTCTCTGCCCCACCGTGTGCATCGACTGCCCCCACCCCGCGGTCCAGCAGCGCACGGCCCCACGGTGCCCCCTATGAGAGCAGAGCTGGTCCCGGCCGGCTGCCCTCACCTGCTGACCAGACCCCACCCCGTCGCCCCCACACCTGCTCATGACCCTCTGCTCTCAGGCCACTCGACACAGTGGCCTTGCAGGCTGTGGGATACTTGGCTGCCCATGGATGCCCACGGCCTCACCCCCAGAACTGTGACTGTTCCGTTCAGGTGTGGTCAGGTCCTGGGTTACCCAGGGGGATAAGGTGACCACAGTGGTCCTGATAGGAGCAGTCTGAGGGTGCAGGCCCAGGAGCCCAGGGAAGAGGCAGGAGCCTCAGGAGGACCTCACCGTGCCCCTGGGTGGTCCACCCCACAGTGTCCCGAGGCCGAGCTGCTAGGTCCTGGAAGGCGACAGCACAAGCTCACCTGGTGTCCTGGATGAGCAAACAGGGAGTGTCCCCTGGGCAGTCTGCGCTGGCACCTGCACACTGGACCTGCTCGCTGACCTCCTCCAGCCCCCCGAGAGCCCAGGCTCACCCATAGCTCGGCAGACCGATGGACCACACAGAACCTGGCCCATGGTCCCTGATGGACTGCCGCCAGAGCGGCTGACCACAGCCTCCTACACCCCATGGGTCCCCAGCTGGCAGGGCCACGTGTGGCTCCCGCCTGTAAGGCGCCCCGATTTGCATCACGTCTGGAGGAGCCACATGCATCCTGGGAGGACCCTGGGTGATTCCAGGTTCTGTGAGGCACCAAGGTGACGCAGGTCAGAGGCAAGCTCCGGGCTGGACAGTGTCCAGGCAGCTGCTGTCCTGCTGCCTGCGGCTGCACGCAACCGCCCATCCCCATGCAGCAGCTACCTGGAGGCCTCCACCAACCCCCAGCTCCTTGGGGAACCTCAGCCCAGGTCACCAGAGACCCAGCACCCACCTGCTACAGCCTGGAGGCCAGCCCTGTCCATGTGCCGGACCCTCTCCACACACGGAGGCCTGGAGGGGCCGGGGAAGGGCCTGGGCATGAGGGACAGGTGGGCACAGGTGCTGACGCAGCTGGGGTTGCCGAGCGCCCAGCTGTGGGCCTGCCTTGCTGCACCTGCCTGTCCTGGGCGGGCTGTGTGCCAAAGACGACATACCACGGTCCTGCCCACCGGGCACCAGCGAGGTCTTTGCAGATGTCAGGGGGGTGCAGGGTCCAACCCCCCCGAGAGGCACCCTCGGGAGGGCGCCTGAGTGCACACAGACACAGAGATGGGGGACACAGCCCCCACGGGGAACCCCGGGGCTTGCCCCTGGCCACAGAGGCTGAAGGGGCAGGAAGACCCCCCGGGGGGCCCACACCCTGGTCTCAGACTTCTGCTGGTCTAATCCCCCTGGTGAGCAGGCTTTTCATGGCCACTGCGGGAAGATAACCCATGGCACACCTGAGCACACCTGTGCACACCTGGGTGTGTGCATGCTTGCAGGATGGTGTGTGCTGCCTCCTGTCCCGTCTGTCAGATGCCCAACCCTGGCCATCGCTGTCCAAGCATAACCTCCTGTCCAGGTTATGGCGACTCCCAGGAGCCCAGGGATCTGGGGGACAGGCCGACTGTGACCCCGACTCCGGGAGGCCGACCCCGGGGAGGGGGAACCAGGCGCCGGGCGGGGTGGGGGTTGCCGCCGGGTGGCCCGCCTCACCTGCGAAGTTCTTGGTGAAGACCAGGGTGACCAGCAGGATGGGCACGAGCACGGTGCCCATGGTGACCACGCGGTCGAACGGCAGCTCGAGCTTCAGCGGCAGCAGCAGCGCGGCCAGCGCGCCCGCCTTCTCGTCCTGCGCGCCGGGCAGGATCAGCTCCCGCAGCTTCTCGCCCGCCAGCAGCGCGGTCGCCATGTCCGCCGACTGCTCCAGGAGGTGTTGCATGGGGGGCGCGGGGCCCGCGGGGGGCCGGGGGCGCAGGAGCGGGGCGCGGGGCCCGCGGGGGGCCGGGGGCGCGGGAGCGGGGCGCGGGGCCCGCGGCGGGGGCGGCCGCCGGCGGCGCGGGGGGCGGGTGCGGGGCGGCCGCCTCCGCGGCAGCCCCGGCCCCGCGCCCGGCGCGTCCCTCCCGGCGGGGGCGGCGGCCGGCGGAGCGCCGCTGTCCCTGCGGCCGAGGCCTCGCTCTGCGCGGGAGGGGGGCTGTTTACCTGCGGCGGCTCCGCGGCGTGGCTCCGCCCCCTCCCGCCACGCAGATGCGGTGCGGGCGATGACTTTGCAGAAAAAAAATTTATTTTTTTTTGAATTGAGCGAAGAGAACGCACAGGGACCGGTCGGCGAACCCCGGCCCGCGGGCCGAGCCGGAGCCCGAGGCGTCACCGGCCGCGGCGCGGGCGCCTAGAGCGGCCGGGCGGCCCGGGAGTCGCGCCCCACGCGGGGGTCCCTGTCCCGCACGCTCCCCGCCGCCGGGGCGCGGAGACCCCCACTGCCCGGGGGCGTGGCCGGCATGGGCGTGGCGACCGGACGCCCCCTCCCCGCACAGGCTCCGCGGCGCCCGCGCGTCCCTCGGCGCCGCCTGCTCGCCCTCCCGCAGCCGCCGCAGCCCGCTCCGCTCTCCGTCCGCAGGCGTCCCGAGGGTGCCCGCCCCTGGGCGTCCTGACGCGTGGGTCTGGACCCCACCATCTCGCGGCGCGTCCGCGCCCCCCGACCCCTTCCCGGCGGAGCTGACGGTCCGCACCGCGTTTGTAAGGTGCTGGGTGCGGTCGCGGCTAATCCATCCGCAGAGGCCGCCTGGCGCGCCAGTGTTTTCTACCCGCTCGGGGTGGGCCCGAGGTCCGGGGCTGCGCACCCCTTGGCTGGGCACACTGTGGAGCCTGGGGGCCGGCGCTCCTGGCTCCGCTTGTTTTACCGCCCCCCACGTAGCTCGGGGAAGGTGGCCGCCCCCAGATAACCCCGACGTCCCTAGATAACCCAGGCCGCCCAGAGCCAGGAGCCCGAGCGCTCCAGCCTTCCGCCGCCTCCTGGAAGCATTGGCAGGAAGCTGTAGAGAAAGCGGAGAAACTGGAGGGGACCAGCACAGCGGATGCGGGAGCAGGTGCCCCAAGCCGCGCCACAAGGCCCGCCGAGCGCCGGCTCACCTTTCGCAGCCCTTCCTGGCTCAGCCCCGGGCCTGTGACTGGACCACCTGCAGTCTACACACGGTGCATGTCTCCGTTTATTTACGGCTTCTTTACACCCTGTAACAGAATTCAGCCTCTTGGGTGGGTGTTTGATGTATTGGCTAAGACGCTCTGTTTGGGACCTCTGTGTCGCATATCCGGCCCCTGCTACAGCAGATCCTGGGAGGCCGCAGGTGATGGCTCAGGCACTTGGTCCCTGGCGCCCCCTGCGACATCTGGATGCAGTTCCCAACTAGAGGTTAGGCCTGGCCCAGCCCTGGCTGTTGCAGACGTTTGCAGAGTGAACCAACAGACAGGAGATGTCTCTCAAATAGCAATAGAAATCTCTAAACCGCCCTTCCTGCACTGGTTTGCGACGCGGTTTCCTACATGCACCTGTTTCTCTCTGAAGCATGTCGGGCACTGAGTGCCCAAGAACGCTGCTGACTTCCAGGTGTGACCGGCGTTGGCGCTGTGGGTGCTGGGCCTTTGACCACCAGCTTTGCATGGTGCCCCATGGCTGGATGTGACCGAGCGCCTGAGAGCCCCTGGGCAGGCCTGTAGGGCCTGGCAGACCTGAGACCTGGCCCGGGGCCCCAGCACCTGCTGCTCCACTCAGTGGCCACTGGATGCCGCCCTCACTCCTGGTGGTGGTGGTGGTGGGGGGCTAGATGGGTGCCGGGAGGGAATCTGTACAGAGGGGGCAGAGGTCGATGACACCCTGGATAGGGGCTCAAATCCTGCGGGACCCTGTCTCTGCTGCCCTCCCAAGAGGATGCGTGGGGAACAGGGCCTACCGCTGCCGTTGTCACAGAGTGGCGTGGCCCGGAGAACACGCCTCCCAGCTCCTGGCTCGGGAAGGAGCCGCCTCACTGGAGCAGCTTGCCCTCTGGGGATGTGTTAAACTGTGGCCCCAGGGTGGGCGTCAAGTCACCAGCGTCTGCACCTGCACTTGGCTCACCTCCTGCCTGCTCCGCCCGATTCCAGCTTCCCGAGGACGCACACCCTGGAGAGCAGCAGGTGATGGCTCCAGTACTTGGGTTCCTGCCACCCACCTGGGAGGCCAGAAGGGGGCTCCCGGCTCCAGCCTGGCCCAGCCCTGGCTGTGGGGGGCTTTTGGGGAGTGAACCCAAAGATGGAAGATCTCCGTCTCCCTCTCTTTGTCTCTGCTTTTCAAATAAAATGAAAGCAAAGAACAAAGCCTCAACATCCATTTCCGCTTATTTAGGCAGCTAAATTTTCTCAGCTCTTACTTTTGTCATGGAGAGCAGAGACACCCTACAGGTCATGGGACATCCAGGTTTAGTTATGCATGGAACTGGCAACACAGACGCCCCTCAGGAGCACTTACGATGGTAATTTTTTTTTTTTTTTTAAGGAGGCTGAGTTACAGATGGAGAGAGGGAGAGACAGAGAGATCTTCCATCTACTGGTTCGCTCCCCAAATGGCCCCAACAGCCAGAGCTGGGTCCATCTGCAGTCAGGAACCAGGAGTTCCTTCCAGGTCTCCCACGTGGGAGCAGGGGCCCCAGCACTTGGGTCATCTTCCACTGCTCTCCCAGGCCACCAGCAGGGAGCTCGATTGAAGAGCAGCAGCCATGTCTCGAACCGGTGCCCACATGGGATGCCGGTGCTGCAGGCGGAGGCTCAGCCTGCTGCCCACAGTGCCGGCCCCTTATGAGAGTAAGTCTAACAACCCATGTGGGCCGTGGGCTCACAAGTGCAGGCAGTGGCCTGAGCGGTCAGAACAGGCCAGGCTGCCGCGTGGGTGTCAGGGTGGCAGTGGGCTCCTGGCACCCACTGCAACTGAGCAGCCTCCACCCAGTGGGGCTTCTCTGGCCAGAGCTGGCCACCAGCTCACAGCCTCGTGTGTGGGGGTGGAGGGCAATGGTGGCAAACCCCATGGTGTGCCCAAAGGAATAGGGTCACCTGTGACACCCAAACTCTGTGCTAGGGGACAATTCTGTGGGGGAAATGGAACGGAACCGAGCGTCCAGCTGTGAAAACAGCCACGTGGGAGGAAGAGGAGCCACGTGGGGGAGGGGGCATCCAGCTGGCTCCTGAGCGAGGGAGGGTCTTGCCCCCAAGGCACCATGACCCACACAAAGACCCCATCACACTGGCGCCAGGCCTGAGTGGCCGGCCCGGACTCCCCGATGTCCTGTGGCCAGCTGAGCTGCTCCCGGATTCTGACCACAGAACCAGGAGGTGGGATGCTATGGCTACCGACAGAACTGCTGTGGGGGGCAGTTCATCCTCAGGCCATGACCAATGAGGACAAGGCAGCGTGGCACTAGGCACCCCTTGGGAGATACCAGGAGGGGCCGGGGGCTCTGAGTGACAGCCAGTGAGTCCCTGCTGGCCCTGGAAGCTATCTCCTCCCACCGCCACCCACATGGTGCCTGTGCAGGATGTCAGAGCACCGGCTGGAGCCTGAGCCAGCAGCCCAGGGACCCTGGACCCTCCTCTGCTGTTGGTCTCCGGCACAGCTCTGGCCTCTGTGCCTGACCTTCCTCGAGGGCCTGACCCTGCTGTGTGTGCTGGGACACTGGGGGCACAGCCCAGGAGCTGCTTCCTGTCCAGGTCTGACATCTCCTGGCTTGTGCAGGTCTTCGGGGGGCACCAGCACCTTCCAGGCACGGAGGTACTCCAGGGGACCCAGCAGCCTGCTCCTTCTGCTGATACCCCATTCTCATGATTGTCCTGAGGCAAGAGCTGGGGCTGTGCCGTCTGCCAGTGAGGACTGGGCAGAGCGAGGCCTGGCTGGGCCTGTGTCAGCCTCCAGCAGAGCCTCAGGGCCGGCGTGGGACTGCCTGTGCTGGGCTGTCCCTTTCTTGCCAATCCTCCCTGCCACTGCGACTCCAGGGACCGGCAGACGGCGGCTGCCTGTACAGGTGCCTTGCCCAGGTGAGCACAAGGTGCAGTCTTCCTGTGGCCCAGACGCAAGGCAGCTCCCGTGCTGGGATTCTGCTGGGCAAGACCTCGAGGTGGAACGATGTCCAACACCCACACCACGCATCAGACACCCCAGCTTCTGCAGCTGGAGGCAGCTGAGCTCCTGCCTCCCCTCCCTGGGCCACTGCCCTCCCCGAGTCCTGCCTCCCTGATCCCCTCAGCTGCCCTGGTGGACACAAACCCTCACGCCAGTCCTCCCAGCCCACAGCCCACAGCCCCCAGTCCCCAGTCCCCAGCTGACAGGCAAGGCCAGCTCTGCAGAGGGAGGGGGCGACTGGGGCGGTGGGGAGGTGCAGTGTTCAAAGCCCCCGAGCTGGGTTTAGTGCTCACTGCTGCCTTGGTAACCTCATCGTAACTCATGACACGGCTTGGCTGTGTGATGGGAATGTGGGGCCCACGTGGGGGGTTTCTTGTGTGGCCACTGCTGTTCGGTGCTCCATCCTGCCTACAGGTACAAAATCCTCATGGACCCCCAGTGTGTGCCAAAAGGGTGGCCAGGAGGTCATGCTCTGACCCAGAGTTGGGGCTTTGAATGAAGTGTGACGGCCCTGGACACAGCGGGTTATGCCCCACATCCTGTAGTGAGTGCCGGCTGCTCCACTCCAGTCCAGCTCCCTGCTAATGCACCTGGGAGAGCACTGAAGATGCCCGTTAGGGCCCCTGCCACCCATGCAGGAGACCCGGACAGGATTTCACTCGTGGCTTCGGCGTGGCCCAGACCCAGTGGGGCCACCCCTCGTCCTCCTCCCTTGAGACTCCAGGCTGCCCCCTGGACCCAGCCTCCACCAGTCATGCTGCTCTGCACGGGGTTGCCCCGGAGGCGCCATGGGAGGAAGCTGGGTCCTCCTGACTCCTGCCTCCCAGGGGGAGCTGGGCAGCGACCTCCTGGAACCAGCATGTGTGTCCCTGACAGAAGGGCCAGGGCCTGTGGACACTGCACACGGCTGGGCAGCTGCCACAATAGGCACAGGAGCCCGTGGGGCATCTCATGAAAAAGCTTCGTGGCAGAGGCGCGCTCTGGGGGCAGGGCGGTCACTCTGGGCACCTGGGGGTAGGGAAGCTGGCGTGGGCAAGACTGGCCCCGGCCACCTGCCTCGGGGGATATGCCCCACGTCTGCCCAGGGCCACCTCTGGTTGCTGCTGTGACCTGGGCACCTCACGGCAAACCTGGCCGGTTCTCTGATCTGAAGGCCTGACCCTGTCATCAGGGCTGCTCAAAGTTAGGCCACAGCCAACCCCGACCACTGCACTGTTCCTGGACCTACGAGTGAACGGGGTGGGCCAGAGTGGGCACACTGGTGTGGTGCTCCACCTTGGCAGGGCTGGTCCCCCTGGGGTGCCGGCTCCAGGTCAGCCCAGGCCCCTGTGGGGATGCACCCAGCACCTGGACATGGGGCGAGGGAGAGACACTGCACGGTTGCAGAGATGGGCAGCTCCCACCTGCCCAAGGGGCTGCCCCGCAGCACTGAGCCCGCTGCTCGGCTGAGTGGCTCGGCTCCCTCAGCACCACAGCCGCAGGGCCAGGGCAGCGCCGCTCTCGGCAGCTGGGGTTGCAGGGCATGAAGCTGCCCCACTGGCCACAGCCAGATGCAGGCCCAGCCACTGGCGACGGCGACGGCGACGGCGGAGGGAGCTCCAGCGTCCCACCTGGCTCCCAGGAGCACTGGGTGCAGACGACCCCACTGTCCAGGGGCCCTGCCTGCACCTGCACGCACCCCCTTGGCACATCAACTCCAGCTGCCTTCCTGAGAACACGGGGCCTACAGTGGGGCGCCTGCCAGGAGGCGGCGCCCTCCTCTCTCCAAAGTCAGGTGTGCAGGCCTCGGTGCGTCCATCTGGCTGAGCCTGATGGAGCTGTGGCACTTGCAACCCCTGCTTCCGAGGAGTGAATCTGGGGGTGGGGTGGGCCCGTGGCTGTGTTGGGGGCCGTGCTGGCCAGTGCACCTCTCACAGTGGGGACGGCAGGCAGAATCGGGTTGGCCCCCACTCCCCAGCCGTCTGCCCATGTGGGCAGCCTCTCCCAGCCCAGGCTGTGGCCCTGCCTCCTGCCATGCTGCTTCCCAGGACCACACCAGGTTCCCGATGATGGGGGACTTGCCGTTGAGCCTTCTCAGCGTGGCTGAGCTCTGGGTCTGGCCCTGTCTCCCGACATACACGGCAGCCTCTGGCGCTGCCAAGTCTCCAAGGACAGGAAGCTGCTTCACAGAACTGCTTGCCATGGAACCACACAGCTCCGAGCTCGGCGTCTGCGTGGGCATGGTCGGATCTGCTCTGGGTCAGAGGGGACAGGAAGGGGTTCCTGCACAGGCCCTGCCCAGTAGCACTGGGGCCCAGAGCAGCCAAGCTGGTAGCCCCTCCCCAAGCAGAGCTTCTCAGAGCCTGCGCTATGCACGCCCACCCCTTGCCTATAGCCCTTGCCGGCTGCCTGGCACAAAGCTGGCTCAGGACAGAGGGCAGTGAGGTTGTCTCCAAAGGTTGTGGCCAGCAGGGATCGGAGGCCACGCGCCACCCTGGTCATGATGGACACAGCACATCTCAGGTGCAAAGGAAGCTGGGGCCATTGAGGGTTTATTCTGGTGGTGGGGGTGGGGGTGGGGGTGGGGGTGGGGACGGCAGTGACTGCCCAGTGGCAGGAGCAGGCTGGAGTGAACAAAAATCAGCAGAGAAACTGGGATGACCCCAGACCCACTGTGGCCACAGCCACAGTGCGGTTGAGAGCCCAGGGGTCCGGCTGTGAGGCACATCTCTGGTTGTCAGACACTGAGCTCCAATCCGCTTCCGCCTGTCCGTCCCGTGGCTCTGGCACCGCTGGACGGGGCTGTCAGCTGCGGGGGGGGGGGGGGGGGGGGAGGGTGGCAGTGAGTCTGGCTCCCAGTGAGGCTGAGCGCTGTCCAGGGGGTGCCCCCTTCATCTCTAGAGACCACCAGGGAGGCCAACGCCCTCCCCAATGCCGGGGGAGAAGGGCTGTCCCTGTCCAGGAGCCAGGCCCAGGGTCATGGGGCAGCTCCTGCCTCGGGAACTCACGTTTGCAGGGCCTGCAGCTCGGGAGGCAAGTTGCACCCTGTGTAGACGCCATTGGTGATGCTGTACTCCAGTAAGGCCCCAAAACAGGGATCCTGCGGGGGCAACGAGTGAGGCCGTCAGCGGGGCGCAGGCGGGCTCAGTTCGGGAGGCCTGGGCCCTCTCCTTAGCCAGTGGCACCTGTGTGGGCTGTGAACTCACTCTGACGAGGACGTGAGGGTTTCCCAGCACTATCAGCAAGGCTTTCGGTCTGGTGATGGCAACATTAAACCTTTTAGAGTTGGACAAGAAACCCAGGAAGTATCGGTCGTCCTCAAATCTGTCCTCACTGGACCGCACCTGAGAAACACAGCACAGAGAGAAGCGGCGTCGCGAGTTAGTCCCAGGCCTCTGGCCAACAGGGTTGCGGGGGGAGCAGCAGCCTCACCCCCATTCTGCCGTGGGGACCCATGCCAGGGTGTCCCCGGGGGTAGGGCTTGAGGGGATTCTTGTCTTTTGTACTGGATTTTGTAACTTACCTGCAAGTGACCTGTACTGTAACAAAGGTGAGTTAAAACTAAAAATGGGTGTCGAGCGTTAGCTCTCCACAGACGGCTGTGTGCAGCCATGGCTGGCAGCTCCTTGCCGACACGGGGCCTCCCGCTCGCCCGCCCTGAGCCCCTCTGGGGCGGCTACCTTCTCCTCCTGCATCCCTTCTACTTTTCTTGTCTCCTGGTTGTCTCCGGGCGAGCTCTCTATGGCTACTGCCCAGGTGGCACCAGGGTCCCGCAGCCTCTACCCTGCCGCCCAACACCACCCCAGGGCACCCCGGGCCCAGGCACGGTGGCCAGGGTCCCCACCGTGGAAATGACGATGACCAGGAACTCCTGCCCCTGGAACTCCTCCACTGACCCCACCTTGATGTCCACCAAATCAACGTTCCGCAGCAGGATCTTGATCTTCTCCACCTTAGAAACAGACACAAATAAAGACGAAAGACTGCATGGGCACATCCGCCAGTTCTTGGCGCGTGACGAAGCCAAGTACCATTAGTGTGCAGCTCTGCTTTTCCATCCCGTGTTTCCTCACGTCTGAAGAGCTGAGAAAAACCACGCTTCGCACAGACTGGGGGTGGGATCAGTACTTACCAGGAGAGCCAGGCTCCACAGGCGAGGCTCCGGTTCCCCGTAAGGCCATGGCAGGGAGGGAACCCCCCACCCAGTTCAGAGGTGAGATGTGCCAGCATCGGCATGACCCAGCGGCCATGTGGGGAGTGAACCAGCAGATAGAAGACCTCTCTCTCTGTCTTTGCCACTTGCTCTCTATACTCTTTCAAATAAAATAAATCAATCTTTGGGGCCACACTGTGGCACAGCAAGTGAAACCGCCGCCTGTAGTGCCAGCATCCCATATGGATGTCGGTTGTAGTCCTGGCTGCTCCACTTCCGATCCAGCTCTCTGCTCTGGCCTGGGAAAGCAGTAGAAGATGGTTCAGGTCCTTGGGCCCCTGCACCCACGTGGGAGACCTGGAGGAAGCTCGGGGCTCCTGGCTTTGGATCAGCACAGCTCCGGCCATTGCGGCCAATCTGGGGAGTGAACCAGAGGATGGAGGACCTCCCTCTCCCTCTCCCTCTCTCTGCCTCACCTTCTCTCACCATGAAACTCTTTTAAGTAAATAAATAAATTTTTTAAAAAATCAATCTTTAACACAAGTAAGAAGCGTGTTTGCTGCTCAGCGCGGAGACGTGCAGGGACCGCGTGTATCCACACAGAACATGGCCACACGGGGACTCCCAGTGAGGAGACAGTCCCTGACTCGTGGAGGTTCTACTTGCTGACTTCTCAACTCTGTGAGCTTGTGAAAGGGACACACTTCAGTGGAAACCGAACTCTGAACTTGGACCTTTTCCTGGGCTTGTGATACACGGCATGGTCTCCTAGAGGCTGGGCAGCTCCTGGGCAGCCTTATGGGCATCGGGATAACCGAGGCGCTAGCCGTGCCGAGCCGCACCATCTGGTAGGTTAGGTGGGTGGAACGCATTTTCTACTTACTCTATATTCTCAGCTTACAGTGGGAGTCCGGACGTGACCCTCGTACAGTGATACATTCAAGACGGCACAACAGGCAGGTCAAGCCGCCGCGGACACTGACACCCTATCAAGCGCCAGGGCTCGGCTTCTAATCCAGCTCCTGGTAATGCACCTGGGACGGCAGCGGACGGCGCCCAAGTGCCTGGGCTCAGACTCCCATGTGGAGTTCCTGGCTCCTGCCTTCCACCTGGCACAGCTGCTGTAGTGGCCATTTGGGGAGTGAACTAGTGGATGGAGGGTCTCTCTGCCTCTGTGTAATTCTGACTTTCAAGTAAGTAAAATAAATCTTAAAAACCAAACGAAAGTCAGAATGGGGTGGTGTTTGGTCTGGTGGTTAAGAAAATGGTGAAGACACCAGCATAATTTAAAAAAAGATCGCAGGGCAGCGCTGTGGCGTAGCAGGTAAAGCCTCTGCCTACAGTGCCGGCATCCCATATGGACGCTGGTTTGAGACCTTGCTGCTCCACTTCCTATCCGGCTCTCTGCTATGGCCTGGGAAAGCAGCAGAAGATGGTCCAAGTCCTTGGGCCTCTGCACCCACGTGGGAGACCTGGAAGAAGCTCCTGGCTCCCAGCTTCGGATCACCACAGCTCCGGCCATTGCGGCCATTGGGGAGTGAACCAGCAGATGGAAGACCTCTCTTTCTGTGTAACTCTTTCAAATAAATACTTAAAAAAGAAAAAGATTGCAGGAAAAACAACTCAAACTATTCAAGTTAAATAACAACAAATAAAATATTGAAGAAAAATTGAGCCACAGTGACCTGTGGGAAAATATCAAGCAAACAACCTATGTAAGGAGGAGGGGTTTCAGAAGGAGAGGAGAGACAAATGACACTAAAAATGTGAAGAAATAATGGCAAAAAACTTCCTGAATTTGGTGAAAAACGTTTATCTATACATCCAAGAAGCTCAACGACCCTCAGATAAGATAAATACAAAAAGATCTACAGCCAGACACGCCACAGGAAACCTGCAATCCAAAGACAAATGTTGAAAGCAGCAAGGTGGGGGCCGGTGCCGTGGCTCACTTGGTTAATCCTCCGCCTGCGGCGCCGGCATCCCATATGGGCGCCAGGTTCTAGTCCCGGTTGCTCCTCTTCCAGTCCGGCTCTCTGCTGTGGCCCGGGAAGGCAGTGGGGGATGGCCCAAGTGCTTGGGCCCTGCACCCGCATGGGAGACCAGGAGGAGGCACCTGGCTCCTGGCTTTGGATCGGCGTGTTGCGCCGACCGTAGTGGCCATTTGGGGGGTGAACCAACGGAGGGAAGACCTCTCTGTCTCTCTCACTGTCTAACTCTGCTGTCAAATAAAAAAAAAAAAAAAAAAAAAAAAAAAGCAGCAAGGGAAAAACCACTGGCCTGGGGCTGGAATTGTGGCTAAAACAGCTAGGCCTCCACCGGCAGCACTGGCCTCCCATCTGGGCACTGGTTTGAGTCTCTACAGCTCCACTTCTGATTCAGCTCCTGGCTGATACGGCTGGGAAGACAGCGGGGGATGGCCCAAGTGCTTGGGCCCCTGAATCTACTTGGAAGACCCAGAAAAAGCTCCTGGATCCTGGCTTTGGTCTGAACCAGCCCTGGCCATTGTGGCCATTTGAGGAATGAACCAGAGGATGGAAGCTCTCTTTCTGTCTCTCCCTTTAACTCAGCCTTTCAAATAAATAAAATATTAAAAAAAATTTTTATTTAGGGGCTGGCACTGTGACATAGTGGGTAAAAGCCACCATCTGCAGTGCTGGCATCCCATATGGGCACTGGTTCCAGTCCTGGCTGCTCCACTTCCTATCCAGCTCTCTGCTATGGCCTGGGAAAGCAGTAGAAGATGGTCCAAGTCCTTGGGCCTCTGCACCCGTGTGGGAGACCCAGAGGAAGCTCGGGGCTCCTGGCTTTGGATCAGCACAGCTCCGGCCATTGCAGCCAACTAGGGAGTGAACCAGAGGATGGAAGACCTCTCTCTGCCTCTCCTTCTCCATGTCACTCTTTCAAGTAAAATAAATAAATCTTTAAAAAATTTTATTTAATTATTTGAGAGGTAGAGTTACATACAGTGAGAGGGAGAGAGAAAGGTTTTCCATCTGCTGGTTCACTTCCCAAATGGCTGCAATGGCTGGAGCTAGACCGATCCAAAGCCAGGAGCCAGGAGCTTCTTCTGGGTCTCGCACGCAGGTTCAGGGGCCCAAACACTTGGGACATCCCCTGCTTCCCAGGCCGTAGCAGAGAGCTGGACCAGAAGAGCAGCAGCCGGGACCAGAACCAGCGCCCATATGGGAGGCCGGGGCTGCAGGTGGATGATTAAGCTACTGTGCCACAGTGCCAGACCCTAAAATAAATTTAAAAAAAGGTGTGAGTGTGGGGGGGGCGCGCTGTGGCGTAGTGGGTAAAGCTACTGTCTGCAGTGCTAGCATCCCATATAGGCACCAGTTCGAGTCCCAGCTGCCCACTCTGATCTAGCTCTCTGCTGTGGCCTGGGAAAGCAGTGAAAGATGACCCAAGTCCTTGGGCTCCTACATCCACGTGGGAGACCCAGAGGAAGCTCCTGCCTCCTGACTGGCACAGCTCAGGCTGTTGCGGCCATCTGGGGAGTGAACCAGCAGATAGAAGATCTCTCTCTTTCTCTCTGTAGCTCTTTCAATTAAATAAATAAATCTTAAAGAAAAAAAAAAAAAAAAAGCAAAACCACTTCTGCATGGAAAACCACAGAGTGACCTTCAGCTGACGTCTCTGAACTCCAGAGCCCAGGGCCAGCAGATAACACGGTCACGACGCTGAGTGGATAAAAACAAACATGGCCAGGGAGAAGGACGGACATTCCTGGATGAGCCAGGACTGCAAGAACTCACTGTCGTGGCCTGGCCCTACAGGAAACCCCCAGCGGTCTTTCGGTATGAAACAACACGCAGGGAGCGCTCCTGAACGCCCGAGGCTGAGTGTTAACTCCTTCCCACATTCCCAAGTGCAAGGACTTTCTCCTGGGAGAGCAGCGGGCAGAGCTGGGTTTACAACAGCGCAAGGAAGCAGAGGCAGGCAGGCGCTGACAGCTGCTGCCCAAGCCCAAGGTGTGTTCCACTCCTTACCACCTCACAAAGACAAGGACACAGCGCGGCCTAGCAAGTGAAGCCGCTGCCCACGACGCCAGCATCCCACGTGGGTGCCAGTCCACTTCAGATCACTGAGAACACAGCGGAACATGGCCCCTGCTTGGGCCCTGCACCCATGCAGGAGACACAGAGAAGCTCCTGGCTCCTGGCTCCGGCCTGGCTCAGCTCTGGCTGTTGCAGCCATCCGGAGAGTGAACCAGCAAATGGAAGACCTCTCTGTCTCTCCCTCTCTCAAAAAAAAAAAAAAAAAAAAAAATCTCAGAAAGAGAAAAGTACAGGAGAATCAACCGAGAGGGTAAGGTTGGTCCCCTGACGGGGAAAGAGTAGAACAGGAGAAGATGATGTAGGAATCGGCACTGTCCGTGTTCTCCAGCGTGTGGGACCCGCCCAGGGCACCTGGCTGCTGCTAGCACAGGGCGCACGTCTGCACCCGCCTGGCAGTTAAGACAGGGCTTTGGGCTTGAACTTGGTGCAGACCGCAGGCAGGCGTGTTCCTCCCGGGCACGGGCCACATGCTTCTCACCACTGGGAGGACCAAGTATCCTCACGAGGCTCCTGGCTCATCAGAAGGGAAACAGGCTTGGCCCCTCAGCTCCTAGCACAGGGAAGGGGACCTCCCAGTGGCCGTCTACATGATCCATTGTGTTCTGCTTTTGGGGGCTCTTTCCTGGGGCTGTGAGGTGGGATGGCCAAGACACTCGCATGTGCTCGTGGGGTAGCTCCTCTGACCCCACAGCTCCTGGGGAGCCGTAAGGAGTGTCTGCTCTCAGTGCATGGGGCATGCCCCCAGACTCAGCACGATGCCAGAGCGCTGGCTCGCCTGTCTTCACGTGCTAGAGCAGGGTGACTGCTCTTCAGGAGCCCAGGGTGGGCATCAAGGGTGCTGCGTCGTCCTCATGCAGACATAGGGGGCCGCTGAGATGGCCCTAGGGATGCGGCAGCTGCTGGCACAGGCTGTGGGTGGCAGCGGGTCCACCTCTTAGCATCACTCAAGTGTGGCTCTGTCTTTGGAAACCTTCCACAGAGCTCCCTGAGCCCAGAAACCAAGGCTATGTGGCCCTGCAGCACGCACCTGCTTCCGGTAGGGCGTGATGACGCCGATGTCGCTGGCAGACACGGGGCTGGAGATGCTGCGAGCCAGGAGGCAGCAGTAGCGCATGACCTGCACAGCCTCCGCCGGGTTGAACCACGAGGGGCTTCTTCCTTCACGGGCCTCGTTGCCCTGGGTTGATCAGGAGAGAAAACTTCGTTTACTCAACAATGCTAACCAAGGGCCTGTGGTCAAGAAGCCGAATACGCAACGACAGGAAACACCTGGTACCCAGCCCCCTGCAGACCCCAGGGCAGATGTCATGAAGCAACTACACCACAGCCGACTCGACACTGCAACAGAGAGGCCAGGGCAGGCAGAGAGCACTGGGCACAGATGGTGTCGTGGAAGAGCTCCCTCAGGGAGGGGGCCCTGGGGAGGACTCGCAGGAGTCTCCTGGCCAAGAGCAGGGCCCTGACACAGGGGATGGATGGCCGCATGCTGGACAGAGAGAACCGTCAAGGTGGCCAGACACAGGGGTCCACAGTGAGTCAGGCAGCACGGCCTGCTGAGTGGCTGCAGTAAGGCCCCGCCCCGGGCTGGCTGCTCCCACCACACGCTGAGGCTCTCACCCACTGCCACCTCAGCTCTGGGCTCTCTGAGCCAACCCTGTGGCCACATCTCGAGCAGCTTTTACCCGGAGAACAGATAACTTATGTATTTTTAAATTTATTATGGGGGAGGCAGGGGAAGGGGGAGGCGGGGGAGGGATGGAAACTGAGAATAAGAGTTCCTACCTGCTAGTTCACTTCCTAAATGCCAGCAAAGAGCTGGGAACGCTACCCCACCTCCCACACGCTGGCAGGAGCCATCATCACTACCTCGTAGGTCTGCACGGGCAGGAGGCAGGAGTCAGGGATTGGATCTGGGAACCAAACCAGGTACTCCAACGTGGGTTTTCCCAGGCCACAGCAGAGAGCTGGATCAGAAGTGGAGCAGCCGGGACTCAAACCAGCTCCCATATGGGATGCTGGCACTGCAGGCGGCGGCTTTACTGGCTATGCCACAGCGCTGGCCCCTTTTTATTTTTTAAAAAAGATTTAGTTATTTATTTGAAAGGCAGAGGCTGGCACTGCGGCTCAATAGGCTAATCCTCCACCTGCGGCGCCGGCACACCGGGTTCTAGTCCTGGTGGGGGTGCCGGATTCTGTCCCAGTTGCCCCTCTTCCAGGCCAGCTCTCTGCTATGGCCTGGGAGTGCAGTGGAGGATGGCCCAAGTGTTTGGGCTCTGCACCCCATGGAAGACCAGGAGAAGCACCTGGCTCCTGCCTTTGGATCAGCGCGGTGTGCCGGCCGCACCGCGCCAGCCGCAGTGGCCATTGTGGGGTGAACCAACGGAAAAGGAAGACCTTTCTCTCTGTGTCTCTCTCTCACTGTCCACTCTGCCTGTCAAAAAAAAAAAAAAAAAAAAAAAAAAGAAAGAAAGAAAGGCAGAGTTAGAGAGAGAGATAAAGAGGGGAAGAGAGAGATCGATTGATCGATTGATCGATCTTCCACGAGCTGGTTCACTCTCCAAATGGCTATAACGGCTTGCTGGGCTGATCCAAAGCCGGGAACCTCCTCCGAGTCTCCCATGTGGGTGAAGGGGCCCAAGGACTTGGGCCATCTTCCACTGCCTTCCCAGGTACATTAGCAGGGAGCTGGATCAGAAGTGGAGCAGCCAGGACTTGAACTGGTACCCACATGGGATGCCAGCACTGCAGGCGGCAGCTCTACCCACACTGCCACCAGTGCCGTCCCCACACAGTGACTACTGGGCTGCACTGGCAGCACTACAGAGCGAAGGACTAGAACAGAGAGCCCAGAGATGGACCTCACATCCATGGCCAAATTAGTTTTTTTTTTTTTTTTTTAAAAGAAGATTTATTTACTTGAAAGGCAGAGAGAAAGAGAATGAGGGAAGGAGGGAAGGAGGGAAGGAGGGAGAGGGAGAGGGAGAGAGAGGGAGAGACGGAGGGAGAGGGAGAGAGAGGGAGGGAGAGGGAGGGAGAGAGGGAGAGAGAGATCTTCTACCTGCTGGTTCACTACCCAAATGGCCACAACAGCTGGGGCTGGGCCAAGCCAAAGCCAGGAGCCTCTTTGGGGTCTCCCATGTCGGTGCAGGGGCCCAAAGACTTGGGCCATCTTCCGCTGCTTTCCCAGGCGCATTAGCAGGGAGCTGGATCAAAGCGGAGCAGCCAGGACTTGAACCAGCACTCATATGGGATGCTGTGACTGCACTGTACCACAGTGCCAGCCCTGCCGACAGTTTTGATGGGGTGCCAGGTCCATTCAAGGAGGAAAGGACAGTCTTCAGTGAATGGAGCTGAGAAGACTGGGTTCCCACATGTGGCAGAACGAGGCCAGGGGCAGGCGTTGTGATGCGAGCGTTTCAGCTGCCACTTGGGATCCCTGCTCCCACATCAGAGTACTGGTTTGAGTCCCGGCTCCCCTGCCTCCAATATAGCCTCCTGCTAATGCATCCTGGGAGGTGGCAGGTGATGGCTCAAGTACTTGGGTCCCAGGCATCCACGGGAGAGACCTGGATGGAGTTCTAGGCTCTTGGCCTTGACCTGGCCCAGCCCTGGATGTGGGTAGGCATTTGGTGAGTGACCCGGCGGATGGAAGATCTCTGTCCCTGTTGCTCTTTCAACTAAATCAAAATAAACACTTCTTAAAAAGCGAAGATTCACCTCCATACAAGATTGAAAACAGACCGAAGAGCTAAGTGCAAGACTGGATCTACACGCCTCTTCGAAAACATGGGGAGACTGATTTTTTTTTGGGTATAAAGATACAGGAACAACTGAGTAGATAAACTAGACAATCTAAATAAAAATTTCAGGGCCAGCGCCGGGGCTCACTGGGTTAATCCTCCACCTGCGGAGCCGGCATCCCCTACGGGCACCAGATTCTGTCCCGGTTGCTCCTCTTCTAGTCCGGCTCTCTGCTGTGGCCCGGGAGGGCAGTGGAGGATGGCCCAAGTGCTTGGGCCCTGCACCCCATGGGAGACCAGGAGAAGCACCTGGCTCCTGGCTTCGGATTGGCGCAGCTCCAGCTGTAGTGGCCATTTGGGGAGCGAACCAACAGAAGGAAGACCTTTCTCTCTGTCTCTCTCACTGTCTATAACTCTACCTGTCAAATAAAAAATAAATGAATAAAAAAAATAAAAGTTCCAGGGTGGGCATCGGTTTCAGCAGTCAAGACACCAGTTGAAACGCTCCCGTTTCAACCCATCGTGGGTTAAGTCTCGGCTGCTGACTCTCGGCTTCCTGCAGCACAGACCTGGGAAGCAAGCACTCGGGGCCCTGCTGCTCACGCAGGGACCTGGATGGAGCTCCCGTCTCCTGGCTCTGGCTAGGCCCAGCCACGGCTGCTGTGCACATCTGTGGCGTCAACCAGGGATGGGAGCTTGTTTTCCCTCTCTGCCTCTCCAATAAATGAGTTAAAAAGTCAAAGAGAACAACAAAGAGGACTTGCACGGGCATTTCTCCCGAGATAACACACGACCGACCAGCTGGCCTAGGAGAAGCTGTTCAGCGTCACTGATCATTAGGGAACCACGTGAGTTATCACCTCACACCTACCAAGGCGGCCACTATGAAAACCCCCAGAACCAACACGAGCCGGTGAAGGTGCAGAGAAACCAGAACCCCAGTGCACAGCCATGGCACACAGCACTACCCTGTGACCCGGCGACGCCGTATTTGAGAAGACACCCCATAGAAGTGGAAGCAGGACCTCAGAGCTACGTGTCCATCCGTGTCCACAGCAGCTTCAGTAACAACACCCAAATGTTTGCAGCCCACGTGTCCACAAGCCGTGGGGCGCCACAGTCTTAGAAAAAAGAAGGAAATTCTTTTTTATTTATTTGAAAGAGCTAGATACACACATATACACATATACGGGGAGGGGGAGGGGTTGTCTTCCATCTGCTGGTTCACTCCTCAAATGGCTGCAATGGACGGAGCTGTGCCCATCTGGAAGCCAGGAGCTGGGAGCTTCTTCCAGGTCTCCCATGTGGGTGCAGGGCTCCAAGCACCTGGGCCATTCTCCACTGCCCTCTCTGGGGCATTAGCAAGGGGCTGGATTGGAAGTAGAGCAGCCGGGACTCAAACCAGGGCACTGCAAGTGAGGCCTTTAACCTGCTGCACCACAGTGCTGGCCCCAGGAAGGAAAATTTGAAGAGTCATTTTATTTTATTTGAAAGACAGAATGAGGGGTCGTGCAGCAGCACAGGGTGTTAAAGCCCTGGCCTTCAGCACCAGCATCCCATATGGGCACCGGTTCAAGTTCCAGCTGTTCCACTTCCAATCCAGCCCCCTGCTAATGCACCTGGGAGAGCAGTGAAGAATGGCCCAAGTCCTTGGGCCCCTGCACCCACATGGGAGACCCAGAAGAAGCTCCTAGTTCCTTTCTTTGGATAGACCCAGCTCTGGCCGTTGTGGCCATTTGGGGAGTGAACCAGCGGATGGAAGACCTCTCTCTGTCTCTCCCTTTGTAACTCTGCCTCTCAAATAAATAAACCAGTCTTACCAAAAAAAAAAAAAAAAAAAAAAAAAGAATGATTAAGAGACCGAGGCAGAGACACAGAGATGCCTTCCGTCTGTTGGTTCACTCCCTAAAAGGCCACAAAAGCCATCAGGCACTGCCCTCCCGAGCCATCAGCAGGGAGCTGGGTGGAAGAGCAGCTGGGTCTCAAAGGGAGCTCTGACAGGCGCTGCCTGCATTGCAGGCTGTGGCTTAACTGCTGCACCGCAAGGCCAGGCCTGAACTGACACGCACCACACACACACACTGAGGACACTGTACCAGACACAAAAGGACCGGTACTGCACGACTCACTTACGTGAGGCAACAGGAAGAATCAAGTTCACACAACCACAAGGTAGAACGGTGGGTGCAGGGGCTGGAGGAGGGGACACGGAGGTTTAATGAGGATTTTGCAAAATGAAAAAGTTTTGCAGACTGGTTACAAAGTGATGAGCTATACTTTAATTCTACTGAGTTTCACAGTTAAAAAAGGTTACCATGGGGTCTCGTGCGTGCCAGTGGGCTAAGCCTCTGCCTG
Organism: Lepus europaeus; assembly: GCF_033115175.1. Classification (NCBI taxonomy): domain Eukaryota; kingdom Metazoa; phylum Chordata; class Mammalia; order Lagomorpha; family Leporidae; genus Lepus; species Lepus europaeus. The sequence continues at coordinate 550,733 of NC_084836.1, forward strand.
CAGGGCTGGCATCCCATATGGGCACCAGTTCGAGTCCCAGCTGCTCCTCTTCCCATCTAGGTCTCTGCTAGGTGCCTGGGAAAGCAAAACCCACGAGGCTACGAGGGCTAGAAAGTGAGACAGAACTGGATACAAAAGCACAACTTCTGGAGACGTGCTGTGGTGCAGCGGGATGCACACTGGCATCCCGGATCTGAACGCCGCTGAGTCCCCGCTGTGCCGTGTCTGACCCAGCCCCTGCTGAAGCACCTGAGAAGGCAGTGGAAGACGAGCCTGGTGCCTGGCTTCCTGCCACCCAGGTCAGAGAGCAGAATGGGGCTCCTGGCTCCTGACTTCTGCCTGGCCCAGCCTTGGCTGCTGCAGCATCTGGAAACGGGACCAACGTGAAGGTCTGTCTCCCCGTCTCGCTGGTGCTCTGCCTCTCAGGGACACAAATACACTGCATGCATTTTTAAAGCCCAATTTTAAGGTGAGACTCCACTGCTCTTCTCTGCTGGGGAGCTCCTAGCAGACACAATGTAGACCAGGGTGCAGTGGAGCCGGGCCGTCTCTGAGGCTGACGGCACAAGGACTACACAGAGCTTCCACCAAAGCTGACACCTAATTGACCATATTAAGAAATACAAAACAAACAAACAAACAAAAAAACAAGGTCTTCAACCAATACCTAATAAACAGAAACTAAAAAATCGGTGATTAAAACATTCTCCACAACTCAGAAATTAGTTAAGAAAACCACCCTTCTTGGGGCCGGCGCCGTGGCGCAGTAGGTTAAGCCTCCACCTGCAGTACCGGCATCCTATATGGGCGCCTGTTCTAGTCCTGGCTGCTCCTCTAACAATCCAGCTCTCTGCTATGGCCTGGGAAAGCAGTGGAAGATGGCCCAAGTGCTTGGGCCCCTGCCCCATGTGGGAGACCCGGACGAAGCTCCTGGCTCCTGGCTTCGGATCGGTGCAGCTCCAGCCGTTGCGGTCAACTGGGGAGTGAACCAGCAGATGGAAGACCTTTCTCTCTGTCTCTCTGTAACTCTGTCAAATAAATAAATAAAAATCTTAAAAAAAAAAAAAAGCACCCTTTTCAAGTAAGAGAAGGAAGGAGGAAGTGGCTGCGAGAGCTACACGGATGGGCCTCGTGACAGGCAGGGAGGGCCTCGGCACTCAAGGAGGGCAGACAGGAGCCCGCCCTTCTCGAAGGGGGCAGCACGTGTTGCCTGTGGGCTCAGTGATTCATGTTACTCTGTGAAGCTCTGTGTTTTGTTTGTTTTGTATTTTTTTAGATTTATTGGAAAGGCAAAGAGAGACAGAAAGAGAGAGGAAGGGAGGTCTTCCATCCATGGTTCACTTCCCAGACGGCCACAACAGCCAGGGCTGGGCCAGAACAGAGCTAGGAGCCTGGAGCTTCTTCCCGGTCTCCCACGCGGGTGCAAGGGTTCAAGGACTTGGGCCATCTGTTCCTTTCCCAGGCACGTCAGCAGGGCGCTGGACTGGAAGTGCAGCAGCCAGGTCTTGAACTGGCACCCATGTGGGATGCTGGCATTGCAGGCGGTGGCTGCAGCCTGCTGAGTCACAGCACCGGCCCCAACGCTGTTCCAGAGTGAGTTTCCATGCCCAGGTGACCTGGACTCAGCCTGCACTGCTCAGGCAGGTCAACTTGGGGCGCACGGCCCCGCCTGGGGGAGCACCTGTCTTGTTTCACCCGCTGCAGCCGCCCCGGCATGGCTCAGGGGGCTTCCTTCCAGATGCAGCAGAGGGACTCCCTCCAGCACAACCTCTAGTTTCTAAGAACGATAAAGCATCAGGCACAGCTGGATCCAGGTGCTCAGAGGAGACTGCAGTTCCTGTTTGTAATTTGAGAGGCAGAGAGGGAGTGGGGGAGGAGCGGGCGAGTGCACAAGCGCACTGGCCCACTCTTCAGACGCCCACAGGAGCTGGGCCACAGGAACTAGAAGCTGCGGCTCAATCCAGGGCTCCCTGTGGTGGAGGAGCCTGTCCCCTGCTGCCTTCCGGGTCTGCACTGGCAGGAAGCTGGAGCCAGGAACTGCACTGTGACTTGAAACCAGGACTTGTGCTGGGCAGTGCAGGCGTTCTAACCACTAGATTAAATGCTTGTCTCACCTGCTTCTGAGGATGGCAAAACCAGGCAGGCAGTGGGGACCTGCATTCCTGGGGGTGGAAATGCACCTCAAGGCTCCAGTGTGTTGGCCAACCAGTGAGGACGCCCCCCCGGGCACCCTTCTTTGAGGTGCCTGCTTCTCTTGGGAGCCCCTCCTACCCTTGGTGGGGGTGAGTTCACTCTGGACAGACCCCTAATGGATGTTCCCCCTGGGGAGTTCAGTGAGAAGCCGAGTCTGGGCAGGCAGCTATGTGAGCTGCGTCTGGGATCTGTGCAACAGGAGGTGCCGCTGCACGCAGGAAGGGGGTGCCTGACACCAGCTCCCTTTTAGGGGTTGATACAAAACTTAACCTCTGCTTCTTCCAACCAAATTCCAAACGCAAGTCACCTGAGTTCTGGGCCACTGAGCCCTGGCTCCACCTCTCCTGAGGCCACGGCGAGGGGCCGCTCTAGCCTGCTGCTGCCCCTCACATCCCAAGGGCTGCTCAGGCCCGTGGCTACCCCACATGGGGTTCTCACATGACTGGGCTCCTTGAGCAAATGACCTGCACTGTCCCAGCTCTCCTGCCTCTGACTGATGCTCGGAGCTCCTCCCTAGCTCAGGGAGCCCAGCACCCATCTGCTGTCCTATGGCCACCCCCGTGTGGCTCTCTCTGGGTTCAGTTTGTCTGACAGGAGAGGTCAGTGCCCAGATTTGAGGGTCAACAGCCCCGCGTCAGTGCCTCTTACCCCTCAGAGACCAGCACTGAGCCTGCCCCTTCCAACACTGGGACAGTCGAAGGCCGGGCCCTTCCCCACACAGAGTCCCGAGCGGCTGTGCACACCGCTTACCCGCACGCCATGGAAGATGAGAGGGAAGCCTTTCTTCGGCAGTTTCTCCCAGCCCAGCAGAGAGGTCACCACTGCGGGGTCTGCACAGACTTCGAGCTCCTTGTGGTAGAAGAGCCGGGACGGCAGCGCCAGCAGGGCCGAGTGGGATCTGTAGTTCTTCACCAGCTTCGTCACCTGTGCGGAGGAGGTGGTCAGAGACGACGTTGGCACTCGAACAGGTCCAGCCACAGGGAGAGGGTGTGTGGGAACCCTGCCAGTGTCCACCCCACGGGGCAGCCCTGCTGCTGCTGTCCCCTGCCCTCAGAGCCAGCCCCCTGGAAAGCTGTTGAACCAGGGGCCCATCGTCAGAGACAAGAAAGGCCCTCCTGCCCCTCCCGGGTCTGGATGCAGCTGATTTCTGAAAGGAGGCAGGTGGCCCCTGCCACACAGAACCTGGCCGCCAGGCCAGGCGCCGGCACGGACACCCGGATCCATTACAGGCCCCAGGCTTTTCTCTGGACCCAGTCTCGCAACTCCAGCCTGCACACGAAGCCCTCCCTTGCTCAGCTGTAGGACAGCCACATACCAGGACCCTGGGCAGGCTGGGGACCATGACAACCCCGTGGCGCAAGGCATTCACTCGCGGAGTTCTTCCCTCGTCCCTGTTGGCCCTGCCACTTCTTTTTAAAATATTTACTTGAAAATCAGAGTTACAGAGAGAGAGAGATCGATCTTCCATCCACTGGTTCATTCCCCAGATGGCTGCAAGGGCCAGGGCTGAACCACACCAAAGCCAGGAGTTTCATCCAGGTCTCCCGCATGGGAGGAAGGAGCCCAAACACCTGGGCCATCTTCCACTGCTTTCCCAGACCATCAGCAGGGAGCTGGATCAGAAGTGGAGCAGCCAGGGCATGAGCCAGCACGTATTTAGGATGCTGGTGTCACAGCCGGTGACTTCTGACTCAGGGGAACAAGCTTCAATTCACAAGTCAGAACGTGTCCAGCCTAAGATGCCAATCAAAACGCTGAAGCTGGCCGAGCATCCCAACAGCGTGCCTCACCTGGATGCGCAGGTGTCAGGAGGGGGAGGGGCACACCGCACAGGGCTCACAGAGCTTGCAGGACAGCAGGCAGGCCCTGCGGGAATGTCCCCAGGGACGGCAGCAGCACGAGGGGCACAGGGGCACAGGCCACCTGGAGCACAGGGCAGCTCCGGCAGGCAGCATGGAGCTCAGGTGCCCGCGCTGGGCCCAGCAAATGTCACAGCCGCTGTCTCGTCCTGGGGTGGCTGCAGGGGCTCCCCTGAGCCTCCCGATGGACATCGTTCTGACAACAGGCGTCTTTCTTGGGGGGTGGCCCTCACAAGGTCTTCCTCACCTCAAGACACCCTACCCCTCCACAAAGCCTGGGCTCCACCCCGGTCCCCTCATGACTTTCAGCGGGGTGAGGGCTCCACTGTCCACAGCAGGAGCAGGCTCCAAGTGGAGGACCTGACCATCATCGGCTGCCCCTCTGTCTCCAGTGATGCTGGCCATGAAGCCCACGTGGACATCCGCTTCTCTTGTATATGCGAGTTCAGACAACACTGCTGGGCTCCCTGTGAACCGCTGGACTCTGCACACCCACAGCTGGTGAGCGCAGTGTGCTGAGGACTCGAGGTGAGACCGGAGGGGCAGCAAACCACCCAGGAGCTGCAGGGTCAGGAGACCACTGGGACCCTCCCGACAGCCTCTCTCTGGCACGTTTTCTCTTTTAACAAAGATGACAAAGGTGACTTCCTGCTTTTCCCAGCAGCATCTCAGACAGCTGAACCCTGCCCCATCAGCAGCCCTGAGCAGGGACAGGGAGCGGTGGGTTTGTGTGTGGTGCAGGGGACCCAGAGCGGCACACGCTCCCGGAGGAGCCCTTGCACAGGGCACAGTGCGCCAACACGAACAAGCCTGAAGGGGCCAGGTGATTCTGCTGCAGGTAGGAAAAGCCTCACTTGTTTTCTCTAGGCCTGGGACACGACTCGGTAGACAAGGAGGGCAGGGGAGCCCCAGCTGTGCGGCAGCAGCTGACCTGCACCTGGCAGCCTCTCACCTGGCACACCTGTGCCGGGAACTTACCAACAAGGGGTTGTATGCACCACACGCACCAAAAGCGTTCTCATCCCTCAGGTAGGCCGGCCGGGACATGAGCCTTTCCAGCATGGACACGTTCAGCCCGTAGGCCATGGCGAGCCTGGACTTGATGACTGGGCCAAGCTGCATGGGGTCCCCGGCAAGCACGATCTGCAGCACAAAGGGGACTCAGCAGGTGCCGGACAGGGCAGCCGCTCAGCAGGTGCCAGACAGGGCAGCTGGCTCAGCAGGTGCCGGACAGGGCAGCCGGCTCAGCAGGTGACGGACAGGGCAGCCGGCCTCCTGCTCCCACCCACCCAGGGCAGCAGGGGCGCGCTGCAGGTCACGGCCACACAGGCAGGCAGGGGTCACTCTGGCTGCTGGGGGTCAGGGAGAGCATGGCTGGGCAGCCACGGAGATGGAGAAGAACCGCACAGGCCTGAGACACAAGCTCCTTTGCGAGCCGCCTCCAACGTGCCTCTCCCTGCCCAAGCTGCAGCCTGGCTCTCTCCCCTAAACTTTCAAAACTGCACGAGCTCCAGCCGCGAGACCGGTCTTCAAGTTTCTGCTGTGCCTGGCTCTGGCAGAGACCCCTCCCCTGGCCTTTCTCCCTGATGCTCTGTCCAGGTGGAAGGCCCAGGAGCAGCCATGCTGACCATCTCCGAGGCCACAGGCTTCAACCACCTCTGTCTCTGACAGGTCTGAACCTTATACCACCTGTCTACGCCCCTGGGCATGTGGGAGCTCACAGACATCCGGGACCCCAGTTCCTGACCCCACCACTGCGTCCCCACTGCCCAGGATGGGTCCCGACTTCTGAGTGAGCAGCGAGTGAGTGCGACAGAGCGGCCTGCCTCCTCCTGGTCCAGAGGCAGATCTGTGACTGCCGCACAGCCCACCGCCGCCAGCAACATCCTGGGCACTGTCCTGAGCCCTGTAAGGCTGTGGCTGTCCCCCAAGGCCCCAGCACTGTGGGAAACAGCATGCATGGCAACACAGTCCTCACCTGACCACTGGCGTCTGAGACTAGCCCCAAGGGGATGAGGCATTCCGGCTCGCTCGCCTGCCCAGCCTCGTCCACGAAGACGTGGGTAAAATGTCCAATTCTAGGGTCAAAAGATGACTGAAGTGGTAACTCCTGCCAAACTGTCTTATAACTGGTGCCAACAACATGGGCAAAATCACGTTCAACACTGTGGGGTCACAGCGGGGCCACTGTACAGATGTTGGATGATACTCACTTCCACGAACTTCCTGAGGACTCCACAAACACGTGGATTTCAACAAGTAACCCTACTTTGAATGACATTTTCCACACACTTCATCAAATACTTTTGTGTTTGCTTAAACATTCACATCTAGGCTGGGCATTTGGCCTAGTCACCAAGGCAGCCACGGCCCACATCCGAGTGCCTGGTTTGATGCCTATCTGGCTGCTCACTCCAGCTGCCTGATAGCGCAGACCGACGCTCGAGCGGCTGGATTCCTGCCACTCACTCGGAGACCTGGACTGGCTTCCGGACTCCCAGCTTCAGCGGCTCTGGCCCTTGCAGGCATCTGGGCAGTGAGCAGCAGACAGGCATTCTCATTCTAACTTTTAAATTCTTCCCTTAAGAAAAAAATGGGAAGGAACAAGGGGTGAGGCTGGATGTGGGCAAAGCATGGGATGTCCCTGTGGCAACCAAGGGCACTGCACAGCCGTGACGGCAGGCACGTGGCTGCTTCTCCGTGGGCCTCTGTTCCCCACGTGTCAGGTGCTGCAGTCGGCACAGGCTGCTCCTCCATCTGCTCATTTCCTCCCGACTTCTGCTCACCATCTGCTCTCAGCTGGGGCACTGCCCAGCCTTCCAGGCCAACAGGCCAAGGCCCTGAGAGTAAGAGGATGTCTGGGGCCAGCCTCTGTATGGACCCTCACTACAGCCAGCTGCGAGGCCCGAGGAAACAAGCTGGGGGCAGAAAACCACCGTGCTCAGAGTCAGGGCTGGCAGGACAGGCCCTGGGCTTGTACCCAATTTGGCTGCCAAGCCTGAGCCCTCCCCCCTGACCCCAACACTGGACAGAGTTTATGCCCATAGCCCCGGATGCCCCACTGTGAGCGGACTAGGCCTCGATCTGCAGATCTCAAGCTCCGGCCTCCTGCAGCGATCCCCAGCCCACGAAAGATGAGGACATTGTGACATCGCCCCCATCACGACTCAGTCTCAGCTGACACAGCACGATGCATCCTCCCAAGGTGTGCCTGTCTTCATCCTGAGCCCACCGCAGCTACTACAGCTGCTTCCACCGCACCACACCGCTCTGTTCGCGCCTCCCAAGGTGTGCCTGTCTTCACCCTGAGCCCACCGCAGCTACTACAGCTGCTTCCACCGCACCACACCGCTCTGTTCGCGCCTCCCAAGGTGTGCCTGTCTTCACCCTGAGCCCACCGCAGCTACTACAGCTGCTTCCACCACACCACACCGCTCTGTTCGCGCCTCCCAAGCATCCCCAGCTCAGGACGCCCAGTGGTCCTCAAAGGGCTGTTCCAACCTGGGACTCCCAAATCCAGCTTCTGCACAGACGGTCACTCTCGGGAAAGCTGTCAACGGGGCTGACCTGTCCTGCACAGACGGTCACTCTCGGGAAAGCTGTCAACGGGGCTGACCTGCAGAGCCCAGCAGTTCCCTGCAGGACCGTCCAGTGCCCCTCGAAGCTCCACCCTCCTCTCAAAAGCCTTCCAGTGGCTTCTGCTGACCGGGGCTCGGCCCGCTGGGCCTGGGCCTCCAGTTGCAGCTCCGCCTCCCCCGTCCTCCTTGTCATCCGGCTCTGGCTCTGCGGAGGCCTCTGTGTGCTGGCCACCCTGCATGTCCCCGGCTGTGCCTCTGCGCGCTCACCTCACGCCTATCTGGTAGAAGAGGCCGGCACTGCTGCAGGTGGTGATGATGACCCTGAAGCGCGAGGCTTTCCAGATGTCTTCGCCGTCCTTGCAGTAGGGCTTGATGGCGTCGAGGATCGTCTGTGGGCGTGGGGGAGGTGACCTCAGGTTTCAAGGCAGTAAGTATTTATTTTAATGGGACAGAATCAGAAGTTTGACAGGAATCCTAACACAACCTTGCCTCGATGCCACCCTTTAGTTGGGACTAAGTACCCATCTAAGATTGTTCTAAGGGGCCAGCGCTGTGGCGTAGCGGGTAAAGCTGCTGCCTGCAGTGCCGGCATCCCATGTGGACACTGGTTCAAGTCCCGGCTGCTCCACTTACAATCCAGCTCTCTGCTGTGGCCTGGGAAAGCAGTAGAAGATGGCCCGAGTGCTTGGACCCCTGCACCCACGTGGGAGACCTGGAGGAAGCTCCTGGCTCCCGGCTTCAGATCGGCCCAGCTCCGGCCGTTGCAGCCAACTGTAGAATGAACCAGTGGAAGGAAGATCCCTCTTTCTCTCTCTCTGTAACTCTGCCTTTCAAATAATAAATAAATAAATCTTAAAAAAAAATAAGATTGTTTTACAACACTGTATGTTTTCGTTAACATTCAGCCCATGTTGTGTGGATTCTAGGCCACAAATATCCTGCAGCTCCTTCCCCCCAAAACAATTTCATACATTTTCTGGGTTTCATTCCTTTTTCCCAGCAATCTTCAATCTACAAACAAATCAAAAACTTACAATTTTCCTAACTAGTTAATAATCAAATGAATAAAACAAAACTAAAAAGAAATAATACATTTGAACAGCAAACAAAAGAGGAACATGAGGATTTTTTTAAAGATTTATTTATTTGAAAGATTTACAGAAACAGGAAGAGACAGAGAGAAAGCTTCTACCCACTGGTTCAAGCCCCCACTGGCTGCAACAGCCGGAGCTGAGCCAATCCAAAGCCAGGAGCTTCTTCTGGGTCTCCAATGTGGGTGCAGGGGCCCAAGCACTTGGGCCATCCTCTGCTGCTTTCCCAGGCCATTAGCAGGGAGCTGGACGGGAAGTGGAACAGCCAGGACTTGAACCGACACCCACATGGGATGCTGACATTGCAGGCTAGGGTTTTAACCCACTGAGCCAGTGTCGACCCCAGAACATGAGAACTTAACAAAGCTACAAACACGCACAACAGGACTCATTTCACAGATTGCAAATGAGAAGCTAATGAAATATTCAGGAAAAAAATTCCACCATTAGGGCTGTCACTTGGCACAGCAGTCAAGGTGCTGCCTGGGATGTCAGGGTGTCCAGCTTGGAGCCCAGCTCTACTCCTGATTCCAGCGTCCTGCTAACACATATCCAGAGAGGCAGCAGGTGATGGCTCAAGTACTGTGATCCCTGACACCCCCATGGGAGACGCAGACAGAGTGCTGGGCTCCTGGCTTTGGCCTGGCTCAGCCCTGTGTTCACATTTGGAGAGTGACTCTCCACCATAAATAAGAATAATGAATAACAATGAAAACAAAATACCCCACCACTCAACAGTAAGTTCAGAGGCACAGCAGCTTCCTGACACTCACCTCCTCGAACCTGCAGGTGGCGTTCACCCTCACCATGGCTGCGGGCCGCAGCACCTTGCTCTCATGCAGCCGCAAACACACGAGGTCCGCGGCGCTGTTGGAGGGCGCGCACACCAGAATCCGACTGTCCGCCAGAGCACAATGCACCTTCGTCAAGGACACAGACACCAGGGTCATGGAGAGCAGCCCTGCCCTATGAAGGCTCGGCAACCACAGCTCAGCCACAGGGAGGCTGCTGCGGGAGGTGTGGGGGCGGGGTCCTCTGCACTACCCAACACTCTGAACACCTTTCGAGGCACATTTCCTGCTTGAGCCTGCACTCAGCACTCGTGCGGGGGCAGTACTCAGCACCTGCTCGCTGGCCTGAAGCCCGAGTGCCTAGGACGACTGATCACAGCGCTGTCATGATTTAATTAAAATATAAACCCAGATGCCAGAGATGTGTGCAGGACAGTGGCTTCAGCTGCTGGAAAGGCAGCAAAATCTCATGATGTGACTGGAATTTAAGTAGTGGATTTGAAATTTACTATTTTGGCAATGAAGAGTTTGCGTCTAGGCCGGCGCCGTGGCTTAACAGGCTAATCCTCCGCCTTGCGGTGCCAGTACACCGGGTTCTAGTCCCGGTCGGGGTGCCGGATTCTATCCCGGTTGCCCCTCTTCCAGGCCAGCTCTCTGCTATGGCCCGGGAGTGCAGTGGAGGATGGCCCAAGTGCTTGGGCCCTGCACCCGCGTGGGAGACCAGGAGAAGCACCTGGCTCCTGATCAGCGAGATGCGCTGGCTGCAGCGGCCATTGGAGGGTGAACCAACGGCAAAAAGGAAGACCTTTCTCTCTGTCTCTCTCTCTCACTATCCACTCTGCCTGTCAAAAAAAAAAAAAAAAAAGAGTTTGCGTCTAAACCTGTAAAATAAGCTTTTGAAATTCACACGGCAAACTTGGCTTAATATCCTGGAACAACTGGACTTCTCAGCCCTTCACAACTTTCCGACTATGAAGTCCACCTGTGAGGACAGGGACACCAGAGCACCGCGTCCAGGGCTCACGGCCCTCACCTGTAACACAGCCTCGATGATCGTCACCGTCTTCCCAGTGCCAGGAGGGCCAAAGAGAATATACGGGAGTGGGCGGCAGTCCCCACTCAGAATTCTTCTAACCGCTAGCTTCTGGTTCTCGTTGAGCACGGGGTTGAAAAATTCCTTGTCTTTTGCTTTGGGAATCTCAGTTTCGTCGACTGCATTTAAAAGAGAAAAACAAGATTCAGTCAGAGGTCAGGAAGCCTCCTCCTGAGGTCGGGCAGCACTCAGCCGTCCGAGTGGTGGCCAGGCCACGGCCAGCCCTGCAGGGTGCCCCCGGGACAAGAGTATCACATGCTGCCTGTGATCACCTGTGCTCCACTGACGGGTCAGGCAACCTCCCTCAGCTCTGAGGGCAGAGACAGGTCTTTCCACCCACGCTGTGCTCTGCTCGGGCAGTGCCAGCTAACACACTGGCGGCAGGATTTGAAAACGTCTCACGAGGTTGGGGCAAGTGCAATCCACAGTCTGAGAGCCTCTTCCATGAACCTAACCGAAAGCGCTCTCTCCTTGTGCTCCTTCTGAACGAGGGTGGGCTTCCCAGGGCGCTGCTCTCCTGGCTCAAACCCTGCCAAGCACGTACCTGCGTCACGCGTCTCTGCAGCCCCCGGCTGGTCCTCGGTGCCCACAGGCCTCTCCTTTGCTGCAGGCTTAGCTTGGTTCTTCATGGTTTTACTACTCTGGAAATCACCATACAGAAAAGTGGTGACAAACCCCAGTTCTGTGTTCATACTGGCCTAGGTTAAAGAGCAAACAGCTCACACGACACAGGTGCCTGGCAGGAAGCTGCTAAAAATGTTCACGCTTCACTTCTAAGCCACAGCTTCCCAACGTTTAATAATATTCAGTAAACACAGCTTAATAATCTTCGTCCTTTTAAAATAAAAACTGAGGACTTGAATCTAAAAATAAATACATTTTGTGACAATAAACCAAAACAAAGGACTAAGGATTATCTAATATACATTCTTCCTGCTTCCATGGCTGGCTTGTGTGTGAGCCTGGGGGGAGGTTAAGGCACAGCCCACACCATGTTCTCCTGGGAGGGCCTCTGGGGGCCATGCCTTGCAGACCCCCTCCCCGCAGAGGGGACACAGGGCCTTGGGATCCTGCACAGGACAGCTTCAGTGTGTTTCAATGCTGGACCTATGATATTGTGTTTCAGTTGTTCCATTAGAAACAATTCCATAACTCAGTGTTGTTTTAAGCTTTATCTTATTTATCTGAAAGGTAGAGTTACAGAGAGAGAGAAAGAGAGAGGGAAAGAGGGAAATAAATAGAGACAGAGGTCTGGCGCTGTGGTGCAGCAGGTGAAGCCGCCGCCTGCCAGTGCTGGCATCCCATATGGTCATCGGTTAGAGTTCTGGCTGCTCCACTTCCAATCCAGCTCTCTGCTGTGGCCTGGGAAAGCAGTGGAAGATGGCCCAAGTGCTTGGGCCCCTTCACCCGTGTGGGAGATCCAGAAGAAGCTCCTGGTTTTAGATTGGCTCAGCTCCGGCTGTTGCGGCCAACTGCAGAGTGAACCAGTAGATGGAAGACCTCTCTCTCTCTCTGCTTCTCCTTCTCTCTGTAACTCTGACTTTCACATAAATAAATAAATCTATTAAATAAAAAAGAGAGAGAGAGAGAGAGAGATCTTCCAATCACTGGTTTACTCCTCAAATGGTTGCAACAGCTGGGGCTGGGCCAGGCCAAAGCCAGGAGCCAGGAGCTTTATCTAGGTCTCCCACATGGGTGCAGGAGCCCAAACACTTGGGCTGTCTTCCACTGCGTTCCCAGGAGCATTAGTAGGGAGCTGGATCGGAAGTGGAGCAGCCAGGTCTCCACCTGGTGCCCACATGGGATGCTGGCACTGCAGGTGGCGGCTCTACCCACTAAGCCACAGCACCAACTTCCATAATTCACAGTTTTATACATACACAGTTAAGTCCAAAAATCTGTGGAAAGCGGAATTAAAAAGTAAATTTTGGTGCAAAAAAATTTGAAATCCATGAATATGAGGAGAGTCTGTGAAAAAGTTCATGGAAAATGCATGTTATGAAACTGCAAAGATTTCAACTTTTTGGCATCAAAATAAACTTATTTTTATTTATTTTATTTATTTATTTTTTAATTTATTTTTGACAGGCAGAGTGGATAGTGAGAGAGAAAGAGACAGAGAGAAAGGTCTTCCTTTGCCATTGGTTTACCCTCCAATGGCCGCTGTGGCCGGTGCGCCACAGCCGGTGTGCTGCGGCCAGCGCACCGCGCTGATCTGATGGCAGGAGCCCGGTGCTTATCCTGGTCTCCCATGCAGGTGCAGGGCCCAAGCACTTGGGCCATCCTCCACTGCACTCCCTGGCCACAGCAGAGAGCTGGCCTGGAAGAAGGGCAACCAGGACAGAATCCGGCACCCCGACCGGGACTAGAACCTGGTGTGCCAGCGCCGCTAGGCGGAGGATTAGCCTGCTGAGCCACGGCACCGGCCTAATAAACTTATTTTAAAATTCCATTCCTGGACCAGTGCCGTGGCTCACTTGATTAATCCTCTGCCTGCGGCACTGGCATCCCATATGGGCGCTGGGTTCTAGTCCCAGCTGCTCCTCTTCCAGTCCAGCTCTCTGCTGTGGCCCGGGAGAGCAGTGGAGGATGGCCCAAGTGCTTGGGCCCTGCACCCACATGGGAGACCAGGAGGAAGCACCTGGCTCCTGGCTTTGGATCGGCGCAGTGCCAGCCGTAGCGACCGTTTGGGAAGCAAACCAATGGAAGGAAAACCTTTCTGTCTCTCTCACTCACTGTCTATAACTCTACCTGTCAATTAAATACAAAAAAAATTCCATTCCTTCCTTTATTCTGTGAAAACAATTAAGTAATTGTACAAAGATCTGTGACAGTGCTCCACCTTGCAGTGCCTGATCTGAGTCCTGACCCCTCTGCTTCCGATCCGCATTCCTGTAACGTGCCCACTGGGAGACGGGTCTCTGACGCCCATGTGGGAGGCCTGGACTGAGTTCCCCGGTCCTGGCTTCCACCCACCTCAGCAGTCCTGGCTGCTGTGGGCTTCTGGAGAGTCAACCAGCAGACTGAAGAGCTCTCCCATTCTCTCTCTCTTTATATATACACACACATACACACATACACACACAATGAAACAGGAAAAAAAAAGACAAAGACAAATTCTGCACACAGACTCATAGGCTGCAAGTTCCACTATGGCATGGACAGCTGTCCTCTCTACTAGGAACACAATGGTATCTCTAATTACTAATAAAACTAACAAAAGTAATACTCCACAACAAGACTGGGAACCCAGGACAATATCCGGCAGGTAAGAGGCCTTCTGTTACTACTCAGGAAGCCACTGGGTGGTAGAAGTGAGAAGCAGCCAGCGACGGTCACGGAGACCGTGCACGTGCGCAGCCCTGTGGTGCGCCTCCCTGCGGACATTTCCCATGTGTGCAGTCATGTGAACGTACATGTCTGGGTGTGATGAAAGCCATGTCATTTCTGGGTACCACTGTAGGATCGAACCCTTGTATTTTGCTTTTCTCTACTTAATATACCACAGCCATCTCAGTCTCACATATAATTGCCGATAAACTTTACACTAAATCTCTTTTCAGTTGTTTTTATTTTTCACAGATCAGGCGTTATTTGTGAACTACAGTCCTCATTACACCCCAGTCAGCTGTGTCAGGGACGAATTCATGGACCTTTGCTTAGCATCGGCTTAGGCAGCGAGGCGTTACCTTGGAGGTGAACTGTCCATCCTCTCTGGCATCTTGGATGTGGTTCCACACTGTCACCTGGGGAGACTGCAAAATGATTTCTTCTGGAAACAGCACTTTGAGGACAAGAAGAGCACGGGGGCAGCCATCAGTGAGGAGCTGAGGGTGTGAAGACGCGACACCTGTGCTGGCTGGGGTCACTCCTAAAGGGGTTCACACTCTGCTCCATTCCTTCCTGGACCCCTCCCACACGGCTTCTAAACACAGTGCCACACTCCCACCGCACCTGCTCTGCAGCACAGCCATGTCCTTCTGAGCACAAAGCCAAATCCCAAGGGGAAAAGCAGAGCAAAATGAACGGCCTTCCAATTGTTTAGGTGGGACGTTTTCACAGAGGTGACACAGTAAGAAATTAAGGGGCCAGCCTTGTGGACAGTGGGTTAAGCTACCGCCTGCGACACTAGCATTCCATATGAGCAGTTTGAGTTCTAGCTGCTGCATTTCTTTCTTTTTTTTTTTTTTTTTTTAAGATTTATTTATTTATTCAAAAGGCAGAGTTAGAGAGAGGCAGAGGCAGAGGCAGAGAGAGAGGTCTTCCATCCTCTGGTTCACTCCCCAAATGGCCCCAACCGCCAGAGCCAAGCCGATCTGAAGCCAGGAGCCAGGAGCTTCTTCCAGGTCTCCCAGGTGGGTGCAGGGGCCCAAGGACTTGGGCCATCCTCCACTGCTTTCCCAGGCCAGAGGGCTGGATTGGAAGTGGAATAGGCAGAACTCGAACCGGTGCCCAATGGGATGCCGGCACTGCAGGCAGCGGCTTTGCCTGCTTCACCACAGTGACTCAGCTCCCTGCTAATGGCCTGGGAAGCAGCTGATGGCACAAGTGCTTAGGCCCTGCCACCCAACTAGGAGACCCAGATGGATTTCCAGGCTCCTGGCTCTGGCCTGGCCCAGCCCCAGTTGTTGGGGCCATCTGGGGAGTGAACTAGCAGAGGGAAGATCTTTCTGTAACTCTACCTTTCAAATCCATAAACAAATCTATTTTTAAGGAATTCTATGTGATGGAAGCATTAAAAAAATAAAAACATGGTTCTCACATAGTTTAGTTTCTAACATGAGACTGAAGAGACTACCTCCCAGAGAACCTATAGAACACTCTAGGAAGATGTGACACAGCCACTCTGCAAAACAATACCTTTGACACCTAAGTGGATGACTTGCTCCAGAGCAAAGTGACATCGTCTGCTCGTGGTCCTGCCAGGAAGAAGACAACATAGACATTAACCTTCAGTTTACAACGGTCAGGCCGGCACAGCCAACAGCATCTGCTTACACAGATCCTACAGCCTGAGCGTCTCCCTCAAAACCCAGGCTGGAGTCTCACTGTGCTCCTACAGCCTGAGTGTCTCCCTCAAAACCCAGGCTGGAGTTTCACTGTGCTCCCACAGCACTGGGCGCGGGGACCCCACAGGTCGTATGGCCCTAAGGGCACGGCTCCTGTGACTGCAGATGAAGGCCAGCATCACCCGAGCGGGCTGGTGACAGTGGGGGGGCTCTGTGCCACGTTGTGAGCAGCAAGACGCTGCCCCGGACTCCGGCCTCCAGAACACATGAAGACCACGCTTGTAAAGAAAGACCACAGAGACCCAGGTCTCTCAAGGTCTCAGGGACATCACCAGCAAGCGTGCAGGGCCAGGGGCTGTTATGCAGGCATCTCCATGGAACATCAGAGAAGCAGGAGTCCTCCACAAAGTTTTCAGTGGAAACGCCCTTGGTATCCGGACACTTCTTTTCTGGGAATACTGCTGTTCTCACGCACAAAGTGGACAAGTGGAGAAAGTGAAAACAACTGTGAAGCACAGGGAAACGCTACTTTGTCGACAGGAAAGTTAAGCATTGTTAAGGGTCTCCTTTGAAATTCACTGACAACAACAAAGAGAACAAAAAGTCTATCTTCAATGACGCAAGATCCCCACAGCCCCAGAGCACACACAAGAAGAGAACCTGGCTCCAGCACACAAAGGCACAGAGCCGATGCACATGTGCCTTCCCAGGGCTGCAGCCAGATGCAGAGTTCTGGAAAACTCAGCCTTGGGGGCCCACAAGCTAGCAACACTCTCCCTGGATCATGGGGTGCGCAGTGCAGGACCCACCTCCACCAGTGGAAGCCCGGGGTGTGTGCACACCTTGGTGCAGCTCCTGAGGGGCTGCAGGGCATGGAGGCTGTGGGCTGCTCCTGACTCCGTCCTCTGCTACAGGTAACTCCACTCACAGAGACCAGCCAGAAAAGAACCACCCTAGGACTTAGCAAGATCGACTCTAAGAAGGACAAAAACCTCAGAGCAGATCGGCGAGAGAGGAGCACTCAGGGAAGCTGACCCACAGCCTGCCTTCCCAGACCTCACTCCCGGAGGAACAGCCACCTGATGCTCTGCCACTTCTCCACGGCAGAGAAGGGAGGAAGGCTCTCAGGACCTTCTCCAAGCAACCTTGACAATGACTCCAGAAATGTGGCCAAGACAGAACCACGCTTGCTGCAGACGCACATTAAAGACATCACAAGAATGTCCCCCTCCCCACTTCCTGCCTCCCGCCAGAGATCTGCCCCTGACCTCCTCTCTCCAGACACTTTGCAAAACAGATTGCAAACGAGATAAGCCAAAGGCCTCCAAGGCTTGTGGAAAGCCCCTGGAGCCAATTTCTCGCAGCAACCAGCTAACAGCCCCGCTCTCCCTGCACAGTCTATGAGCACAGACTATAAGAAGAGACTGTCAGCAGGCTATGGGAGTCCTGGCTGCTCCACTTCCAATCCCGCTCCCGCTAATGGCCTGGGAAAGCAGCAGAGGATGGTCCAGGTCCTTGGGCCCCTGCCACCTGTGGAGGAGACCCAGAAGAAGCTCTTGGCTCCTGGCTTTGGACTGGCTCTTCCTCTCTCTGTCTCTTTCTCTGTAACTCTTTCAAATAAATAAAATAAATCTTAAAAAAAAATAAAAAAAGAACAGACTGTCGCCACCTCTGCTTCGATAAAGCAACCCATCTCTATCAAGGTCGGTCTCCGTCTCCTTTTGTCTCCTTTCTGGGGGCCACAAAAGGCCAGAACCCCGAGGTATTTAAACCTAACACACATCAACAGGCCAAGCACTAATTCACCCCCAAGCAGTGATGAAAGAGCATGAGCACAGTATTAGGTAATAAATTCCAGAAACACTTTAAGGAAGGAATTCATTAACATACAAACATACTCACTTTTAGTATACAAGAAGGTTTGATATAAAGTTATTGCTACCGGTGACAGAGGGGAGGGTGGTTGCCGGAGTGAGTCTTGTGGGTTCTTTTCCTCAGCTAAAAGTATAGAAATAAAAAGCCGCTAATCCTCCACCTTGTGGCACCGGCACACTGGGTTCTAGTCCCGGTCGGGGCGCCGGATTCTGTCCCGGTTGCCCCTCTTCCAGGCCCGCTCTCTGCTGTGGCCCGGGAGTGCAGTGGAGGATGGCCCAAGTCCTTGGGCCCTGCACCTGCATGGGAGACCAGGAGAAGCACCTGGCTCCTGCCTTCGGATAAGCACAGTGACTCTCTCTCTCACTGTCCACTCTGCCTGTCAAAAATAAATAAATAAATAAATAAATAGCCGTGAAACAACTTGCCAAGAGGCAGAAACTTTTATTTGATTGGCGGGCGGCAGAGAAGGTGTCTGGTGAGAGGAGAGTAGGCGGAGTGGCCGAGCAGACACTGGCTTTGAGGAAGTGTCCCAGGTTTATAAGGCATTACTGTCTGTTCACTGGGTTATCCTGTGGGGTGCCCACTGGACAGGGGGGTGTTCATGTATGTATGTTGATTGGCTTGGGACTCAAGGAGATAGTGGGGTCTCCTGGAGACTGTCTCTTAGGGGCTTAGCCCCCTCCTCTGCTAGCTCGGGTGGAAGACTGCAACGAACTTGAAGGCATGGTTTAAAACCGCAAGGTCACACAAGATAGCCAGGGTCTCCTGGAGCCGGTCCAGCTCTCCCCAGGGGCCCAGCCCCTTTCCCTGCCAGCTGTGGATGAAAGACGGCACCCACCCTGCAGGTGAGATTTAGAGCTGCAAGGTCACACACGCAGCACAAGCAGCTGCTAGTGGGGAGATGCCAGTCGGTCAGGAGACGGGCTTTCCAGCCACAGTCGCCAGCCTGCTTGTCCAGGACATTCTACCCGTGTCTGAGGGGCCCACAGCCCCCCAGCCCCCCTGGCTGGCCTCAGTTTTCTCATTAAAACACTCCATCGAATTAATAGGTTGAGGAATAAAATGATGATCTGGAGAAATGCTCAAGAGCACTATCTTAAAACAGAACTCGATGAATAATTCCTTAGCATCATTAACACAAAGAACATCAGCTACCAAGTGGCAAACACAAGACAGAGACACAAAGAAACAGAGAACTCCAGAGAATCAGCGCAGCATGGGAGTGGGGGCGGGGCGTCCGACCCCCCTGGGCAGGCGGAGGAGCCGCCCCGGGCACAGAGCCAGCACCAGGACAGGGACACTGGGAGCGGCCGGCTATAGTGAGAGGACGCTTTCTTCAACAGGCTGATACTCACCCAGCACTCAACAGCTCACCGAGAAAAGTCTCAAATCCATGACTTCAACTTCCTCCAAACGAAGGCAGACAAGCAAATGAAACCCAAAGCAGAGAATAAAGAGAAAACCCTGGTGAGTGCCAGGGAGCTGCGGTGGGTGTGGCAAGGGAGGGGAGCAGGCACCCTGAGGAGGGAGGGGACAAGCTGTGCGAGGCCGAGGCCGAGGCCTGCACGCTGGCGCTGGGTGACCTCCTGACTCCACAACCTGACGAAACGCACAGGTCCCTTCAAAGGCACACACGCCCAAGCTCACTCAACAAGAGGCCAATCACCACAAAGAAATGGGAATGCCCTCCGCCCCCCTGGACTTCTGGGGCTGATGTAATACCACACAACATGCGCTTTGTAAAAAACAAAAGGGGGGAATATTAGTAAAATGGTGTGGTTTTGTCTGTGGCATGATTTATGTCCCGGACACCATCCTAGGCTCTAGCCCCTGCCATCATTGCTGGAAGCCAGGTGACCAGATGGCCCAACCACAGGTGTCAGCTCTACCCTACCCTAATGGGATCCACTGCTCCTACTTCTCTGCTCCCCACAAAGGTATAACAGGACCTGCTTCTCACATACGTGCTCTCCCCCCACACAAAGGTATAACAGGACCTGCTTCTCACATACGTGCTCTCCTCCCCCCATAAAGGTATAACAGGACCTGCTTCTCACATACATGCTCTCCCCCCATAAAGGTATAACAGGACCTGCTTCTCACATACGTGCTCTCCCCCCACACAAAGGTATAACAGGACCTGCTTCTCACATACGTGCTCTCCCCCCCCACAAAGGTATAACAGGACCTGCTTCTCACATACGTGCTCTCCCCCCACAAAGGTATAACAGGACCTGCTTCTCACATACGTGCTCCCCCCAACACAAAGGTATAACAGGACCTGCTTCTCACATACGTGCTCTCCCCCCACAAAGGTATAACAGGACCTGCTTCTCACATACGTGCTCTCCCCCCCCCACAAAGGTATAACAGGACCTGCTTCTCACATACGTGCTCTCCTCCCCCCATAAAGGTATAACAGGACCTGCTTCTCACATATGTGCTCTCCTCCCCCCACAAAGGTATAACAGGACCTGCTTCTCACATATGTGCTCTCCCCCCCCCACAAAGGTATAACAGGACCTGCTTCTCACATACGTGCTCTCCCCCCACAAAGGTATAACAGGACCTGCTTCTCACATACGTGCTCTCCCCCCCCCACAAAGGTATAACAGGACCTGCTTCTCACATACGTGCTCTCCCCCCACAAAGGTATAACAGGACCTGCTTCTCACATACGTGCTGTCCCCCCCCCACAAAGGTATAACAGGACCTGCTTCTCACATATGTGCTCTCCTCCCCCCATAAAGGTATAACAGGACCTGCTTCTCACATGTGCTCTCCCCCCCCCATAAAGGTATAACAGGACCTGCTTCTCACATATGTGCTCCCCCCCCCACAAAGGTATAACAGGACCTGCTTCTCACATACGTGCTCTCCGCCCCCCCACAAAGGTATAACAGGACCTGCTTCTCACATACGTGCTCTCCCCTCCCACAAAGGTATAACAAGACCTGCTTCTCACATACGTGCTGTCCCCCCCCACACAAAGGTATAACAGGACCTGCTTCTCACATACGTGCTCTCCTCCCCCCATAAAGGTATAACAGGACCTGCTTCTCACATATGTGCTCTCCCCCCCCACAAAGGTATAACAGGACCTGCTTCTCACATACGTGCTCTCCCCCCCCCACAAAGGTATAACAGGACCTGCCTCTCACATACGTGCTCTCCACTCCCCTCCCCCACACTGGGCTTCCCCCACCCGACAATAAACCTTTCCTCTAAAAGAAAAGAAAGGAAAAGAAAAGAAGAGAAAAGAAGAGAAAAGACGCGCACTTGTTTTTAAAAATCTTTCACGAAGAAAACTTCAGAGCCAGAGGCCTCAGGGCTGAGTCCTCCCCAACACTGAAGGAAGAGCAGACAGCCATTCCACACCTGCTCCTCCAGGAAAGAGAAGCGAAGGGGACGCCAGTGTGTACCATGAACACAGACGCAGGAAGAACAGAATCTTAGCAAATCAGGTCTAACAGCACATAAGAAGCAATCACGGCCGGCGCCGCGGCTCACTAGGCTAATCTTCCACCTGCGGCGCCGGCACCCCGGGTTCTAGTCCCGGTTGGGGCGCCGGATTCTGTCCTGGTTGCTCCTCTTCCAGTCCAGCTCTCTGCTGTGGCCCAGGAAGGCAGTGGGGGGTGGCCCAAGTGCTTGGGCCCTGCACCCACATGGGAGACCAGGAGGAAGCACCTGGCTCCTGGCTTTGGATCGGCACAGTGGGGGGGTGAACCAACGGAAGGAAGACCTTTCTCTCTCTCTTTCACTAACTCTGCCTGTTTAAAAAAAAAAAAAAAAAAAAAAAAGAAGCAGCAGCAATCATATCATGACCAAGCATAGCTTATCCCAGGAGAGCAAGGTTGATTTTTTTAAAAAGATTTATTTTATTTATTTGAAAGACAGAGTTACAGAGAGGTAGAGACAGAGAGAGAGGTCCTCCATCTACTGGTTAACTCACCAGATGGCCTCAACGGCAGGAGCCGCACCAATCCAAAGCCAGGAGCTTCATCTGGGTCTCCTTCATAGTGGCAGGGGCCCAAGGACTTGGGCCATCTTCCACTGCTATCCCAGGCCATAGCAGAGAGCTGGATTGTTAGAGGAGCAGCCGGGACTAGAACCGGTGCCCATATGGGATGCCGGCACTTCAGGCCATGGTGTTAACCCACTGTGCCGCAGCGCTGTCCCCCAAGGTTGATTTTACATTAGAAAACCAACCAGCGTACACAGTGTTGTGGGCAGGGGTTAGGCTGCTGCCTGCAATGCCCGCATCCTGACTGCTCCATTTCTGATCCTGCTCCCCGTTAATGGCCTGGGAAAGCAGCAGATTATGGTCCAAGTGTTGGGCCCCTGCCACTATGAAGGAGACCCAGATGAAGCTCCTGGCTCCTGGCTTCGCCTGGCTTGGTCCAAGCTGTTGTGCGCATCTGAGAGTGAATCAGTGGATGGAAGACTTCTTGCTCTTTTTCTCTCCCCCTCTCTAACACTGCCTGTTCAATACATCAAATAATTAAATAAATCTAAAGAAAGAAAAAGAAATGAAGGAAGGGCAGGAGGAAGGAAACCAACCAGCGTAACCGACTGCTATGATCCGAACAGGATTTGGCTCCCGGATTCATGGTGGACTTTAAGCCTCCAAGTTGTAAAGTGACGGTAGTAAGAGGATGGAAATTCAATCCAGTTACGGGGTCCAAGAGCAGGGCTTGCTGAGGCCCCCATGGCACAAGGTGTGCTTTCAGAAGGCAGCTCCTAGAACAGGGTGACTTCTGAGAGCCAGGTTGGGCCCAACTGCTGTCTCTGGATCCTGCCTCAGCATGTGACCCTCACCGTGCCACGCTCTCATCTCATCAGACGCCAACGTCACCTTGAACTGCGCACTTCCCAAACCGTAAGCCAAAATACATCCACACCTGACAGAACCCTGTATCCACTCTCACTGAAAACTCTCAGAAACCTGGAACCCACTTCCTCTACCTCAGAAAGGTAACTGCAGTACAGCTACAGCTCACATGGTTTTAAAGGACTTCAGACTGAAAATTCTGCTCTACGATCAGGAACGAGGTCTGCTCAACGCTGGCAGAGCTCCTAGCTGGTGCAGTAAGACATGGAGGAACCAATCAAATACATCTGGAAGACATGACGCTGCCTCTGAACGAGTGACTGTGCAAAAAATCCTCATGTAACCTGTAAACAGAGCAGGCTTAGGAAGCTTGTATGATACAACATAAATACACAAAAACCTACTGCCTTTATAAATGTAAGTTCTAGAAAAAGCAATTGAAGATCAAGTTTAAATTAGTTTAGAAGAGGATTAAAACTTTACAAAGTAACCACAAGTCTAACACAAGGTATGAGAAACCCACATACTGAAAAGCACTATTCTGTCCTTTGCGAAGGGACCACAGGAGCTCCCTGGCTCCTCCCACCCCAGGAGGACGTGAGACGGAGACGGCACCGAACAGGAACCAGGAGGCGGCCCTCAGACACGACAGCAAAGAGCACGCACAAGCGGCAAGTGAGTGTGCTGCAGGTGCTGGACATGAGTCCCTGCAGAAACACAAATTAGAACCAGAGCAGGTGTCCCCGGCTGGACAGCGGCACGCTCTGGGGAAGTCACCGCGAATGCACCAGCCTGCGGCTGCCCCTCCTCCGCCACGATGGTGAAGGCTGCTGCTCCAGCTGCAAACCCACCTCCTCACACGGCTCCATCGGGCAGCCTCCCGCCCGACACTCAGTGCTTCTCTCAGCATCTGCACAGGCGCTGGTGGCTCCCCAACAATGGAGTCCCCTCAGTGGCCTCTCCAGCTACCAGGCTCTCTGCACCTTGTCCTCACTTCCACGGCCAAACACCTTAGAGAGAACCAACTACCTCGATCCATGACGCACCTGCCCTCCACATATCCCAATCTGACCACAGCCCCAACACGAGACGAGACTCGAAAGCACCACTCTAGCAAAAACCAATATGACATTACAATCAGCCTTTGTTAATCAGATTTTTTTTTTTTTTTTTGGACAGGCAGAGTGGACAGTGAGAGAGAAAGAGACAGAGAGAAATGTCTTCCTTTGCCGTTGGTTCACCCTCCAATGGCTGCCATGGCCGGCATGCTGCGGCCGGCGCACCATGCTGATCCGAAGTCAGGAGCCAGGTGCCTCTCCTGGTCTCCCATGGGGTGCAGGGCCCAAGCACTTGGGCCATCCTCCACCGCACTCCTGGGCCATAGCAGAGAGCTGGCCTGGAAGAGGAGCACCGGGACAGAATCCGGCGCCCCGACCGGGACTAGGACCTGGTGTGCCGGCGCTACAGGCAGAGGATTAGCCTATTGAGCTGCGGCACCGGCCTAATCAGAATGTATTTTAAACAAAGCTGTACAACAAGAGAGGAACCTAGGAAGAGGTAGGCACAGAGCACAGGAGAATCGCCTGCACGTGAGGAAGATCAGGTAGACTGTTCAACAAAGAGGGCAAAAGAAGGCACTTCAAGGAGACCAGACTTTTATACAACAAACACGGAGATTCTCAACTTCCAAGCAATCAGAGAAATGTAAACCAAGACAGTGCGCGATGTGAGCGCCACACAGCCACCGCAGAAACCAGGCTCCTGGAGGACGCACGAGTGCACCGACAGCAGCACCATTGCCGCCACCTGCGGAGTAACAGCAACACACAGACAAGGCGGAGGAAAACTGCCCACCCACAGGAAACCGGACAGGGCACAACGCACACAACAGCCTGGGATGCAGCTCAAGAACACGGAGAAACCTACGGACATAATGTCAGTGAAAAGTGCAACCCCACAAACTACAGATGGTAAGTTAGCCCTTTTGTAAAGTTCACAACCACAGAATACGCTGTGCAGACACGCAAACTCCTTTTCAGAAGTAAGGAAGAGCACAACCCCCTGTAAGGGCTGGGGAATGAGGGAGGGAGAGGGAGAGCCGAGCCACAGCACTGCTGTGCGAGTGAGCGAGCCGCTGAGAAAAGGGCCAGCACCCCCACCGCGCCCCCACGGCGCCCGCCATCTCCACACCCTCCAGAGAGCCAGGTGACTCCCTCCCTCCTGGCAATGGAGAAACGCGCATGAATCACCTGTTATATGTAAACTCCACGTCCATAGGTTCAAAGTTATATGTCTGTTCAAATTCTGGATTCAGTTTAAGAGTTACATCTTCTTCGTGAATCTAAAAGAGAAACACACCATTTGATTTCTAGACATTCTACTTGATTTCTTGGAATAATTTTATATCTATATCCAGCAACACACTATGAGAAACACACTTCACAGATTTAAGTCAAAATTTTAAATGTCTGCAAAAGCAATTGAAAAGGACTACATATGCCATTAAATCTCTCACACAGGAGGGGCGACATCCCCACTCCCAGCGGCAGCGCCAGCTAGACTGTCCCAGGGGCCCTCAGGGCAGGGGTCTGCGGCTGCAGCTCTGCCTCCACATAAAGGTCGGCCACGACCCCTAGTGGTAGCACAGGGAACTGCGGTCTGTGGGAAGCCTCCCTTGAGGCTAGGTTCTGTATTCTCTTCCAGACCAGCAGGCAGCAAGGAGAGGATGAGGGCGTGTGGAGGAAACACAGGAAGCAGAACCCTGAGCTGACACAGGAAGCCCAGAGCCCTCGGGTGGTAAGGAGGCGCCAGGCAGCGGGCTTCCTGAGGGCCAGGAGGCTGACCTTGAGCCTGTGACCTGGATGAGGAACTTACTCTCACCAGCAGGGCTTTTTGCTCTTGACACACAACCACAACCCCGACAAGGAAACCGGTTCTGCAGAGGTGTCTGTTTCCAAGTTAAGAGACATGAGGCCGGCGCCGCGGCTCACTAGGCTAATCTTCCGCCTGCGGCGCCAGCACACCAGGTTCTAGTCCCGGTCTGGGCGCCGGATTCTGTCCCGGTTGCCCCTCTTCCAGGCCAGTTCTCTGCTGTGGCCCAGGAGTGCAGTGGAGGATGGCCCAAGGCCTTGGGGCCCTGCACCCCATGGGAGACCAGGAGAAGCACCTGGCTCCTGCCTTTGGATCAGCGCGGTGCGCCGGCCACGGCAGCCATTGGAGGGTGAACCAATGGCAAAAAGGAAGACCTTTCTCTCTGTCTCTCTCACTGTCCACTCTGCCTGTCAAAAAATAAAAATAAAAAAAAAATAAAAATAAGAGACATGAAAACGGGTCTACAGTCAGGGAAATGATTGCCAAGTCTGACAGTTCAGGGCCCAAGGACATCACACACTGGCAGGACCCCTTATGGAAAGCTGAACCACCACACATGTGAAGTTAAAAACAGATGAGCAGGCACCAAGGGACACCGAGGGACACGTCAGGGTGATGCTGAAGCACACTAAGCGTTCCTGTGAGAAACAGGGCTGGGGCTGGCGCTGTGGCACAGTAGGTTAACTATCCACCTGTGGCACCAGCATCCCATATGGGCGTCAGTTCAAGTCCCGGCTGCTCCTCTTCCAATCCAGCTCTCTGCTATGGCCTGGGAAGCCAGTGAAAGATGGCCCAAGTCCTTGAGCCCCTGCACCCACGTGGGAGACCTGGAAGAATCTCCTGGCTTCAGATTGGCACAGCTCTGGCCTCTGTGGTCATTTGGGGGGTGAACCACCAGAAGGAAGATCTTTCTCTGCCTCTCTCTCTTACTCTAATAAATAAAATCTTCAAAAAAAAAAAAAAAGACGAATGGGGAAGAGTGCTGCCTAGTGTGTCCCAGGCACGTGCTCCCAGCAGACAGAAGCCATGGCTGGGCCTGCCAGCACGGCTAGCACAGGAGCCCTCCCTCCCCAGGACCCCCACCTGCAGACCCACAGTGGCAGCCCTGTGTGAGAAGCCTGGGCTCCAGCTTCAGTGGCCAGCCACACCTCCTGCACACACCACTGCGGCCTCCAGCTTCAGTGGCCAGCCACACCTCCTGCACACACCACTGCGGCCTCCAGCTTCAGTGGCCAGCCACACCTCCTGCACACACCACTGCGGCCTCCAGCTTCAGTGGCCAGCCTCACCTCCTGCGGCCTCCAGCTTCAGTGGCCAGCCTCACCTCCTGCGGCCTCCAGCTTCAGTGGCCAGCCTCACCTCCTGCGGCCTCCAGCTTCAGTGGCCAGCCTCACCTCCTGCACACACCACTGCGGCCTCCAGCTTCAGTGGCCAGCCACACCTCCTGCACACACCACTGCGGCCTCCAGCTTCAGTGGCCAGCCTCACCTCCTGCACACACCACTGCGGCCTCCAGCTTCAGTGGCCAGCCTCACCTCCTGCACACACCACTGCGGCCTCCAGCTTCAGTGGCCAGCCTCACCTCCTGCACACACCACTGCGGCCTCCAGCTTCAGTGGCCAGCCTCACCTCCTGCGGCCTCCAGCTTCAGTGGCCAGCCTCACCTCCTGCGGCCTCCAGCTTCAGTGGCCAGCCTCACCTCCTGCACACACCACTGCGGCCTCCAGCTTCAGTGGCCAGCCTCACCTCCTGCACACACCACTGCGGCCTCCAGCTTCAGTGGCCAGCCTCACCTCCTGTGGCCTCCAGCTTCAGTGGCCAGCCTCACCTCCTGCGGCCTCCAGCTTCAGTGGCCAGCCTCACCTCCTGCACACACCACTGCGGCCTCCAGCTTCAGTGGCCAGCCTCACCTCCTGCACACACCACTGCGGCCTCCAGCTTCAGTGGCCAGCCACACCTCCTGCACACACCACTGCGGCCTCCAGCTTCAGTGGCCAGCCACACCTCCTGCGGCCTCCAGCTTCAGTGGCCAGCCTCACCTCCTGCACACACCACTGCGGCCTCCAGCTTCAGTGGCCAGCCTCACCTCCTGCACACACCACTGCGGCCTCCAGCTTCAGTGGCCAGCCACACCTCCTGCACACACCACTGCGGCCTCCAGCTTCAGTGGCCAGCCACACCTCCTGCGGCCTCCAGCTTCAGTGGCCAGCCTCACCTCCTGCACACACCACTGCGGCCTCCAGCTTCAGTGGCCAGCCTCACCTCCTGCGGCCTCCAGCTTCAGTGGCCAGCCTCACCTCCTGCGGCCTCCAGCTTCAGTGGCCAGCCTCACCTCCTGCACACACCACTGCGGCCTCCAGCTTCAGTGGCCAGCCTCACCTCCTGCGGCCTCCAGCTTCAGTGGCCAGCCTCACCTCCTGCGGCCTCCAGCTTCAGTGGCCAGCCTCACCTCCTGCACACACCACTGCGGCCTCCAGCTTCAGTGGCCAGCCTCACCTCCTGCACACACCACTGCGGCCTCCAGCTTCAGTGGCCAGCCTCACCTCCTGCGGCCTCCTGCACACACCACTGCTGAGAGCCAACTGCAGGAGGCAAGCACAACAGTGGCCAAGACCTCAGACCCGGCCAACTTGACCACGCAGTCCGTAATCCTGAGCTTCTGACATTGTGGAACAGTGGACATCACCAAGGTGCAACATCTGAAGCCAAGTGCTTGCACTGTGAACTCCGAGTGAGCCAGCGTGGGGTGCAGCCGAGTGCGTCGGGGACCACGGCGGGCTGCTTGGCTGTGCCTCTCCTCAGAGTTCCTGTCTGTTTCTTCGGAGGATGTGGGGCCCAGTGCTTCCCCTCTCGGCACAACTGGTCTACCTGGAGTCCAAGGTGGCCACCTGGCTGTCCTGGGACCCCCATGCCATGTAGTCAACAGCACAGGTGGCTATGGAGCTGGCGAGCCTGACAGACCCCAGAGTCCAGGATGAGCAGCTGCTCTGTGGGGGGCAGAGGGATGGCCTCGCCACACTATTGATGGAGCTGACAGTGGACACTGGCCAGGCACGATGTGACCCCTGAGTAATGTGGGACAGCTCCCTGTCAGCCACCTGCAGTGCTGCTAACCCTGGAGGTGACCTCAGGCGGAAGGGGACAGAGTTGTGATTTCGGTTCTCTTTCTCAACTGGCTGGCAACAGCAATTATTTCATTTTATTTGAAAGACAGAGTTCACGACCTTCCAGTCTCCACATGCTCTCAACAGCCAAGGCTGGGCGAAGCTGAAGCCAGGAGCCAAAACCTCAATCCGTGTCTGCCATGCGGGCGGCAGGAGTTAAGCACCTGAGCCCCCATCACCCGCTGCCTCCCAGGGTGCGCAGCTGCACAAAGGCTCACCGGGGAGCACAGCCAGTCTTGAACCCAGGCACTGACAGGACACAGGGGTGTCCCAAGCAGCGACTTACCTGCTACACCACCTGCCCGCCCCAAGAGCGGTGCCTTCATCTGCTTTCCTCTCCTACCTAAGGTCCTGTCTGCAACTGCCGCCTTCTCCTCAAGTGGCCTGACACGCTGACAGTCCGCAAACACAGGCTTCAGTGCTGCCTTGTGGAACGTGGATGCTGGTTCTCCAAGGGTCAGTACTGTCACCATCAGGAGCAAGTTCCTTACAAGAGGATGGACGCCGACACTCGTGCAAAACAGACACCTTTTCTTCTGCTGCCATTTTTTTTTTGGGTAAGATTTACTTTATTTGAAAAGCAGAGTTATAGAGGGGTGAGAGTGAGGGTGTTGGCTACAACAGCTGCAGCTGGGCCAAGCTAAAGCCAGGAGCCAGGAGCCAGATTCAGGTCTCCTGCACGGCTGCAGGGTTCCAAGCACTTGAACCACCTTCCACTGCTTTCCCAGGCACATTAGAAGGGAGCTGGATCCGAACTGAAGCAGCTGGGACTCAGGCCGGTGCCCACTGGGATGCCGGCATTGCACGTGGTGGCTTAACCCAGGCTGCCAGAATCTGTCTGGGGACAGAGGCTCCCAGGGGACTTTTTTTTTTTTTTTTTTTTTTTAAGATTTCTATTATTTTCTTTTTTTAGAAAAAGTTTATTTATTTGGAAGACAGTGTTACAGAGAGAGGTGGAGACAGAGGGAAGTCTTCCATCCATTGGTTCATTCCTCAAATGGCCACAATGGCAGGAGCTGAGCTGATCTGAAGCCAGGAGCCTGGAACTTCTTCCAGGTCTCCTACATGGGTGCAGGGGCCCAAGGACTTGTGCTATCCTCCACTGCTTTCCCAGGCCAGTGGAGGGAGCTGGATTGGAAGAGCAGCAGCCGGGACTTGAACAGATCTGTATGTGATGCTGGCACTTCAGGCCAGGGCTTTAACCTGCTGCGCTACAGTGCTGCCCTCCCCTCCCCCACGAATCTTGACGACAGGAAAACATGGCCTCACGGCAGAGGCAGGCAGCACCCAGTGCCCCTGTGCTGGGCTCACGACAGAGCGTGGCCCAGCCAGGCGCTCCAGTCTTGTCGCTGGAATGTCATGGCTGAGAGCAAGGGCAGGGGAGCTTTCTTCTCGCACATGGAAACTTGTAACTGGGTTTTCACCACCAACAGGTGTGGCCCCCATCTCAGTCTCTCTTGCCTTTGTACCGACGATGCTGACCACTTCGAGCAGATCCCGGGGCATCAGGCACAGCCTGAGCATGGCAGCTAACAGTGAGGCACCAGCACCACTGTGTGTGGCATCTCCTGTTTGAGGCTGGTGGAAGCCATGTCCTTGAGAACTGGGACCTGCGCAGTGCGGCTGTGCTCACCGGGCCTGGCTTTCCCCGGGAGCTGCTCACGGCACGGGCCCCTCACGATCTGTAGGAACCCTGGCTGGTGGCCGTCACGGCACAGGCCCCTCACATCTGTAGGAACCCTTGCTGGTGGCCGTGTCCTGGCCGAGACAGGAGGCCTGAGCTCCTCTGGAGAAGGCACCGCCTCTGAGGCAGCTTCCTTTATGTTTTTTTTTTTTTTTTTTTTTTTTTTTGACAGGCAGAGTGGATAGTGAGAGAGAGAGACAGAGAGAAAGGTCTTCCTTTTTGCCGTTGGTTCACCCTCCAATGGCCGCTGCAGCCGGCGCATCTCGCTGATCCGAAGCCAGGAGCCAGGTGCTTCTCCTGGTCTCCCATGGGGTGCGGGGCCCAAGGACTTGGGCCATCCTCCACTGCCTTCCCGGGCCATAGCAGAGAGCTGGCCTGGAAGAGGGGCAACCGGGATAGAATCCGGCGCCCCGACCGGGACTAGAACCCGGTGTGCTGGCGCCGCAAGGCAGAGGATTAGCCTGTTGAGTCATGGCGCCGGCCCCCTTTATGCCTTCTTTTTAAGACTTACTTATCTGAAAGACTTGAGTGGCAGGGAGCAGAGACAGGGAGGTATTTTCCATCCACTGGTTCACCTCCCAAAGGCCACCATAGCCAGTGGATAGACCAGGCTGAAGCCGGAGCCAGAGCCAGGAACTCCATGTGAGTCTCCCACGTGGACGGCAGGGACTCCGGACTTGGGCAGTTATCTGCTGCTTCCCAGGTGCAGCAGCAGGGAGCAGGATCAGGAGTGAACTAGCTGGGACTCGAAGCAGCACTCCAACATGGGACGCCTGGGTACAAGTGGCAGCTAACCTACTGCACCACAACACTGGCCCGTTCTGAGACCTCCCACGCCCTTTTTGGTACAGAATTCTGTCCTTTTACTCTTAGACGTCACCTCTTCCTCCCAGGTAAGTCATCAGGGCTCCTGCAACAGTAACCGTCTATGCTAGTCTCCATTTCCTCCTCCACTGCCACCCACCGCTGCCGCCACCTTCCTCATCGCGCTGCAGGGACGAGCGTGGCAGCTCTTCCGTCTCTACCCACAGTCCTGAGGGTCCTGCCAGGGCGACGCTGCAGTCCATGGCTGGGCAGCAGCGTGAGCTCAAACATGGGGCAACATCAGATGTTTCGTAATTCTTACTTCCTTTCAAAGTAATGGCTTTGGTGTTGTCCTTTTCATTTTCTTATTTTTTTTCCCCTTTTGAGAGGCAGGCAGACACACATACACCCTATCTGCTGGTTCACTCCCCAAGCCCCAGATGCCTACGACAGCCTAGGCTGGGCCAGGCCAAAGCTGGGAGCTGGGAACTCTCCAGGTCTCTCCCATGGGTGGTGGAGACCCAGGTACTCGAGTGATCACCTGCTGCCTTCCAGGACTTACATTAGCAGGCAACCAGCGTCAGGAGGGGAAGTCGGAGTCAAGCCACATACTTCAGTGTGGACACGGCACCTTCTTTCTTATTTTTTTTTTTTTTTAAGATTTATTTATGGGACCGGCACTGTGGTGCAGCAGGTTAACGCCCTGGTCTGCAGTGCCGGCATCCCATATGGGTGCTGGTTCAAGACCTGACTGCTCCGCTTCCGATCCAGCTCTCTGCTATGGCCTGGGAAAGCAGGAGAAGATGGCCCAAGTCCTTGGGCCCCTGCACCCGCATAAGACCCGGAAAAGGCTGTTGCCGTGGCTCAACAGGCTAATCCTCCGCCTTGTGGCGCCGGCACACCAGGTTCTAGTCCCGGTCGGGGCATCAGATTCTGTCCTGGTTGCCCCTCTTCCAGGTCAGCTCTCTGCTGTGGCCCGGGAGTGCAGTGGAGGATGGCCCAAGTGCTTGGGCCCTGCACCCGCATGGGAGACCAGGAGAAGCACCTGGTTCCTGGTTTCGGATCAGCGCGGTGCGCCGGCGGTAGCGGCCATTGGAGGGTGAACCAACGGCAAAGGAAGACATTTCTCTCTGTCTCTCTCACTGTCCAGTCTGCCTGTAAAAAAAAAAAAAAAAAAAAAAAAAAAAGAGAGAGAGAGAGAGAGAGAGAGAGAGACCTGGAAAAAGCTCCTGGCTTTGGATCAGCACAGCTCTGGCTGCTGCAGCCAACTGGGGGGGAGTGAACCAGCGGATGGAAGACCTCCCTTTCTCTACCTCTCCCTCTCTCTCGGTGTAACTCTGACTTTCAAATAAATAAATAAATATTTTTTTAAAAGATTGATTTATTTGAAAGGCAGAGGAGAGAGGGAGGGAGAGGCAGGGACACACAAAGAAAGAGAGAAAGAGAGGGAGGGAGGGAGGAGAGAAGGGGATCTCTTCCATTTGCCAGTGCACTCTCCTAAAGCAACAGTCAGGACCAGACCACGCCGAAGCCCGGAGCCTAGCGCTCCATTCTGGTCTCCTATGTGAGCGTCCATGGACCCACGCACTCGAGTCTGTGGCTTACCAGATGCACCAGCAGGAAGCTGGATGGGAGGCAGCGCTCTGACGAGGGATGCAGATGTCCAAGCAGTAGCCTAACCTGCTGTACCCCGACGCCTGCCCGGCAGGGCCAGCTGAACTGCCGTTTTCACTGCCACATCACACGCCTGTGCTGGCTGCCTGCTGACTTTCCCACACCAGGTGAGGGCTGTGTGACGTCCAGGCTAAGCACTTACCTCCCATGCAGACTCAGTGTGTGGACCCAACACGCCTGGCCTCCAGGGGCGCCAGGAACGGCTGGGTCACAAAGCCCCCTTACCCCAGCTCTGCTCTGTGCTCTCCAGCTGATTTTCCTCCTGGAGCTTGAACTGTGCCAGCTCTTTCAGAAAGCCCAATCTAGGGGCCGTGCTGTGGCGCAGCGGGTTAACGCCCTGGCCTGGAGCCCCGGCATCCCCTGTGGGCACTGGTTTGAGACCTAGCTGCTTCACTTCTAATCCAGCTCCCTGCTATGGCCTGGGAAGGCAGTGGAGGATGGCCCAAGTCCTTGGGTCCCTGCACCTGCCTGGGAGACCCGGAAGAAGCTCTTGGCTCCTGGCTTCGGATTGGCGCAGCTCTGGCCGTTGCAGCCAATTGGAGAGTGAACCAGCAGATGGAAGACCTCTCTCTGCCTGTCCTCTCTCTGTGTAACTCTGACTTTCAAATAAATAAATCTTTAAAAAAAAAAAGAAAGCCCAAATCTAAGTAAATTCAAACATCACAATTTGCATATAACTTAAAAGGGGTATTTTACACAGTTGAAAATGATAGCCTTTACGCAGGTTCCTCTTTCACAACAAAACCTATTTAAACATGCACTTCCCAAAGCCCAAGGGAACACCTTCACCTGACAGGCGCAGTGGCCCAGTCCGCCGTGAACTCATTAAGAGCGTCCTCACCTCAATCACGTAGCCGATGTACTCGATGACGTGTCCATTGTACTCTTGAGTTTTTAAAATCAGTTTGTCACCTAGTTAAAAGACACATTACCAGGTATAAACAAGACAAAACGGCAGATTTCTGCTGCTCTACTGTAACAGCGAACACTGAGGAAGTAACAGCACAGAGGGAACGTTACGGACCAGCTGCTGAAGGGCAGAGTAAACCTGACAGGAAACGCGCCCGAGTTCTCAGGTGGCACAGGCATTCTAACCCGGAGCAAAGAAAACGAATAACGAACGTGTCAGCAGTCAGACGCATGGCCCCCAGCGTGGTGTGTGCGCTGGAACAGGACAAGTGACAGTCACACCTGCATACAGGGAAGGCCTGCTCTCTGCCAGCCCTGGGACCTCCAACACCAGCAGGTCCCCGTTCCTCTTCAGGGTGACTCCACTCATGTTATATTCTTTCAGTTCTATTTCTGCGTGAATCTCCTCAAGCCACAGCAAAGTGGAAAACTTCTCCTTGTAGTTTGACATGTTCAAAAGCTGAAAAAACACAACATGTTAATTAGCAAGTCAGTGAGAGCAGAGCAGCAGGTGAACCATATTCAGGCCTAAGAAAAGGTGGCTGTGGGGGCAGGGCAGGGACAGCAGATGGCAGTGTGGCCAGCAGGGCAAGAGCTCCTGGTCAGCCTTGGATCACCTCACTGGAGAAAGGACCACTGAATGTTTTAACCATTTTAGACTCGCAAGCTCCAGAGCTGCACACTTCCTAGAGGTCCAGGAAGGAAAACGTTTGTTGAACTTGTCATTTCTGGGAGGTTCTTTTTGTTTTATGAAGATTTTTATTTATTTGAAAGGCAGAGTGACACAGAGAATGAGATTGTTATCAATATTCCATCTGCTGGTTCACTCCCCAAATGGCCACAATGGCCCAGACTAGGCCAAGCCAAGGCCAGCAGCCAAGAACTCCGTTGAAGTCTCCCTCCCACATGGGTGGCAGGGCCCAAGCACTTAGGCCATCCTCGGCTTTCCCATGCCATTAGCAGGGAGACAGATCAGAAGTGGAGCAGCCGGACTCAAACTAGCACTTCAATTCAGGATGCCAGTATCACAGGTTTAACCCACTGTGCCAGAGCTGGTCCTCTGGTAGGCTTATAAGTAGGGTTTTTCCAGAAATCTTTATGCCATTATTTCTAATATAATTTCCTTGTAGCTTTGGTATAGATTTTATATGTTCGAATCTTTTCCATTTATTAACATCTGTTTCATGGCCCAGGATATGGTATTTTGGTAAACACTCAACCAAATAGAAACAGAAGGAAACTGCCTCAAACTAATTCAGAAATTCTGGGAAAAGCCCACACAGGCATCCTCCTCCCTGGAGAGCCCGACGCTGCTTCCTCTGAGGTCAGGAAGGGGAGGAAGCCCGCTTCACTTCTTCAATCCAACCAAGGACAGGGAGCCCCGCCCAGGGCAGTCAGGCGAGAAACAGGAAGAAAAGGGCACCCACGCTGGCAACGGGAAGCCAAACTGTGTGTATTTGAAGACGACATAATTTTATTACATAAAAAGCCCTGAAGGCTCCACAACACAAAATCTGTTAGGATACATGAATTCAGCAAAGCAGCAGGACACAACATCAAAAAACAAAAATCACCTGCGTTTCCAAACGCTCACAGTGAGCAATCCGAACAGGAAAGCACGAGAGCAATTCCATGTACGCAGCACCAAAACCATGCAAGTTCTCAGGGACACATTTACCGCAGAGTCAAAGACCTGCGCGGGGAGCCACACGATGCTCTGAGAGACATCCAAGTAAGAGCTCCATGACCACGGAACAGAGGGCTCAGTGCTGACAAGGTGTCCACACCACCCAGAGACCAACAGATTCGATGCAATCACTTTTCAAATTCCAGTAACTTTTTTTTTGCAGAAATAGAAAAACCCACACAAGAATTCATATGGAATCTTGAGGGACCTTGAATAGCTAAAACAGTTTTTAAAAAAGAACAGAAGGAACTCTACTTCTTCAGTTCCAAAGTTATAAGGTTACAGTCATCAAAACAGTGTCCTATGGCGTAAGGCAGACATGCAGACAAATGCAAACAGTCAACTGATTTTCACAATGGTGTTAGACCACACATGAGGGGCCAGGGCTGTGGCATAGCAGGTAAAGCCACCGTCTGCAGTGCCAGCATCCCATATGGACGTCAGTTCAAGTCCCAGCTGCTCCACTTCCTCTCTAGCTCTCTGCTATGGCCTGGGAAAGCAGTAAAAGGTGGACCAAGTCCTTGGGCCCCTGCACCCATGTAGGAGACCTGGAAGAAGCTCCTGGCTCTGGATTGGTGTGGCTCCAGCCATTGCGGCCATCTGGGGAGTGAACCAGCAGATGGAAGATCTCTCTCTCTGCCTCTAACTCTGCTTTTCAAACAAATAAATAAATCTTAAAAAAAAAAAAAAAAAGACCACATATGGAGAAGCAGTCTCTTCAACAAACAGTGCTGAGAAAACAGGATATCCATGAGGCCCTCACCTACACTACATACAAAAATGGACTCAAAATGGATCAGAGACCAAAATTTTTTTTTTTTTAAATCTCAAAATGTCAATTTTATTCATTTACATTGCATTTTTTGGTATTCTATTAAGTAGTACAGATCAGGGAAAACAAACAGTATTTGTCTTTTGGGGACTGGCTTATTTCACTAAGTATAATGGTTTCCAGTTGCATCCATTTTGTTGCAAAAGACAACCACTGTCAACCCCTCCAGCCGGACTCAAAGTCAGTGGGTTACGCAGATTTTTCACTCTGGTAAAATACCCTGGTCACATATGTGCACAAGAGCTGCTGCAGCCTCTAATAGTGTCAAAACGGTGTCTTCTCCCTCCTAGTTGCTGAGCATCCTTGTTGGTGGATGGGGAGAAAGAAACATGCTTTTCTTTCGCTGGAATAGGCAGTTACCTGCCCTGTGCTGGGGATCCAGGCCAGACTCAAAAAAATTGTGATCCACAAGTCTCTTCCCTGGGCAATCAACACCAGTGGCACAGGCTTCTGCAATCTGCTCTCGCTTCAATTTCCAAAGCTGTCTCCTCTAGCTCTGAGCTGTGGGGGTCGTGTGTGGTGTCCCCACTCATTGCTGCATGTGCACACGTTCCACACTGCTCCACAGTGTCCTCCTTCTTTCTGTAGAATTTCCACTGCAAACATCTCTCCAACTCTCCCCTGGGAATGCACTTCCTCTTCTTTTCTTCTACCATTTTCCTGTGATCAAAAACACTACATCTTTTCCCTATTCTGCCATCATGAAATTGCTCTCATTTTGTTTTTGATTTACATTTCCCTGATGGCTAGTGATACTGAGCATTTTGTCATATATTTGTTGGTCATTTGTATATCTTCTTTTGAGAACTGCGTATTCGGGTCTTAACTGGATCGGTTGGTTTTGTTGTTGATGTTGTTGAGTTAATTGGGGTTGTTGATATATTCTAGGTATTAATCCTTTGTTTGATAAGTAGCTGGCAAATTTTTTTCCATTTTAATCAGATATCTCTTCATTTTATCAATTGTTTCCTTTGTTACACAGAAGCTTCTGTGTTTGATATAATCCCATTTGAGAGACCAAAATTTAAAATCTAGAAAACTCTTAGAAGAAAACAGAGGAACAGGGTTGGCATCTGGCCTGGTGGTCAAGTGGCGCCCCCCTATGCTCCCGATTCCAGTCCCGCTAACCTGGGGGCAGCATGTGACGGCTCAAGTGACTGGGATGCTGCCACACACACGGGAGACCTGGACCGAGTTCTCAGCTTCCAGCTTCAGCCTGTTCTCCCCCACCCCCCACCTCCTGGCCCCTAGCTGTTGGAGGCTTTTGGAGAGTGAACCAGCAGATAGGGAAGGGATAGGGAAGCATCCTCCCCCTCCCCGCAAAAAAAAAAAAAAAAAAAAGAATAGATTTTAAAAAGCATAGGGGCTGGCATTGTGGTGGAGCAGGTAAAGCCGTGGCCTGCGGCGCCAACATCCCATATGGGCTCTGGTTTGTGTCCCGGCTGCTCTACTTTCAATCCAGCTCCCTGCTAATGGCCTGGGAAAGGCAGAATACGGCCCAAGTACTTAGGCCCCTGCCACCCACATGGGAGACCTGGATGAAGCTCCTGGCTCCTGGCTCTGGCCTGGCACAGCCCTGGCCATTACAGCCATCTAGGGAGTGAATCAGCAGATGGAAGCTCTGTCTCTCTTTCAAATAAATAAATAAACTGTTTTAAAAAAAAAACTACAATGAGATGCCAGTTCACATTCACTAAGAAGACCAGGAAATAACAAGTGCTGGTGAGGACGTGAAGACTTGGACTCCGTGCACCACTGGCAGGGATGTGAAACAGCACAGCCTCAGTGGAAAGCAGTGTGTGCGCGCCTCAGAAAATCAAGTATGATCCAGCAATTCCATTTTCGGGTATGGTCTCACAGACCTCAGGCTGCTAGCAGCTAAAACGTGGAGAAAACCCAATGTCCTTCAGAGATGAACGGACGAGCCGTCTACACACCGTAGCGGTATCAGCCTCCATGCTACAGCACAGATGAACCCTGAGGACACTACGCCAAGTGAAATAAGCCAGTCACAGAAGACTCAGGGGAGGTTCCCACACTATCCAATCCACAGAGAGCGGAAGTGTG
Organism: Lepus europaeus; assembly: GCF_033115175.1. NCBI lineage: Eukaryota > Metazoa > Chordata > Mammalia > Lagomorpha > Leporidae > Lepus > Lepus europaeus. The sequence goes on from NC_084836.1 coordinate 588,745, forward strand.
GGTGCCAGGGACTGGGGGTAGGGGAGTTATGGTCTAACGGGGACAGAGTTGCAGCTTTTTTCTTTACTTCATTATTTATCTTTGCTGTTGCTTTCTGAGTTTGTTTTACACGAGGAAGCATTCTGGGGGTGCACAGTGGTGATGGCCACACAGCATTATGCACTCAGTGCCAGGGAACCACGCCCTCAAAAATGGCAGAAGGGTGGTAAGCTCACAAGTATTTTACCACAATGAACCACACACACAACGTTTACCAAAGCTTTGCTCGTAACTGCCAGAACTTGATGCCTTTCCACAGGCAACGGATGGATGAACTGTGGCCCATCCGATGAAACAGCATGTAGCACCCAACCCAATGTGCGTGCTGGTGAGGACCCCCTGGGAGGGTTCTCGCCCAGGAGCCCACAGGACACCCTGAACAAGGCAGAGCTCTGGCAGGGGCGTGGGGAGGATGAACGGGCAGGGCACAGAGGGTCTCTGGGCACCGAGACCGTGCACGACAATGCAGCGGTGCACACGTCACTCTACGCCAGGAGCAAAGCCCTAGTGAAAACCACGCAGTCCGGCTGATCACCGAGTGTTAAAGTGGGTTCCTCAGTTGTAGCCAACACACCACAGTGGTGGTGCTGACAGCGGGGCAGGGAGGGTGTTGGGCACCTTCCTCTCAAGTGCATCACGGCAAAGGGCACTGCTGTGTGGACATCCAACAAAGCAGACCTGACAGCCAAGAGCAGTGCTGGGTAAGGCCCAAGACACTTCACACGGAACGGCACTGGGTCCAGCTCATGTACCAAACTATAAAGCTTCAGTGTGAGATGCTAAGACGGAAAGAACAAAGGGGACAGGCAAACAGAGCTGGGGTCTCATGTCCCCTTCCTGAGAAGCAGAACAAGCAGACAGAAACCAAGGACACAGAGGACTGCAATAGCAGCAGCATACGGGGCCTCACTGACACTGTGAACACCCCAACAGGTGGCAAAACACTCTCCTCAAGGACACAGGGTGAAACACCCCAACACAACTCTCCTCCAGGACACAGGGTGAAATACCCCAACACACACTCTCCTCCAGGACACAGGGTGAAACACCCCAACAGGCGGCAACACACACTCTCCTCCAGGACAGAGTGAAATACCCCAACAGGCGGCAACACACATAAACACTCTGTCCTCCAGGACACAGGAGCACTGAGCACAACAGACCACACCAATAAATGCAAAAGGATGCAAGCCACAGAGTGTGAACAGCATAAACATTTCCAGAGATGCCCAGCTCCATGGACTCTGCATTCGAGGGGCACCTCTGCTCCTCCCAGGCTACATAGGATGATGTTCAATGTTTACAAATCCTTTGTCACTTCAGTGTGTTGTCCCTGTCCCTCCCTCCTGCAGGCCCAGAGGCTGCTGGCCCTAGCTCCACTCTGCCTCTGCCTTGCCCCCGGGGCTCTTGAGTGCCCACATGGCTACTCTCTCCTCACCGCCCTCACTCCTCCATGGATCTGGAGAGCGACTCAACAATACAGACAGGGAGGGGAGGTTCCTGGCCCTGCTTCTGATCAGGTGAGGGGGCATGCTCCCCAGGTGCCCATCTGCATGTGCCCCGGGTGGCTGAGCTGTGTTGGGAGTGCAAAGTCACTGAGGGGCTGAGCCTCCACTCAGAGCAGTGCTTCGTCTGACGAGAGGCTAGGTTGCAGCTGAGGGCACCCAATACCCAGGACTCGGATGAAGAGGCTGCAAGGCCCTGGCAGTGGGACCGCCACAGGCGATGGCTCCTCTCACCCTCAAATCCCCAGCTGCCTGAGGCAAGAACAAGCCTGTACGAGGCATCAGTCTGAGAAAGCATCAACCCATTTTTCCTGGGAAACAACTCCAGTGTGAGGAGGTGAAGACCCCACCAGCTACCAGACCCTCTCCCCACCTCTGCCAGCATTGGCTGGAAAGTCAGCACGTCAATCTTCTGCTCCACGCACTTTTTAAGTCTGTCTGGTATTGGGTACTGCGGGAGAAAGCTTGGAAGCTGTCGTCTTGAGTTCCTTAAAAAAAAAAAAAAAAGTTCACAAGCTAAACCCAATTCATCACCCAGGCAAGCGTCACGTGTCAGACATTTCTACGCAGATGTCCCCTCCTGCTCAGGGCCACAGCTCCACCCCAGGGAGGCACAAGAGCCGCTGGCCTAAGTCAGCAGCAGCCCCGCCTTCAGCCCCAGAGTCCTCCCTCATCAAGCACACGCTGGCTTCTCTGCTCCGTGCGGCAGGCGGCAGAGCTGCTCTGGCTGCACGGGCAGCGTGGCTGGAGTCCAGGAGCTCGTGGAGTAAAGCGGCTGTTCAGCCACGGAGTCAGCTGCTGCACCGTGTGGACACTCCCACCGTCACTGCCAAGAGCACCCAGTGAGAGTGGCCCTGTCTGGCCCCTGCCTCCCCCGCCTGTCAATCCCCTGGGCAACTTCACTTCCCCCTCAAGCTGCACTCCCCTTTGCAGGGCTGTGGTGGGAGTCAGAGGTTCTGCCAGGGGCAGGATGAGGACAGCCAAGCTGGCGTGGGCAGGTCTAACGCAGCAACGGAGGAGAGGAAGGAAAAACTGGGGAGCAGGAAGCTGGAGAGACCCGGGAAGCTGAGGAGCCTCGGCTGACAGCCCAAACACCAACTCAGCAAGAAAGGAGGAGGCGTTTCCTCCCCTGCTCCCCACCAACTCCTCACTTCAGTCTGGGTCTGGAAGAGGAGAGGGCACACTTCCAATCTCCTTACTCTTCACGTGTCACCTCCCCTCAGCACACACACTGCAGCCCACCCTATAGACACCACTGAGAGCACCTGGGTGTCATCACCCGCACCCTGTGATTTATGGGAGCATAGGTGTGACATGCACACACACACAGGGCAAAGGTCCTGAAAAGACGCGCTGTGTTAGGAAAACGCAGCTGTGCGCTGTGGAAAGGCACAGGCACAAGGCAGCCTCCTCGGCGAACGTGACCTGTGTGGGCAAGGAGCAGGCCAAGCCCTGGTTCAGCCTGAGCTGGGGGTCCTGGCGGGATGTGCAGGCTGTGTGGCCAGCAGCAAGCGTCCACCACCACACGTGGACAGGCCCAGACACTCAGTGTTCCAGACACACCCAAGCCAACCAGGATCTGGGCCTCCTACATCCTGGTTCACAGACAATGCCAATCACTGACATGTTCCTATTCAAAGGGAAGTCACTGACCAGGGAGTAAAGTGCTTGTGGTGGCAGCAGGAACCCAACCTGCTGCCTCCCAGGATCAGCGCTGGGAGGAAGCTGGAGCCAGGAATGGGACAATGTGGGACACAGATCCTGTTAAGCCAAATTCTAGCTAGAAAGTCACTTGGTGCAGCATTAGATGAGAATCAGGGGTTCGCAAAGGCTCCGTAATTAAAAACCCTATTACCTGGGACTCTGCTATCTCGTAGGCCATGGCTAGAGTCTGCCCTGCATTTGACCAGCGGTCGCTGTCATTGATGAGAGTGGCCACCCAGCACTGGGAAACTGTACTCTATGTTTCACCCCCTTGGGCCTCAAACAACGCGACGCAAGGACACCCATTCGCACACAGACGAAGGCTTGGAGGTGAAGACGCCCAACGTTACTTAGCTCCTTGGTGGCAGGGCTGGGGCTCAGCAGCGTTCACCAGCGTTAAACAAGCACACACTGCCTCACTGTCTGAAGTTTAATGGAGGGCCACAACCCCTGCCTTCAGTCTATTACTGGGACAGCATGTGGTGTGAGATTGAGAATTCCCACTATTTGAAAAGTGACAGCCGGCACCACAGCTCACTAGGCTAATCCTCCGCCTGTGGCGCCGGCACCCCAGGTTCCAGTCCCGGTTGGGGTGCCGGATTCTGTCCTGGTTGCTCTTCTTCCAGTCCAGCTCTCTGCTGTGGCCCGGGAAGGCAGTGGAGGATGGCCCAGGTGCTTGGGCCCTGTACCCGCATGGGAGACCAGGAGGAAGCACCTGGCTCCTGGCTTTGGATCAGTGCAGTGCACCGGCTGCAACGTGCCGGTCATAGTAGCTACTTGCGGGGTGAACCAACGGAAAAAGGAAGAGCTTTCTGTCTCTAACTCTGCCTGTCAAAAAAAAAAAAAAGAAAAAGAAAAAAGAAAAAAGAAAAGTGACACACTGCCTGTGTTCTAGGGCAGCCCCTGAACCCAGGCCCACCTCTTATGGTTGGAGAAGAATATCCACAGTACCTTCAAGTAAACTTACAAAGCACCCTCACACGGCAGCAGACTTAAAGCAACAAGCAGGCAGGAAACGTGGGCGTGGGGAGCAAAGATCATACCCAGTTAAGACCTGGATGGCCTTAGGTTCCCAGCCAGACGTCACCAGAACACAGGTCCCTCTCTGATGGACTGCGTCCTCAAGTGCCTTCAAGAGAACAAGCAGTCCCGGCTACTGCACCTGAGCCACGCTGAGCTGATGCTGACGGTGCTGCAGCCAGCCCTGCCCGGGGAGGCTGGGAGGCCAGCAGGAGCCACGGGCAAATCCTGCCCTGCTCCGAGTCACCCCGAGACTGCAGGGCTCAGTGGGGCCTGGATACAGCAGGCACCTCCTCTGAATTCACACTGCTGTGGAGCCCCAGGAATGGAGCCCACCCTCCCAGCTTTCATGGAAACACACCTCATGCCCCCAAAACAGTCATGCAAAGAGGTTCAACTCCCCTAGCAAAGGTGGGGGCCCTCCTGGCAGGAACTGCGTGCCTCGTCTCCGACACACTGAAGGCCACATGCTCACTGCACTCACACACCTCTTCTGTGTGGTCACAACAACTGTGGTCTTTGTGGGTGCTGCAGCCTGGCAGCTTTTAGGTTTTTTCCAAGAAAATGGCTCGCGGACAGCAATGAGTGACTCCTCAGCACTCACGACGCTGACTTCAAGGTGTCGCCCAATGAGGAAATTCGAAAAACACAGTAAAAGGAGCTCCTTGCAGCGGCCAGGATTTCTTGAAAAAAACAAAATTAAAATTAGCTTCAGTCACACCTAAGACAGGCAGATACAGGTACAGAGAAATTCACAACAGCGCTCAGCTTTCCATTTCATCTTCAGAGAAAAGGAGACTTTCTAAGGTAAGTGATCTGACACCGTCCCAAGGTAAACTTGTCTTAAAATCTTTTCTCTACCTCTCAGACCTAATGGGAAAAGTGTTTTCATTATCCCCAAGTTCATATCACAGCTGCACAACATGACCAAAGATGTGCCCCACTTGGTGTTCGCTTCTGCCCCACCTGCTGCCGTGGCTCCACCCGTGGCAACACCGCCGCTGCTCTGCCAGTCACCCACGGCTTCTGACAAGCATGAGGGTGGTGATTCAATGGGGCTTACTTTTTTTTAAAAGAGATTTAGAACTACATGGACTTTGATGACTGAGGAGAGACGAGCAGACCCGGGCCCAGAAGCCCACCGGCAGGTGACCACACACTTGTGAGCAGCGCCAGCAGGGGCAGTGGGAAGAGGAAGGCAGCTGGGGACCAGTGCGGGAGGGACAGCAGAGCTCAGGCCCCTGCTCCATCATGGTTCTCCGGCACTCTGTGCTACCTTGGCCTGAAACAGGCAGGGGTCTCAGGAGCAGCTGTGGGCGGTGGCAAGGGCCTGGAAGCAGAGGCTGGCACTGCTGCCGCGAGGGCCTCGTAGGCGCTCTGCGTTTTCTGTGAACGGGGGTCGGGCCGTCAGACCGCAGCGGCTGTTGCCTCAGGCAGGCAGCACGCGCACAGTCATTTTCTAGACCCATGATTTTCTTATGATTTTGTCATACTAAAACAGTCATGAGTACTTTATAACAGCCAGCTTACAAGTATGATACATTAAATATAAAAAGGAAAATGTGCAAACGTCCCCAAAGGAAGCTCTCTCCAGACCCCAAGTCACATACTTTGCATCACACACAACCACGATGCAGGTTTTCCCCCCTGGGGGGACCAGCTCCCCAAGCTCAGCATCTGCCACCAGCTTCTGTGAGGCAGTGTTTTCTTTCTCTCTATCTTCATAGGTACAGTCACCTGGGAATCAAATTTAAATCCGTAATTAGACCAAAGGCAAGTTATTCCTCACAGTGCTACGATGCTGGGGAAGTGCACCCTCACACAGACACCAGCCAAGCAGTCAGAGAAGGAAACAGACCTACCAGAGGCTTCCTGTGACCTGGGAAGACTTGGGCTCTGCAGCGGTCCTGGGCTGCCTGGCCTACCTCCCTGACATGGACACACCCAGGGAGCAACTGCTATGGAGGCAGTGGCTGGCACTTAACAAGCGAGCTTTGCCCTTCTCCTAGTCCCAAAACAGTGACAAGAAGGACCCAAGGGGCCGGCGCTGTGGTGTAGCGGGTAAAGCCAGTGCCTGCAGTGCCGGTGTCCCACATGGGTGCCGGTTTGAGACCCAGCTACTCCACTTCTGATCCATCTCTCTGCTATGGCCTGGGAAAGCAGTGGAAGATGGCCCAAGCCCTTAGGCCCTTGCACCCACGTGGGAGACCTGGAAGAAGCTCCTGCCTTTGGATCAGCACAGCTCCAGCCATTGCAGCCATCTGGGGAGTGAACCAGCGGATGGAAGACCTCTCTCTCTCTCTCTGCCTCTCCTTCTCTGCGTGTAACTGTGATTTCCAGTCCAGTTCTCTGCTATGGCCTGGGAGAGTAGTGGAGGATGGCCCAGGTGCTTGGGCCCCTGCACCCATGTGGGAGACCCGGAGGAGGCTCCTGGCTCCTGGCTTTCGATCGGCGCAGCTCTGGCCATTGAGGCCATCTGGAGAGTGAATCAGTGGAGGGAAGACCTTTCTCTCTGACTCTGCCTCTCACTGTCTGTAACTCTACCCCTCAAATAAATAAATAAAAATCTTAAAAATAAAAGCAAAAAACAAAAAGAAAGGCCCAAAACCAAAGAGCTAGGAGCTCAAAGAGCTGCAATGGCCGGTGGCCATGGTAGCCACCGCTGCCCATCCTCTCTGCCAGGGCTCGAGGCTGACCCCAGAGCTCACCTCAGCCCACCGGCCCTGTGCAGCAGCAGTGGAACCGCTTACCTGGGAAGGCTTCTCCGCTGTTCACCACGATGCTCTTCAGCGTCTGAGGGGTGTTGTTTTTGCTGCGGCTTTTTAACGAATCAGTACTTTCACCAGAAAAATCCTTGGCCTCCTCAGGAACAGAAACAAGAGATACAGCTGGGCGTGCTTGGTCTTGGAATCTGAATTGTTTAGCTTTATCCCAGCCTGCCAGCTTGCAGCTGACTAATTTCTGAGCAACGTCCCCTTTATTCCTGGAAACAGAAAATCAGCCATCATCATGAGACAGGCTTTCTAGAACTAAACATCCAGTTACCATAAAACCTAGCATTCGGGGCCGGCGCTATGGTGTGGCGAGTAAAACCGCTGCCTGCAGCGCCGGCATTCCATATGGGCGCCGGTTGGAGTTCTGGCTGCTCCACTTCCGATCCAGCTCTCTGCTATGGTCTGGGAAAGCAGTAGAAGATGGCCCAAGTGGCGTTGGGTCCCTATACCCACGTGGGAGACCCGGAGGAAGGTCCCGGCTCCTGGCTTCAGATCAGCACAGCTCTGGCTGCTGGAGCCAACTGGGGAGTAAACCAGTGGATGAAAGACCTCGCTCTCACTCTTACAAATAAATAAATCTTAAACAAAACAAACAAACAAAAAAAAAAACAAAACCCTAGTATTCAAGTTCAAGTATGGCAGCTGCAAATGCCTTTAAGAATTTAAACTTAAAGGATATTTTGGGGGTAAACATTTTTGAAAAGACTTTCAGAGGGAGAAAGTACATGGTCCAAGTCATACTGAAATTCTTTAACCCCGCCATGTCACACTGGTGAAGGCCAAGCGGCCCACTCACTCTATCCAGATCACCATCGCTTTCCTGGCGCCTTCCTTTAGCGTCCCAAAGTTTGTCATCCTCGTCACTTCAATGTCGCCTTTGTTTTTCAGTAAGAGGGTTCCATAGGACTCCTCGGGGAGCACTCCTGGGGCAGTGGAGTCTCTGCAGAGTGCCAGAGAAGGTGCGGTGAGCCTCCCTGCAGCACTGCCCCCACACCCGCGTCCGACCCTGACATGGCCGCCCAGCCAGGAGGTCCTCGCAGGTTCAGACTTCCTAGGGACGGCGTTCTTCCAGAAGGGGGTCACGGACTCCGGACCCCCCAGGTCTAATAAGACCTCACCACTTCCCATCCTGGCTGCTCTGCAGGAAGGGCTGAAGGTCCCCCGTAAGAAAGGGGGCACAATGGGCCCCACACCCCGAGACCCCCCAAAACTGCCTTTGCCCGGAGAAGCCTCACCCTGAGGAACATTCACGCACCACTCAGCTCGTTTCAGGAGCCCACACACACGACAGCAGTCCCGCCAAGTAACAGAGCCAAACAAGTTCTGTCAGGGAATCCTTCTGCAACAGCCACGGTGAGCAGTGGCTGCACCACGCAGGCCACACTATGGAACTGCCCGGTGACACGGCTCTCAGGATGCATCCCGTCCTTAAGGGGCACACGGCTGTATTTGGGAACAACGCTGTGACAACATTTTCCCTTCAGCAAATGAGAAGATTCGCCCTCGCTCCTGTGCTTTTTCAGAGGGGCAGCTGGCACCGCTTCCCTGGCCACAGCCCGCTAAGAAGACAGGGCCTTCAGGATGAGCCCCACCCGCACTCAGTGACACGACACTGTCCCTTCTCTCCTCCACACTCGACTGTCTCTTCTCGTCGGCCTCACGGTCCTGGGGCCCGTGCCGTGCAGAAGCAGAGGAAGCAGAGCTGCTCACGGCATGAGGCAGGAGCAGGGCGCTCTGGGGAGGGCAGGGTGCTCTGCACGTTCACTCATGCTGGGCCAGGCCATTGTCCAGGAGGCCACCGCACTCAGTCTGGAGAGCAGGGGTGGTGCCCTGGGCTATGAGTACAGGTCCAGTGCCCGCCAGGGGGCCACAGGTCAAGCAAGCAAATAGGCAGAGCACGTCCCTGTCCCCACGGGGCAGGGACTTCACAGCTTCTGCCCCCAGCGTGGGGCCCCGCACACACATCAGGCCAGTGAACCCTGCCCTGCTTCTGGCACCACCAGGGTGCAGATGGGGCTGACCTGATACCGAGGTGAGAGCCTGCATTTCCTCCACAGAGAGGCAGGATCGCATGGGGAAGGGGATCTGGGCACCAACTGGCCAAACTCAAGTCTCTGGAGCAGGATGAGAGCAAGGCACCACAGAGACTGTGTGGCCATCTTCTGTCTAGCAACACCTCCAGATGGCTGTGGGCCTGGGCCAGCCCGCCCTCTGGGGCCTCCTTTACAGACGTGAGTGCCCGGCCCCTGCCCCTCAGGTCACACTGGGCCTGTCCTGTGGGCAGGATGCAGACAAAACCTCTTCCTGCTCAGGACTGTGTCCCTGAGATTGAGCAGGCAGAAGGATCAAGGACACACAATGAGCTCCCTGGAGGCAGGTGCTGAGAAGTAGCAGCAGACAAGGAAGGTTCAAGAAGGTGGGAGCAGTTGGGGGGGGGGGCAGCGTTTGTGAGCATGCATGAGGAGGGGTCCTTGTGGCACAGAAAGAACAACAAAGACACAGGAAATCCAACCCCTGCAGGAAGCCATCAGGGCCCAGGAGCTTTGACAAGGCCAATACGTGAGAACAAAGGATGTGAAAACCCACCAAAGAAGGATCATCATTGTTGCGGGCTTTCCCCTGTGAAATTCACACTGAAATTTAATGCCCACTATGGGATATTAAGAGCTGGGACCAGGCCGGTGCTGTGGCATAGCAGGCTAAGCCTCCGCCTGCGGATGCTGGTTTATGTCAAGGCTGCTCCTCTTCTGATCCAGCTCTCTGCTTACTGCCGGGACAGCAGTGGAAGATGGCCCAAGTGTTTGGGCCCCTGCACCGACATGGGAGACCTGAAAGAAGCACCTGGCTTCTGGTCAGCCCAGCTCTGGCCGCTGCAGTCATTTGGGGAGTGAACCAGCAGAGGAAGACCTTTTTTTCTCTCTCTCTATCTGTAACTCTGCCTCTCCAATAAGTGTCTTTAAAAGAAAGAGCTGGGACCTTCCAAAGGTGACTAGGGCCCTGTGCTCACGAACACGTCAGTCACTCCTGAGACATGCATGCGACACAGGTATGGCTCTGCTGGGAAAGGCAGTCTGGCCAGGCCTCCACGAGCCCCGCCTCCCACCACTATGGGACTCTGGCAGCAAGGCCGTCTCCATAAGTATCCAGGCTGTGCACTGTGAAAGTGGACGAAGGCATCCACTGACCTAAGATCAAGGATCAGGAAGGCCTCTCGGCCTTCGCCTTGAACCAAGCATGAAGGTTGCATCTCCTTTAACCCTCGGGCCTGGGAACACCTGCTGTCCCGGCCATTACAGCACAGCCACGCACATCCTGGAAAAGGCAGTGTTAGCCAGTTCCACTGTGCAAGCATCACTGTGAAGACAAACCACGCTGGCACATCCCTACCAGGCGGGTGGCACAATCCCACGGGCCCACTGTCATATACACAAACCACGCTGGCACATCCCTAGCAGGCGGGCGGCACAATCCATCGGGCCCAGTGTCATATATGCAGCCTGTCACTGACCCCAAAATGCCATTAGGCGATGCATGATTTCTAACTCTTTTCAAGACACTTTCATTGGGGCCTTTCACCCCCCAAAGACGTTTCATCCGCACCTGTGCACGGGGGTGAGACACAGCGCCCTCCAGACGTAGCACGACTGGCTGCTCTCCACCACCACCGCGCTGACGACATCATGTCTGCGAGGTGTGTACCCCTCAGGCAGCTTCAGGGAGTCCAAGGTGAAGAAGATGCTGTCCTCGATGACCCCATTCCTCCCGCAGAGGCTGGAGATGCAGGCCTGTGAGCACAGCCCCAGTGTCACAGGCTGCTCACACCCCAGTCACGGCCCAACCCTGGGGGTAGCAGCTGACCTCGGAGCAGAGGCACACACAGGGGTCCAGGGGCAGAGAGGGCTGTAGTGGCTGAGTCACGTTCCTGCACCGTGCCCTCCATCCTCACCCCCAAACCACACCAGCTCTTCCAAGGAAGCTCAACTCCCACTGTACTCACAGTCTTGTCCCTAGAGGTCCTGGCCCTTACACATCGACTGTGTAACCTGGAGCTGCATCTGTGAGCTCCCAGGGCTGGCTTCTGTCCTCTTATGGGACACAGCACTCTCGTAAGGAAATGCACTCCTCTCTGGCCACGACTGAGATTTTCAAGGTCTAGGTTCCCCACACACCTAGAACAGGCCTGGCCTGGGAGAATCCCTGCTGGCAGATCTGGGCAAACACAGGCAGAGGCATCTGTTCACACGCTACCTTGTCCACACGCTTGTACCTCAGCGGCTTTACTGAGATGGCCTCGCTGCTCCAGGTGCCTGGCCGGATCCAGTACTCCGCCTCCACCCAGTCTCCCTTGCAGGGCTGGAAACCTGAAAGGCCAGGACACCCTGCAGTCAGCCACTGCACCCGAGATGGTGGGTGAGTGAGAAAGCCCCTCCACTTCCGGGAGAAGCCTTCAGCAGCTCAGTCCTCGCCCTGTCACTCACTTCAATGCAGCAGAGATGGTTACCCCAGCATGCACGTGGAGAGCTCGGGGCACCGCCCCAGGACCCCATCTGTTCAGCGGAAGCTACTGCATGGGGGAAAAAGCTACAGCTAGTTACCTTTGTCAGCTCACAATAAACATGTTCAAACAAGGTCAAAAAACAAGTGCATGACTGAACACTGAGCTTGTTTCTCAAGAAAGCTGGTGATGAAAACATGACCGAGCCCACCCACACACGCTGACACCTCCACTCGACACAGCAGCCAGTATGCCGAGGCCGTGGCCTCAAGGTCAGGACACTGTTTTCTAAACTATGACTTCATTTGTTAAATTATTGTTTAACATACTTGCCAATTTTTCCCTCAAACATTGTAGGACATATATGTAAAGGGAAGCTATGGCTGTTAACGTGCCCACTCCCTGGCCACAGGAAATAAGCCGTGAAACTCAGCTTAAAGACTCAGCACTGGAGACTACAGAGCATTCTACAGTGACAACCTGCAGGTGCCAGCCGTCCTCACTATTTAATACAGGCTACACTAACAGTAAGATTCCTACATGTTGAGAAACCTGTAAGTCAGGCCACATCACAGTGCCGCAGGTTAAACCGCTGCCTGCGATGCTGGCATCCCATACGGGAGCAGGTCTGAGTGCCAGCTGCTCCACTCCCTGTTCAGCCCCCTGCTAATGTGCATTGCCCACAAATGTGGTAACACGTCCAACCACCTGAAACACAAGGGCACTTCAGAAAGCCTGGGAAATGCAATTAAAGACAAGCTGATCTTGGTGGAAAAAATCAGTGCGTAGTTCTTCATGACATGCACTTCGTGAACTTTCTGAGACATCTTGTAGATGCTGAGAAATTAAAGTATGTTAACAGATATCAAGAATACAAAGCCCGGGCCGGCGCCGCGGCTCACTAGGCTAATCCTCCGCCTGTGGTGCCGGCACCCTGGGTTCTAGTCCCGGTTGGGGCGCCGGATTCTGTTCCACAGCTCTCTGCTGTGGCCCGGGAAGGCAGTGGAGGATGGCCCAAGTGCTTGGGCCCTGCACCAGCATGGGAGACCAGGAGGAAGCACCTGGCTCCTGCCTTCGGATCAGCACAGTGCCGGCCGTAGTGGCCATTTGGGGGGTGAACCAACGGAAGGAACACCTTTCTCTCTCTCTCTAACTCTGCCTGTCAAAATAAATAAATAAATAAATAAATAAAATACAAAGCCCAGATAATCAAGGTTAAAATTATTTTTCTTTTTAAGAAAAAGATTTTTGAGGGGGCTGGCACCGTGGCATAGTGGGTAAAGCCACTACCTGCAATGCCAGCATCCCATATAGGCACTGGTTCAAGTCCCAGCTGCTCCACTTCCGATCTAGCTCCCTGCTAACGGCCTGGGAAAACAGTGCAAGATGGTCGAAGTCCTTGGGCCCCTGCACCCATGTGGGAGACCCAGAAACAGCTCCTGGCTTCTGATCAGCCCAGCTCTGGTCATTGTGGCCACTGGGGGAGTGAACCAGAGGATGGAAGCTCGCTCTCACTCTCTCCCCCTCTGCCTTTCAAATAAATAAATCTTAAAAAAAAAGATTTTTGAAAATAGTTTCATAATACTACTACTTTAAAAATCCACTAATACAATAAAGTCAGTTAGCCAACATATAGACACTTCAAAATCATTTAATTAACTTTAACATCCTGTACTCAGCAAAGGTGTACTGCTGTGGACACAAACCATCTGGCCACAAGGGGGCGCCCCACAGATGCCGTGGCCCCTGTGAGGACTGAAGCCCCTGCAGGGCAGCAGGCAGGAGTGCCCACTCCACTCTTCCGCCCTGCCACTGCCCCATTTGCTGGTGCTGTGTACAGACAGGCACAGGCACTGGAGGCTGCAGCTTAGGACACAAGCTCTGATGATGGGTGTGGGGGTCAGCGAGACGAAAGCATGGCTCAGCAGTGACTGCACTGTCACAGCCAGCGGGCGAGGTCTAGGCTGGGCTCTCAGGCCTCAGGCAGGGTCTCTGGGGATGAAAAGGCCAGAGGAGACCTCTCACAATTCAGAACCCAATCCCCCACCAAAATTTAGGCCACTGGATCTCATCTAGGGGTCATCCCCCTGCCCCCCCCCCCCGGGTCTACCTGGCAATGTCCCAGACATCCTAGGTTGTCATAATGGAGGGGCAGCACACTGTTAACAACCCCATCTGCACCCCCAGCACACACACACACATGGTCATGCCCATGTCAGGTGCTAAGGACAAGGCCTGACCCGTTCTGGCTGCCTTCTGAATGGCTGAATATTGGAAGCTCAGTCTAAAAACACCAGAGCCCCTCTACTAGAGCTAAGAATCCCTGTCCCACTCCTGTGCGCCACCTCACAGCAGGCTGTTCAAACGTGCACACTCCTCCAGGGACCACCTTCTGTGCTTGCTCCCCAAAGGACACCTGCACCCTGGCTGGTCCAGTCACCACCTCACAGGGTAACCGAGGGCAACGGTTAGGACAGAGCCTAATAGACTAGCTTATGGCCCTCTCTCTATTTCTGCCACACCCATGGCTGGACCAGCCTGGTCCCAGCTCAGCCTGCACCCACCCCACAGGGTCCAACCACTCAACTGTGTGTGGTCCCTGCAGAGCAGAGACCAGGGCCACTGTGTGCCTTTACTGACATGGCCGTCCTCAGAGCAAAGCGCTCCAGATCTGTTAGCGTTGAGAAGGAAGCACACTGTGTGGGCTGTCTTGTTAGTAAACAAGACAGTAAGCATACTCCTTTCTTTCCTCACCTGCGGTTATGCAGAGCTTATGCAGGAGGTGTCATAGGAACACAGTGCACCCCCGGGCTCAGGGGGTGTGGTCACTTTTGGCCACACGGCTGCTGTCTCAGGAGGGGCCTCACCAGGCCCACAGGAAGGCCTCTGGCCCTGCACAAGCTGGCTGGCTGGTTTTAGATTCTCATTTATCCTTTCTCACACTGCTTCCTTCAAGAGTGCTCTGGTTCTGCTAACAGCCATGCTGACTCCGCACAGCTCAGCCTCAAGAGCAAACCCTCCAGGCTGAAGCTGCTCCTCCCTCAGGGCTGCACCTTCTCCACCGCGACTCCTGCCGACCCCTGCCGCCGGGACACACCAGCCTTCTCTGCCTGCATCCGCGGCCTGCTCGCTCGTGGCTGAGGGGCCTTGGCAATCCCAGGCAGCTCCCCCAGGACCAAGGGCCCACCTGACCAACACAGATCCTGAAACTCCAGGTAGCCACCTGTCAATTTCATTTTGGGGGCGCTCAGGGCTCACAGTCCTGGTGGGTGGGGCCGACCACCCAGACTGCAGGATGGCTCCTTGTGCGCCACACACACCTCTCAGGTGTCCGGTGGATTCAGCCGACAGCCGCGCCCCAGACAGCTTTCCCGACCCCTGCTCTGTGACCACGTGCGTGCAGGTGTCTCTTCTGAGGACCTGGGCCTCTCACATGAGGTCTCCCAGCGTCCAGCTCCAGACCTACCATCACAGACACCAGGGGCATGGCTAACAGCCGCTAAATTAAATACAATAAATGACACTGACATTTTTTTCTTTTAGCAAAAAATAAAAACCTTAAGGTCAGCTAAAAAAAATGCTATTAAAAATGGGTATACATGCTTGGAAAGGTAAACCCTATTTTAAAACGCTAGAGTAGGCCGGCGCTGTGGCTCAACAGGCTAATCCTCCGCCTTGCGGCGCCAGCACACCGGGTTCTAGTCCTGGTTGGGGCACCGGATTCTATCCTGGTTGCCCCTCTTCCAGGCCAGCTCTCTGCTATGGCCCGGGAGTGCAGTGGAGGATGGCCCAAGTGCTTGGGCCCTGCACGCCATGAGAGACCAGGAGAAGCACCTGGCTCCTGCCATTGGATTGGCACGGTGCGCCGGCCGCAGCGGCCATTGGAGGGTGAACCAACGGCAAAGGAAGACCTTTCTCTCTCCCTCTCTCTCTCTCTGTCCACTCTGCCTGTCAAAAAAAAACAAAAAACAAAAAACAAAAAACGCTAGAGTACTTTAAAAGTAAAAGTGCCTCTGTATAGCTGTAATGTTGCTGACTTAGATTAGCAACTCAATAGCTACATGGAACTACTTTAGAAAGCAACAAGCTCAGAAGAAAAACACAAATCAAAGATGAGATTCAACACTGGCACCCCTCCAAAGCCACCCAACTCCCGAGTGACTCTGTGAGGCCAGAACATGAAGAGATGCACACAAATCTGACCCTTCAAGTATCTGTGCAGCCATCTCAACCCTAACCGCACAGGCGCCCAAGTATCTGTGCAGCCGTCTCAACCTAACCACACAGGTGCCCAAGTATCTGTGCAGCTGTCTCAACCCTAACCGCACAGGCGCCCAAGTATCTGTGCAGCCGTCTCAACCCTAACCGCACAGGCGCCCAAGTATCTGTGCAGCCGTCTCAACCCTAACCGCACAGGCGCCCAAGTATCTGTGCAGCCGTCTCAACCCTAACCGCACAGGCGCCCAAGTATCTGTGCAGCCGTCTCAACCTAACCACACAGGTGCCCAAGTATCTGTGCAGCCGTCTCAACCCTAACCGCACAGGCGCCCAAGTATCTGTGCAGCCATCTCAACCCTAACCGCACAGGCGCCCAAGTATCTGTGCAGCCGTCTCAACCCTAACCGCACAGGCGCCCAAGTATCTGTGCAGCCGTCTCAACCCTAACCGCACAGGCGCCCAAGTATCTGTGCAGCCGTCTCAACCCTAACCACACAGGCGCCCAAGTATCTGTGCAGCCGTCTCAACCCTAACCGCACAGGTGCCCAAGCTGTGGTACACCGGGTTAAGCTGCGACTTGCGATGCCAGCATCCCGTATTGGGGTGCCAGTTCAAATGCCAGCTATTCTGCTTCCAATTCACTCCCTGCTGATACACCTGGGAAGGCAGTAAAGACAGACCAAGTACCTGGACCTGGACCTGCCACCCATGTGGGAGACAAGGATGGAACTCTGGGCTTCTGGCTTTGGCTTGGCCCAGTTCCGGCCATTGTGATCATTTGGGGAGTGAATCAGTGAATGCAAGTTTTCGCTCTCTTTCCTGCCTCCTCTCCCTCCCTGTTGCTTTACCTTTCAAATAAACAAATGAAAAGAATAAAATTTAAAAAGTACTACTTCAGAGGCTGGCACTGTGGCATAGTAGATAAGGCTGCCGCCTGCAGTGCTGGCATTCCATATGAGCGCCAGTTCAAGTCCCGGCTGCTCTACTTCCAATCCACCGCTCTGCCATGGCCTGGGAAAGCAGTGGGAGATGGCCCAAGTGCTTGGGCCCTGCAACTGCACAGGAGATCCAGAAGAAGCTCCTGGCTTTGGATCGGCGCAGCTCCGGCCAATGCGGCCACTTGGAGAGTGAACCAGCGGATGGAACATCTCTTCTCTCTCTGCCTCTACCTCTCTGTAACTCCCCATTTCAAATAAATAAATAAATAAATAAATAAATCTTTATTAAAAAAAGTCCTACTTTATACAAACTGTTTAGAAGACATGGATCCCAATTTTAAACATAGGACAGAAATCTGCCTGGCTACCTTCACACACACTCTCCAGAGAGAAGCGCGTGGTCTGGTTGATGTAACCAGTGCCTCCCATTAGGGAAGTCACGCAGCCGATCAGCACGCGAGGGCTGGGGTCTGACAGCCCTCGGCTGGAGTTCTTGCTGTCGTCTTCCCATTTATCAGAGACAGCTTCCACCTGCAAGACAAACAGACCACTTTTAAACCACACAGGCAAAGCGTACTATAAGCCAACACCCCTGAGTCCATTTGGGCTCTAAGTCCAAGACCAAGACACCAACAGATGCAGTCTCTGGGGAGAGCCTGGTCCTGGTGCACAGAGGGCACCCTTCCCCCGCGCCCTCATGTGGTGTAAGGACCGAGAGAACTCTGCGGAATGTTCTATGAGGACACCAATCCCACTCATGAGGACCCCCCCCCCCCACAACCTGCTCACCTCCCACCATCAGCTTAGGGGGTTAGGGTTTCAATGTGAGTTTGGGGGACACAAACATTCCGTCTACAGCAGCCCTCTGGGAACAGAGGCAGAAACCCTGCCGACATCAGTGGCCTGGCCGGAGGGCATGCCGCAGGAATGACACACAGTGGCCGCACACGAGCGTGGCAGATGCAGCGTGCCACCCTGCGAGGATGGAGAGGAAGGTCACGTGACCATTTCAACGGCCACAGAAGCAGCCTTTGACTAAATCCAACATCGTTTCATGTCACAAAAGTGCAACAATCTAGGAACAGAAGAAAATTTCTTCAGCATGATACAGACTGGGAAGTCCACCGTTAACATCATACCATTTATCAATCCACCCATATTTAAAACAAAATGATTAAAGGTCTTGAAATGTAAAATACTATCACTCCTTCATCTTTCTGGAAAAAGATATTTTAAAACATAATAAAAGCAATAAAAGTAAATAACAAAAACTATAAAAGTAAATCCCTAATAACAATAATTTCTTTCCCAAAACTCCACACTCACTGTTCCCAGACTGAACACATTTCCCCAAGGCCAGAATGCCAGCTTCTGCTGCGTACACTCACACAGCACTGGAAGTTCTAGGCACTGCAGAGCAGTCGGACAGGAAAAGGCAGGCATCCAAACTGGGAAAGGAGGGGAAGATGGCAGAACCAGAACATCCAACAATCCCACACACAAACACTGCTCCTCCCCAAAGGGATAGAGCTAATAGACGAAGCTGGCAAAGTACAAAGTGAACACACGAAATTCAATTTTATCTCTATACACTTGCAATGAACAATTTAAAAAGAAAATTCAGGAAACAATTACATTTACAATAGCATAAAAAAGAACTGAGTACTTAGGAATGAGCTTAATTAAGGTGAGATGAAAGACTTGTTCAAGGAAAACTATAAAACACCAATGAATAAATAAAAGACATCTATGTTTATGAACTGAAGACGTGAAATTATTTAGAAGACAATCCTGCCCAAGGGAGCTAGATTCAGTGTAATCCCTGTCAGAAGTTCACTGATGTATGTTTACATGAACAGAAAAATCTCTCGTGCAATGCAAGGGACCGTAAAGAATCAAAACAGGCCGGCGCCGTGGCTCACTTGGTTAATCCTCCGCCTGCGGCACTGGGTTCTAGTCTGGCTGCCCCTCTTCCAGTCCAGCTCTCTGCTGTGGCCCGGGAGGGCAGTGCAGGATGGCCCAAGTGCTTGGGCCCTGCACCCCATGGGAGACCAGGAGGAAGCACCTGGCTCCTGGCTTCGGATCGGCGCAGTGCGCCAGCTGCAGCGCACAAGCCGTAGCGGCCATTTGTGGGGTGAACCAATGAAAAAGGAAGACCTTTCTCTCTGTCTCTCTCACTGTCTAACTCTGCCTGTCCAAAAAAAAAAAAAAGAATCAAAACAGTCTTGAAAGGGAAGACCAAAGCTGTATAGCTCATACTTCCTCGAATGCTGCAGCCATCCCGAGTGTGGCACTGGTACAAAGACATGGAGAGCAGCGAGACAGCACAGAAGGCCAGAAGCCAGCCCTGCTCGTGTGCTCAGCTGACTTCTAACCAGGGTACCAGGAGCACGGTGCAGTCACACAGGGCGTAATGGGAAACTGGCGTCCACATGCAGGAGAACGACGCTGGGCCTGTCCTACACCACGAAGCTCCGAACGGATCAGAGACTCAAATTCCAGGGCTAAAATTATGCAACTCTTAACGCACAGTGAAGTGTTCACGAGTCAATGATTTCTCAAGCATGACGGCCAATAAACAAGACAAGCAGGATTTCACAAGCGCTGAAAACGTCTGTGCTTCACAGGATACTATTAACAAAATGAAAACGGGGAGGGGTCTGGGACCCGGGTTAAGTTGCCGCTTGGGACGGCCACAGCCCGTCAAAGTGCCCGGTCTGAGCTCCAGCTTCCTGCTAACGCACCCTGGCAGGCAGCAGGTGACGGCTCAAGCACTTGGGTCTCCCATGTGGGAGACCTGGATGGAGTTTCTGCTCCTGGCTTTGGCCTCACCCAGCCCTGGCAGTGGTGGGTATTTGCGGGAAGTGAATCAGAGGATCAAAAATCTCCACCTCTCTTTCAAATAAAATGAAAATATATAAATTTAAAATTTTAGTAAAGTTTGAAAACATACCTGAAAGAACGACAAACACAAATCCTACCCCTAATAAGGGATTAATATCCAGAATATATAAGGGAATTCTTACAACTCAAAAAAACAGATTTAAAAATGGGCAAAAGGCATGAACAGATATTTCTCCAAAGAAGATACACAATGTCCAATAAGAACATGTCAGATGCTGAACATCACTAATTGATAGGGAAATGCACACTCAAACCACAAGATACCGCTTCACCCACTAGAAAGGCTATTGTAAAAGGGGGGGGGGCAGTGAGTGCTGGAAGCACGCAGGGCGAGGACCCCTCGTGCACTGCTGCTGGAGACACGGCACGGGGCAGGGGCTGCAGAAACGCCCGCAGCTCCTCACAAAGTTGAACACAGACCACCAGCCGCCCAGTACACTCTTGGTTTATACCAAGAAGAACCAAAAGGGGGACCACAGAGGTGACGGAGAAAGAACACACGGAACGGCGTTCAGCCATCCCAGGGCCACCCAGAGGTGACGGAGAAAGAACATGGAACGGCGTTCAGCCATCCCAGGGCCACCCAGAGGTGACGGAGGAAGAACACACGGAACGGCGTTCAGCCATCCCAGGGCCACCCAGAGGTGACGGAGGAAGAACACACGGAACGGCGTTCAGCCATCCCAGGGCCACCCAGAGGTGACGGAGAAAGAACACACGGAACGGCGTCCAGCCATCCCAGGGCCACCCAGAGGTGACGGAGAAAGAACACACGGAACGGCGTCCAGCCATCCCAGGGCCACCCAGAGGTGACGGAGAAAGAACATGGAACGGTGTTCAGCCAAGAAAGGTGAGGGGACCTGAGAGATGCTGCGGTGCGTGGGTAATCCTTGAAAACACGCAGCTGAGTGAGACCGACATAAGAGGAGGAATACTGTTTGTAGGATTCCACGGATGTAAGGTATTCAGAAAAAACAAATTCACACACACACAACAGAACAGTAACTGTCTAATCAGTGGACAGATTATGAAGAGAGTGGTAATAGGTATGCAAAAGCGCAAATGTACTTAGTGCCAATCAACTGTACACTTAAATGTGGTTAAAAGGGTAATTTTAGATTGTGTTTACCACAAAGGTAAAAATCTACATAAAAAAGGGTCCAGAAGCACGTTTAAGTACTTAAGTACGTGCAAGTCACAATTACTAGATGAGGGCCAGCGTTTGCCTCCCACACTGGACTGGAGCTCTGCTCCTGACCCAGCTTCCTGCGACGCAGACCCCAGGAAGCAGTAGCGATGGCTCAAGTAACGGGGTCCCTGCTACCCACTGAAAACCTGGGTTGAACTCCTGGCTCCTGGCTTTGCCCTCGACCACCCCAGCCATCGTGGGCATTTGGGGAGTGAAGCAGTAAATGGGTTCTCTCTCACATAAATATTTAAAAATAATAAATTATAAGATTTTTCATATTAGACTGGCAAAGATTCCAAAGCTTGCTAATATGCACTTCCTTGGCAACTCTGGGTAAGAGGCAGTCTTTCCTTCTGCCCCGAGTATACATTAGTACAATACTATTGGATACTTACTTGCTAGCATTAAGTTGTTAAAACTGCATACCCCTTGACCTATCAATTCTAAGATTTTATATTATAAAAAAGCTATTTTATAAGAAGGAAGTTACTGAATCACAGAGCCCACTGATCTTTGCCAATCATGTAACAAAGGATTCAGTCATCATTTTAAACAACTCTTTAAAAGCAGAAAAGAGCTGCTAACAACATGCTTGTCATGAGTTTAAGGCAAACTTTGTTTTCTGAATTCTAATTTGTCTGAATGATTTACAATGAGCACTGAAAAACAACGAAGAACAAAAGCAATCAAGAAACAGGAGGAGACTACTGTTCCCATCAGCTGGTCCTTACCCTGATAGCTTTCAGCCCATTTGACACCTTGTTTTCTTCCACCACGGCCATCACTTCCTGCCCCACATTGAGAAGCACTTTGCTGGTCACCGCCTCGTGGGAGAAGTAGATCAAATCATCAATCATGCCATAGTCACTGCAGTACCTGGTCACGACGCCCTGCACGGTTTTCAACTTAACGTCACCTGCAACAGGTAAACGAGGAAGTTACACGGGCCACGAGAACGGGGCCACAGCAGCTAAGCCACAGGCCACGAGAACGGGGCCACGCAGCAGCTAAGCCACGGGCCACAAGAATGGGGCCACAGCAGCTAACGGGGCCACACAGCGGCTAAGCCACGGGCCACGAGAACGGGGCCACAGCAGCTAAGCCACGGGCCACGAGAACGGGGCCACGCAGCAGCTAAGCCGCAGGCCACGAGAACGGGGCCACAGCAGCTAAGCCACAGGCCATGAGAACGGGGCCACAGCAGCTAAACCACAGGCCACGAGAACGGGGCCACACAGCAGCTAAGCCACGGGCCACGAGAACGGGGCCACACAGCAGCTAAGCCATGGGCCACGAGAACGGGGCCACGCAGCAGCTAAGCCACGGGCCACGAGAATGGGGCCACGCAGCAGCTAAGCCACGGGCCATGAGAACGGGGCCACGCAGCAGCTAAGCCACAGGCCACGAGAACGGGGCCACACAGCAGCTAAGCCACGAGAACGGGGCCACAGCAGCTAAACCACGGGCCACAAGAACGGGGCCACACAGCAGCTAAGCCACAGGCCACGAGAACGGGGCCACACAGCAGCTAAACCACAGGCCACGAGAACGGGGCCACACAGCAGCTAAGCCACGGGCCACGAGAATGGGGCCACGCAGCAGCTAAGTCACGGGCCACGAGAACGGGGCCACACAGCAGCTAAGCCACGGGCCACGAGAATGGGGCCACGCAGCAGCTAAGCCACGGGCCACGAGAACGGGGCCACAGCAGCTAAACCACGGGCCACAAGAACGGGGCCACACAGCAGCTAAGCCATGGGCCACGAGAACGGGGCCACACAGCAGCTAAACCACGGGCCACAAGAACGGGGCCACGCAGCAGCTAAGCCATGGGCCACGAGAACGGGGCCACACAGCAGCTAAACCACGGGCCATGAGAACGGGGGCACACAGCAGCTAAGCCACGGGCCACGAGAATGGGGCCACGCAGCAGCTAAGCCACAGGCCACGAGAACGGGGCCACGCAGCAGCTAAGCCACGGGCCACGAGAACGGGGCCACACAGCAGCTAAGCCACGAGAACGGGGCCACAGCAGCTAAACCACGGGCCACAAGAACGGGGCCACACAGCAGCTAAGCCACAGGCCACGAGAACGGGGCCACACAGCAGCTAAACCACAGGCCACGAGAACGGGGCCACGCAGCAGCTAAGCCACGGGCCACGAGAACGGGGCCACGCAGCAGCTAAACCACGGGCCACAAGAATGGGGCCACACAGCAGCTAAGCCACAGGCCACGAGAACGGGGCCACACAGCAGCTAAGCCACGGGCCACGAGAACGGGGCCACAGCAGCTAAGCCACGGGCCACGAGAACGGGGCCACACAGCAGCTAAGCCATGGGCCACGAGAACGGGGCCACGCAGCAGCTAAGCCACGGGCCACGAGAACGGGGCCACGCAGCAGCTAAACCACGGGCCACGAGAACGGGGCCACACAGCAGCTAAGCCACGAGAACGGGGCCACAGCAGCTAAACCACGTGCCACGAGAACGGGGCCACAGCAGCTAAGCCACGGGCCACAAGAATGGGGCCACACAGCAGCTAAGCCACAGGCCACGAGAATGGGGCCACACAGCAGCTAAACCACAGGCCACGAGAACGGGGCCACACAGCAGCTAAGCCACAGGCCACGAGAACGGGGCCACACAGCAGCTAAGCCATGGGCCACGAGAACGGGGCCACACAGCAGCTAAACCACAGGCCACGAGAACGGGGCCACACAGCAGCTAAGCCACAGGCCACGAGAACGGGGCCACACAGCAGCTAAGCCATGGGCCACGAGAACGGGGCCACAGCAGCTAAGCCACGGCCCACGAGAACGGGGCCACACAGCAGCTAAGCCATGGGCCACGAGAACGGGGCCACGCAGCAGCTAAGCCATGGGCCACGAGAACGGGGCCACACAGCAGCTAAGCCACAGGCCACGAGAATGGGGCCACGCAGCAGCTAATGGGGCCACACAGCGGCTAAGCTGTGGGCCATGAGAACGGGGGCACACAGCAGCTAAGCCACAGGCCACGAGAACGGGGCCACACAGCAGCTAAGCCACGGGCCACGAGAACGGGGCCACACAGCAGCTAAGCCACAGGCCACGAGAATGGGGCCACGCAGCAGCTAATGGGGCCACACAGCGGCTAAGCTGTGGGCCATGAGAACGGGGGCACACAGCAGCTAAGCCACAGGCCACGAGAACGGGGCCACACAGCAGCTAAGCCACGGGCCACAAGAACGGGGCCACACAGCAGCTAAGCCATGGGCCACGAGAACGGGGCCATGCAGCAGCTAAGCCACGGGCCACGAGAACGGGGCCACACAGCAGCTAATGGGGCCACACAGCGGCTAAGCTGTGGGCCATGAGAACGGGGGCACACAGTGGCTCAGCCACGGGCCATGAGAACAGGGCCACACACACAGCAAAGCCACAGGCCACAAGAATGGGGCCACACAACAGATAACAGGGCTACACAGCGGCTAAGCGATGGGCCATGAGAATGGGGCCACACAGCGGCTAAGCCATGGGCCACAAGAACAGGGCCACACAGCAGCTAAGCCACGGGCTACGAGAACGGGGCCACACAGCAGCTAAGCCACAGACCATGAGAACGGGGCCACACAGCAGCTAAGCCACAGGCCACGAGAACGGGGCCACACAGCGGCTAAGCCACGGGCCACGAGAACGGGGCCACACAGTGGCTAAGCCATGGGCCACAAGTCCACACCAGTAAAGGCCTTGCAGAAAAAGGTGCGGGGACAGGAACCTGTGGGCTGGAGCTCACACCAGAACCCTTGCCAGGCAGTGTTCAGACCCAGACAGCCCGACTGAAGGGCACAGGTGGTGGACCCGCTGAGGGCTCCGACTCCAGAGCCAGACGGCCAGGTTGGACTTCGGGGTCTTCCACTGCCATCTGTGGAGCCCTAGGCTGGGTCCTGGACCGCTGGGCGCCTGCCGTCGCCTGCAATCATCAGCACCCAGCGAGCAGCACGCACGCGTGCTAAGGCGGCTCCACGGGCTGCGGCCATCTTGGGCCAGGCAGGGCTGACCCAGTGGGACGGACTGGACGGTCTGCTGAGCACTTCGACCAGCAGCTGGTGCCTGGGGCGTCAGTATTTCTTGAGAAAGGGCCGGTGCACCCAGGCTAGCTGTGGGCCCCAGGTGTCCTGCCGCGGCCCCGGACTTGCGCACTCCGTAAACTCCCGGCACCTACTGCCAGGGGCACCGGGCTTCCCGAAACAGGTCGGGGGGCAGCCTGCGGGGCCAGCACGGACAGCGGGGTGCGGCCTGCCACGCCTTCCCCGCCGCAGCTGCGCAGCCGGGTCAACCGCTACAGGCAGACCCACGGACGCGGAATCCCCACGACAGGACGGGCGGGGCGGGCGCGGCCGGAAGTGCAGCCCGGGCCTCACACGTCACTTCCGGGGCGGGGCGGCCAGCTGCCCTTGCGCTCGAGGGCCGGCCCGCGGCCACCAGCCCTGAGAGGACCCCGGGGGCGGATGGCTCGGCCGCTGCCCGACAGAGACGAGGAGCGACCCGGGGCGGAGGGAGCGGAGGCAAAAGCCCACGTGCGCCCCAACTTTGCCTCCCGCACACACACACCCCGCCCCGAAAAGCCGCGGCACCTTCCGTGAGCTCGGGGCCTGGCGGCCCGGCCTCGTTCTCAGGGACGTCCTGTCTCCTCCAGAAAAAGGCCACCAGCTTAGCCGCGAGACGCAGCATGGCCCCGCCGCCCCGGCCTCCGCGCCCTCTCGCAGCCTCAGTGTCCGCACGCGGCCAGCGCCAGCGCCAGCGCCTGCGCCTGCGCCTGCGCCTGCGCCAGCTTCCCGCCGCGCTCGCCCAATGGGGCCGCTGCGCTTGCGCCTACGTCGGTGTCTTCCTCCCCCGCTGGGCTCGGCCAATGGGGTCTCCGCGCCTGTGCCTGCACCCGCCTCCCGCCGAGCTCGGCCAATGGGGTCGCCGCTCGTGCGGCGACCGTTAGCGGTTAGAGGCCGTTAGCGTCCTCGGCACGTCTTCCGCGAGGCGCCGAGCGGGAGCGACGGCGCGCCCGGCGCACGTGGTCGCGCGGTCACGTGGCCGCGGCCGAGGGGCGGCGCCTGCTGCCCGGCGGGCCCCGAGGGGCGGTGTCCGGCCCGGTTCCTGGGCCCGCTGAGGGAGTCCCGCGCCTGTTGGCGTTTTCCTGGGCTCTCAGCATGAGGGGTGTGCAGCGCGGCCCCCAGCGGCTCTCCGGTCTGGCCTGGAGCCCCGGGGCCGCGCTGACCGCTTTTCCAAGGTGGACGCCAGGCGCCTCCTCCCCGTGACGTGGCCCTCGGTCCGGCCCCGGCCTCCTCGGCCACTGCTGGGCGGGAAGGAACCGGCGGACTCCGCGGGCCGGAGCTCTGTGTGGGAGGGCGTAGTCCTGAATGCGACCGTGCGGCTCTTCAAGCCGTGAGGGAGGTTGTCCGGCCACCCGGGCTGTCGACATACTGGCATAACGGTGATCGCCATGTACGTGAAAGCCAGAGCTACGGAGGAGAGGCCTTCCATCCCGGGTTCTCCCCCCAGGTGCCCAGATCGGCCGGGGCGGGCCAGGCCCAAGCCAGAGCCGGGAGGTCCATCTGGGTCTCCCAGGTGAGTGAGGGGCCCGGGCGCCTGGGCCGCCCCGCACCGGCTTCCGGGGCTCCCACCTGTTCTGGAAAGAACCTCACGCAGGCCTCGCCGAGGGTCTTGCCCGCCTGGGCTCCAAGACGCCGCGCTGGGTGCCTGGGCTGGGGTCCCCCACTTTGCGGCTCCCGCAGGAGGGGTCCCATCAGGCGGGGCTGGGGAGCGGCTGCTGCCTCAAGAGCCCGGGGCAAAGCCCCCCACCTTGGGCCTGACAACTCCTGCCCACCCTGAGCATAACCCCTCCCACAGAGGCGGAAGCCTCGCTATATATTTTTCTTAATTTATAAAAATATTTTATTTTTGCCTTAACCAGTGGTTGACATGCAAGCATCTCGACTTTGAAAGTTTAATTTGTGGCCGGCGCCGGGCTCACTAGGCTAATCCTCCGCCTTGCGGTGCCGGCACACCGAGTTCCAGTCCCGGTTGGGGCACCGGACTCTGTCCCGGTTGCCCCTCTTCTAGGCCAGCTCTCTGCTGTGGCCCGGGAAGGCAGTGGAGGATGGCCCAAGCCCTTGGGCCCTGCACCCCATGGGAGACCAGGAGAAGCACCTGGCTCCTGGCTTCGGATCAGCACGATGCGCCGACCGCAGCGGCCATTGGGGGGTGAACCAACGGCAAAAGGGAGGACCTTTCTCTCTGTCTCTCTCTCTCACTATCCACTCTGCCTGTCAAAAAAAAAAAGAAAGTTTAATTTGTGGCCGACGCCGCTGCTCACTAGGCTAATCCTCCACCTTGTGGCGCCGGCACACCAGATTCTAGTCCCAGTCGGGGTGCCGGATTCTGTCCCGGTTGCCCCCCTTCCAGGCCACCTCTCTGCTATGGCCCGGGAGTGCAGTGGAGGCTGGCCCAAGTGCTTGGGCCCTGCACCCCATGGGAGACCAGGAGAAGCACCTGGCTCCTGGCTTCGGATCAGCGCGGCTGCCATTGGAGGGTGAACCAATGGCAAAAGGAAGACCTTTCTCTCTGTCTCTCTCTCTCTCTCAGTGTCCACTCTGCCTGTCAAAAAAAAAAAAAAAAGCTTAATTTGTTCAAGAGAGACCTCTCCTACCCACTGGATAATGCGCTGCACCCACATACCCAGTCTTGACTTTTATTTATTTATTTATTTTAAATGACTTTATTGTGTTAATCTTTTTTTTTTTTTTGACAGGTAGTGTTATAGACAGACAGAGAGAAAGGTCCTCCTTCCGTTGGTTCACTCCCCAAATGGCCACTACGGCTGGTGCTACGCCAATCCGAAGCCAGGAGCCAGGTGCTTCCTCCTGGTCTCCCATGTGGGTGGAGGGCCCAAGCACTTGGGCCATCCTCCACTGCCTTCCCGGGCCACAGCAGAGAGCTGGACTGCAAGAGGAGCAGCCAGGACTAGAACCCGGCGCTCATATGGGATGCCAGTGCTGCAGGCAGAGGATTAACCAAGTGAGCCATGGCGCTGGCCCCTTTATTTTTTTTAAAGATTCATTTATTCATTTCAAAGTCAGAGTTACACAGAGAGAGGAGGAGCAGAGAGAGAGAGAGGTCTTCCATCGCTGGTTTACTCCCCAGATGGCTGCAATGGCTCGAGCTGGGCCAGTCCGAAGCCAGGAGCCAGGAGCTTCATCTGGGTGTCCCACATAGGTGCAGGGGCCCAAGGACGTGGGCCATCTTCTACTGCCTTCCCAGGCCTTAGCAGAGAGCTGGATCGGAAGCAGAGCAGCCAGGACTTGAACAGGCGCCCACGTGGGATGCCAGTGCTGCAGGCCAAGGCGTTAACCCTGCTGCACCACAGTGCTGGCCCCAACAAAGCCAACTTTGTTCTGTCCTCAACTCAGTTCCTAAATCAGGAGTTCATGTGTGGCCAGCAAGTGTCTAAAAGAAAAACCTTCAAAGTGCAGGAGAAACCAGGTTTATTTCTCCTCAGAAAGCCAGCGCCAGCATGTTTCGCTGCAGCAGCCTTTGCCAGCCTGCCCTTCTCTGGGTGACTCAGGAGCGGCACCTCCCTCCCGCCCCAGCACTCCCCTCACCCAGCACTGGCTAAGGGGTAAGCCGGAGGTTTGGCCTGGCTGCCTGTAGTCACTTGGTGGTCTTCAAGTCTGGCCTTAATCTGAGAGTGACAAAATGAGGGCTTCAGAACCCCCTCTGTAAAGGGAGCCCAAGAAGAAAGGCTGAGAGTCTGCGACCCTCAAGGCTCAGGGCCCCACAACACTTAGCACAGGTATCACAGGTCTCCCGGCTTCCCACGCGCGCTTTCTCCCGTCTCCTGGGTTAGGCACAAAGATGCCAACACTCACAGCCCTTAACACTCTCATGCTTCCTTCAGGGGTTTCAGATAACATCCATCTGGTTCACTTCGTCCTTTCGCATCTAGGTAAGACTTTTTAAAGATTTATTTATTTGAAAGAGTTAAAGAGAGAGGTAGAGACAGAGAGAGAGGTCTTCCATCCTCTGGTTCATTCCCCAGGTGACCGCAAAGGCCAGAGCTGCGCTGATCTGAAGCCAGGAGCCAGGAGCTTCTTCTGGGTCTCACATATGGGTGCAGGGGCCCAAGCACTAGGGCCATCTTCTACTACTTTCCCAGGCCATAGCAAAGAGCTGGATCAGAAGAGGAGCAGCTGGGACTAGAACCGGCACCTATATGGGATGCCAGAGCTTTAGGCCAGGGCTTTAACCCACTGTGCCACAGTGCCAGCCCCAAGAATGTTTTCTATGCCCTGGTCTACTTCCAAAAACTATCAACATATTTAAATTAAAATATGAAACATCAGGAATTTTTTTTGACAGGCAGAGTTAGAGAGAGAGAGAGAAAGGTCTTCCTTCCGTTGGTTCACCCCCCAAGTGGCCGCTATGGCCGGCGCTGCGCCGATCTGAAGCCAGGAGCCAGGTGCTTCCTCCTGGTCTCCCATGCGGGGGCAGGCCCCAAGCACGTGGGCCATCCTCCACTGCACTCCTGGGCTACAGCAGAGAGCTGGACTGGAAGAAGAGCAACGGGGACAGAATCTTGCGCCCTGACCGGGACTAGAACCCGGGGTGACAGTGCCACAGGTGGAGGATTAGCTTAGTGAGCCGCAGCACTGGCGGAAACATCAGTAATTTAAAAATGACTGGGGAACCCAAAACCACAGCATGAGGCAGTCCACTGCTTATACTCCACCCCTACCCTCTTCCTGGCTCTGGAAGCCACAGAACACCACTGGAAAGCCACACCAAGATTATATGTGCTCATCCTGGTCTAACATCACATTGAAACAGCAGCCTGAATCAACACCTAGCTGTGCTGTGCTCTCCAGAGGAAATGCGAGACCCAGGGAGGGTAGTGCTGTGCTGGGCACACGGGAGCAGAGAAGTCTGGAAATTAACACTGTAGGCTGTGCTTTGTCTGGACATCATCAAGAAGTTGTTGCAGTTCCTTATCTTCAGACGGCCCCTCCAGGCTTGGATCAGGGCCTTGGACTCCTCGGCAGTCCCTGGACAAAGGCTGGCCAAGCCGGCCAACTCAGACTCGTGAAGTTTCCTCTGGAGCAGCAAGCTATGGACACCGGCAGTGGGGTCGGTTTTGAAACGATTGAGATGGGCTGTGTAGGTCAGAGTCTTTGTGAAGACCCAGGAGTTCTTGTTCATCCTCTGCTCTCTTGTCCTGGGCTTTCAATGCTCCAGGAGGGTATGCACTGCAGAACTGAGAAGTGTCTCAGCTGTTCCAAACTCTTCCGAAAAAACGAGCTGCGTGGCGTCCTCCGTGACATCTGCCCACGGATGTCCTCTGTGACGTCTGCCCGTGAATTGGTGCCCTGCCGCCATCATAGTCTCACACGCTACCACAGCCCCACTCTTCTCGTCCCCTTTTTGATGTCTGTGTGGTCAGTAATGGGGAGTCGTTCATTCCCTACACTGTGCCTCTCAACTCCCTTAACTTGTCCAACTAAGGTTTCCAATTTTATTGGTCTTTTAAAACACCTCTTTATCATTTATGTCATTATCATTTCAATGATTTTTTTCTTTAATGACCACCTTTTTAAAAAAGATTTATTTATTTATTTGAAAGGCAGAGCCACAGGCAGACAGAGGCAGAGAGACAGAGAGAGAGGTCTTCCATCACTGGTTCACTCCCCAGATGGCTGCAATGACTGGAGCTGAGCCGATCTGAAGCCAGGAGCCAAGAGCTTCTTCCAGGTCTCTCACGTGGGTGCAGGGACCCAAGGACTTGGGCCATCTTCCACTGCTTTTCCAGGCCATGGCAAAGAGCTGGATCGGAAGTGGAGCAGCTGGGACTCAAACAGGCACCCACATGGATGGAGCTCCTGACTTTGGCATGGCCCACTGCTGACTCCTGCAGTCATCTTGTGAGTGAACCAGCAGGTGGAAGATGTCTCTCAACCTCTGTATCCTTCTCTCTTTGTAAATCTTTCAAAACAAATAAATATTTAAAAGATAAAGAAAGTACTGAGGTGGGCTGACATCGTGGTGCAGTGGGCTAAGGCACTGCATGCAACGTTGGCACCCCACATCGGAGCAACAGTTGGAGTCCTGGCTGCTTCACCTCCAATCCAGCTCCCTGTTCATGCACCTGGGAAAGCAGTAAATGATGGCTCAAATGCTTGGGCCCCTGCACCCACGTGGGAGACCAGGATGGAAATCCTTGCTCCTGGCTTCCGCCTGGCCCAACCCTGGCCATCTGAGGAATGAACAGTGGATGGAAGATCTCTCTCCATCACTCTGTCACTCTGCCTTTCAAATAAATAAATCTTTAAAGATAAATAATTAAAATACTAAAACCTGAATGCCATGCAGGTGGCTGCGAGCCACAGTCTATTGTTGGCTGGGGGCTCCTGTGCAGTGTGGTCAGCCCAGATTTAGTTTACTAGGCCAGATCTTCATTCCGATACCTGCGCCTCACCTGTCTGCAGGTGCACAGTGTAACAGACTAAGGAGGGTCTGGAGCTGTGGCATAGTGGGTAAAACTGTTGCCTATGGCGCTGGCATCTCACACGGCACTGGTTCAAGTTCTGGCTGCTCTACTTCCCATCCAGCTCCCTGCTGATGTACCTACGAAAGCAGTGGAGGATGGGCCAAGTGCTGGGGCCCCTGCACCCACATGGGAGACCTGGATGCAACTCCTGGCTTCAGCCTGGCCCACCTCTGACCATTGTGGTCATTTGGGAAATGAACCAGTGGGTGGAAGATCTGTCTCTTTCTAACTCTGCCTTTCAAGTAAATAAGTACCTCTCTCTCTCTCTCTCATAAATAAGTTCATCTTAAAAGAAAAAAGTAACAGAGATCAGGGGACTCACTGGTTTTGTCCTGGGCGCGGTGCTGGGAATCCGCACGGTGGGAATGAGCCAGGCCCCGGGAATTTACGGGGTTGGTGGGAAGGATGTTCTCAGAAATGAGGGTGTGAGGCACAAGGGCAGGGTGCTGGGGCTAGGCTCCCCAGCAGGGCTGTTTGCAGTGCGTCTTGTCCCCTTCCATCCACTAGCCTGGGTCATCCCAGAGCTCTCACCCTCACCCCCAAACTGCTTCACTAAGGTCCCCTGAACTCAGCCCACATCTCTCTGTCAGCAGTGTGTCATTGCCTCCACATCTACCCAGAACCCGGTCACTTCTTACCACCTTGGTGCTGCCACCTCCATGCCAGCCAGTACCTGCTTCCCTGTCACCCAGCCTGGTCTCCACCCAGACCCCCTGGCAAGTCCATCTCAGCTCTCAAGCCACTTATCTCCATGCTCACAGGTGTGACATAGCTGGACAGCCCACCTGCACCTACGCCCTGCATTGCACCTGCCACGTCTTTGGCTGCAGCTCTGCCAGAGCTGCTTCCGCCCCTCCTTGCTCCCTGCACGTCTTTGCCCAAACACTTGCTCCCACTCCTCCTCCCCCCACCCCCCTTTCCATCCCCTGACATCTTTTCCTTCATAGCCATGGAACTCGATAATGTATCCTGTGTGCTCCTGTCCACCCCTCCCCCGAATGGAAACTGCCTGTGGGTTTCACAGGTCTGCTGTAAACGTTTGCCAAGTGTGTATGTAGTGCATGTGTAGTGTGCATGTATGTAGTGCATGTGTACTATGCATGAGTATGTAGTGCATGTGTAGTGTGCATGAGTATGTAGTACATGTGTAGTGTGCATGTATGTAGTGCATGTGTAGTGTGCATGTATGTAGTACATGTGTAGTATGCATGTATGTAGTGCATGTGTACTATGCATGAGTATGTAGTGCATGTGTAGTGTGCATGAGTATGTAGTACATGTGTAGTGTGCATGTATGTAGTGCATGTGTAGTGTGCATATATGTAGTACATGTGTAGTGTGCATGTATGTAGTGCATGTGTAGTGTGCATGTATGTAGTGAATGTGTAGTGTGCATGAGTATGTAGTACATGTGTAGTGTGCATGTATGTAGTACATGTGTCGTGTGTGTGTATGTAGTGCATATGTAGTGTGCATGTATGTAGAGCATGAGTGAGCAGGCAGAACAACAATTGGTGTTTGTTTGAAGACAGTTTGAATGGATTGTTCTAGAAGCTACTGTTGCCAGTGGAAACAGCAAAGCATTTCTCGAGTGGTTTGTCTTACAACCTCTGGTTCAGAGAAGCTCACTGGTACTTGTTTGTAGGGAGCAACTTTTATAAGGCACAAAAATGTTGAAATCTGCTTAACATTTTTCTTCAAACAGAGAGGACGCAGAAGGGGATCACAGTGGCTGGACCAGTCCCCAGCAACCCCATCTCCCTCCTTCAAAGACAGTTGACAAAGAAGTCTGGGAGTTCTCTCAATCCACTCCAAATAAGCCCTTGATTTTACTGGTTATGATTTGCAAAAATCATTCCTAACTCTTGCTTGCTTGAAACACGGAAGGCGACAGAACACCCCTAACTTGAAGCCTGATGACTTTGCTCCAGTGTTGTTGGGTTTGTGGTTTAAGGAGCTGGGATTTCGGAATCCTTTGAGCCTTTGTATAATGTGCACAAAGGATCTGTCGCTGTAACTGTCAAGGCGCCAGTGTTTCTGCCCGAAACACATTCGTGTCCTTTTTCTGTGCTTAGTGAGCTAGAATAAAGGCTCTGCGGGCCTGGCCACCAGGACTGCCCACAGGAACCCATGGGGCAGAATTCCAAGTAGCTCGACAGCCACGCTGGCGTGAGGGCGTGAGTGTTTGTGTGGCCTTGTGAAGGAGGTGTCCAGCCCATGGCTGGGGCACAGCAAAAGAGGAGGAGGTTAGTGAGACCGTGGGTGAACTGCTCCCTGTTGCCAAATGCCGGTGTCATGCACTGCTTTCTCCTGAGATGCCCACCCTGCTGCCTGATGTCCATGCTGCGTGGGACCAGAGAGGCCCCTGGCTGTCCTGGTCAGGGGCAGGTGGCTCTGAGCCAGTGGTTATGCAACCAGGGGAACACTTCTGGGATCCAGGCCCTTCTGCTGATTGAAATGCAGGGAACCATCCTGCTCGCCCCGGCTTGGCGCAGGCTGCCCAGCTTTTGTTCCATGTGTGAATAGTTCTTGTTGGAAGCCCCTCACCCAGAGGCCGGCGCCCCCAACGGCAGGACGACCGTGGAGGTAAGCAGGCAGGCAGACGGTAAGCCCCTGGGGACGTCCTCCATGACCTGTGCAACACTCGGCGTTTCAGTCCCCAAGTCCCTAACGGGGGCCGAAGGTGCCCAGATCAGTGACGGTTTGGAGTGGAAGCCTCGGCTGGCCCAGCGCAGACCCCTCGGGCCACCCTCCCTGGCAGAGGGCCTGGGCTCGGTTTAGAGCCAAGTCCGCCGTCTTCACATCTGCAGCTCCCCGTGCCAACGGGCTCTCCCTGTTGAAAACGTCTCTTGGGAAAAGTCCGGAACGGAGCTGCTTCGGCGCAGTATCAGCACAGTCGTGGTGCCCACGGCTCCATGACACGGGAGGAGCCGTTCCGGGAGGACCTGGGCTATGACCGCATGCCCACGCTGGAGCGGGGGCGGCCAGACCCAGGGAGCTACGGCCCCGACACCAAGCCCGGCGACCTCCAGCTGTCGAGAAGGCTGCCCCCGTGCTTCAGCTACAAGACACGGGTCTTCTCTGTGCTGATGGGGGTGAGTGACCAGCTACGTCCCCTGGAGGCCCCAGTGCCGGGTTCTCTGTGTCATTGTCTCCATCACCACCCACCGCCCCACCCCACGCAGGCCTCTGCACCTGCATGTGTCCCCTGGGAGAGGAGCCAGCCGGGCACCACAGAGCCCATAGAGTCAGTGTGAGGCCAGCACAGTAACCAGGGCCCTTGGCTCCTGGGGGCTCCAGGAGTCGCCCAAGACATTGCCTGCAGAAGCAGGGCGGGGGCATGTCTGGGGTGGGAGCCCTGGGCCAAGGGTTGTGTCTGGGCAACAGGCCCAGACCAGATGGGGCCAGGTCCAGATATTTGAGGGACTCTCCTGGGGTCCTGGGCATTTCCTAAGCAGGCAGGTGGACACTTGGGTAATCAAGGGAGGCCGTGCTGTCCCAAGTATGCACATAGCCAACAGGAAGGCCACTGAACTGGCCTTTCTGCAGACAGAACTCTGGGGCCCACACAGCCCTGGGCTGAAGAATGGGATCCAGGTCCTGACCTCCCTTCTCCCCGAGTCCCAGGCCACCTGGCTACCCCTGCATTACATGCAGTGGTCCTGCCTGTACCCTCAGCCATGAGCCCACCTGCAGGACAGGTGCACCCTCTGACCTCCCTCCTGCCCCTGGTGGGTGATGGGCAGTGGGTTCTACTCTCCTGGGGCCTCACCCTGGCCTGGCCACAGCCCCTACTCACAGGCCTGTGGCTAGAGTGCCTCACTCCATTCCTGGCCCTCCTCCTATAGGTAGGTGTGGGGGTCCTCTCACCCAAACATCACCTTTGCCCCCCACCCCAGGATCCCAGGATCCAAGAACCTTCGAACACCCACCCTGGTGTGATTTTTTTTTTTTTTTGACAGGCAGAGTTAGACAGTGAGAGAGAGAGACAGAAAGGTCTTCCTTTTTCCGTTGGTTCACCCCCCCCCCCAAATGGCTGCCACGGCCGGCGCGCTGCACCAATCTGAAGCCAGGAGCCAGGTGCTTCCTCCTGGTCTCCCATGCGGGTGCAGGGCCTAAGCGCTTGGGCCATCCTCCACTGCCTTCCCGGGCCACAGCAGAGAGCTGGACTGGAAGAGGAGCAACCAGGACAGAATCTGGTGCCCTGGCCGGGACTAGAACCGGGGGTGGGGGTGCCGGCGCCACAGGCGGAAGATTAGCCTAGTGAGCCGCGGTGCCGGCCCCTGGTGTGATTTTATACCACAGGGGCAGCCCGGCTCCCATGGGGGCCTCCACTGCTCAGACTCTACTATGGACCAGACTCCACTTTCCAGGTGTTGGCTGTTGGCTCCTGCAGAGGCAGCTGAGGGGCTGTGTTTCCAGGATCCGTTCCCAGATCTGGGGCGTCCTCCAAGGTGCAGGTCCCGGGGTGAAGGTGCTTTCTGGGGGAGCACCCACCCCTCCTTGAAATTAGAGTGAGGTGCTTGCTCCCAGGGGGCAGGGCTATGTCCTCCGGGTCCGCAGGGCCCAGGCACGGCTGCTATTGAGGCCATGGCCTGTTAGATGAGGGAGAGCAGCCAAGTTGCCCTCGCAGCCCTGGGCTGAGCTTCAGACATTTCAACCCGGGTCTGTGTCGGCCTCTTGCAGAGCTGCCTTCTTGTCACCTCGGGGTTCTCGCTGTACCTGGGGAACGTGTTCCCCTCAGAAATGGACTACCTGCGCTGTGCGGCCGGCTCGGTAAGCAGCGTCCCCAGCCCTGCCTCTCGGGGCCCAGTTCAGTTTCTCTGCCCTGAGACTCACAGGCCTCTGTCACTCCTCACAGACTCTTCGTCTGCCTTTAGCTTCAAGCATTTGTTCCTTTTGAAAATTGTTGGTGTGCTGGGGCTGGATCTCACCCTGCAAACGCCTGTGCGCTTTGCTCTGTCCTGACCCTGGGCAGGCCCTGACCCTGCGGCCTTCTCCTGCCCCCCGCCCCGCCAGTCCCCTTGTGTGCCCTCAGAGCCCCATCTTCACTCTGCCCAGACCCCGGGGTCCCGTGGCCCATAGGAGCAGCCCGGGCCTGGGCCAGCCCACACTGTCCACCCCCCATCGCCTACCCTGGCCTTGACTCCTGGCCTTGGGGGTCGCAGCGCAGAGGTCAGGGGTCTGACGAGAGCCCCTGAGGCCCTGGGACCCCTGAGTGTGAAGGGAGTGTTTCTCCCTCCTTACAGGCAGTGCCTTCTTGCTGGCAACGCCTCGGACCGCCCTGCACTTCCGAGGGCCACCAGGCGGATGCCAGCGTCAACGGCCTCACTCTCCGGGAAACAAGACCTTCGTTCAGAATAGATAGTGCTGAAGTCCTGGGCGCTCCCACCTTGAGGGGACCGCAGATGCTGGTCTGCTGATATGGCTCAGGTCATTCCGGAAGCTTAGAATTTATAACACACCATTTCAAAACTATTATTTTTATTTATTTAATTGATTTAAAAGGCAGATATATATATATATAGAGAGAGAGAATTCTCATTCACTTGCTCACTCCCCCAAATACCGACAACAGTCAGGGCTGGGCTGAGCAGAAGTCAGGAGCTAGGAGCTCCATCCAGTCTCCCATGTGGCTGGCAGGGAGCTGTCACCTACAGCCCCCCAAGGGGTGAGTCAGCAGGAGGCTGGAGGAGAGGCGGGTCCCAGGCATTCCGATCCGGGCTGTGCGTGTGCCGAACTCCAGCCCTGCGATGCACTGTTTGATAGCTGTGACTGCCCAGCTTGAGTGCTCAGGGACCCTTGCCCACTGGCCTCTGGCTTCCTTACAGTGCATCCCCTCAGCAGTTGTGAGCTTTGTGGCTTCCAGGAGGGACATCAATGCGGTGAGTCCATCCCCTAAGCCCGTGTGTGCCTATGCCTGCCCACAGACACCTGTGGCTGGGTCACCAAGAGGGTCCCAGAGGTGCCCCCATCCCACGCTGAAGGGCTTCTGGCTCTGCTGCACCTGCTGAGCGGTGCCCCCATCCCCCGGGTTTCCGCCTCACCCCAGGGAGCCTGCTTTGCTGCCCCCTCCTGTCCCCGGCATTCAGAGAAGGGGCCCATTCCTCCTGTTCTTCAGATCCCCAACTTCCAGATACTGTTTGTTGCCACGTTCGCTGTCACCACGACCTGCTTGATCTGGTTTGGATGCAAACTGGTCCTGAACCCATCGGCCATAAACGTGAGTCCCTGGGAAGGGTGTGGTCGCGGGCAGTCAGCGTCTCCGTGTCGGCAGAGAGGGACATGGGCATGGCAAACGTTGGTCACGGCTCTTGGGTGGGACAAAGGCTGAGATTGTATTTATGCTTCTGAAGGAAAGAGTCATCTCACTGAACTCTGGATGACTCCAGTGGACAGACTTATTGATCAACAAAAATATTTCAAATATCTTTTTTGCAATGGTCTTTAGCAACAAATGGTAACACAATGCCGTACTTCACCCATGTCGAGGTGAGACACACAATTTAGATCATGACAAGGAGAGAAAGCTCACTGAAATAAGGACCTGGTCAGACCTCAAAAGAGAAAGAAAGGAAGAAAAAGACAAAGGAGAGAGAGGGAGGTAGGAGAGAGAGAAAGAGAGGAAGGAAGGAGAGAGAGAAAGCGAAGCAGCTTCCTGCTTTGTGCAAAACGCAAGACATCCCAGGGACGCCCCCGCCAGGCTCCTGCGGCAAGGAAAGCGACGTGAGGATGGGAGGGAGCAGCCGGCACGAGGCAAGGGCACCCTGCTTCCCGGTCGCTGGCGTCGCTCGGCGCAGCGGCCAGGCTGCCTGGTGGGAGACGCAGTGTCCAACACCATTGTGCATTCAACATTGGTGTCACTTTGCAGTCAGACGTGTGATGGTCCAGGACCCATGACAAGCTCTGCGAGCAGCCAGTGGGTTAGGACACACCAACGGAGGCCTAAACCCGCACGAGAACCAGCATCATGGGTGGGGCCCTCCTCTCAAACGGACCCCCAGTAGATGCACCTGCACCCAGAATCCTAGGGGCGTCACAGTGAGCAAGTCAGGTTCCAGCCCAGGGTCTTGTCTCCTGCAGACAAAAGCACTACGCGGAGAGCGGCACCGTGCGCACATAGCCACAGAATTTACCTGTTGAATGGAGAGGGAATGAACATACATCCATGGAAATGGCTGTGAAGGAGAGAGAGAGAGGGAGGGAGGGAGAGAGAGAGGGAGGGAGGGAGAGAGAGGGAGGGAGGGAGGGAGGGAAGCAAGTGTGGTACCTCTAAGTGGAAGCCAGAGCTCTTCACTCAAGAGTGGCTCGTGGTGAGAAAAGAACTCCGCCAGCTTCCAACTCTGTGGGCGAGGAAGGGGTGGTACCCGTACAAACCGTGGGGCCTTAGCACATGCCAAGGCGTATGGAGCTCACGGAGAGACAGCATCAGTTTGCAGGAGGTCAAGAATTCCAGCTCTCCTAGACTCTGCTGTCCAGTTACACCACGTCATCTGTTGCTCTGTGTGGGACTCCAGGGGCTGGGAAGGAAGCCCCTCCTTGAGGAACAGGCTGGGGACATGTCCCCTGCCACCAA
Organism: Lepus europaeus; assembly: GCF_033115175.1. Lineage (NCBI taxonomy): Eukaryota > Metazoa > Chordata > Mammalia > Lagomorpha > Leporidae > Lepus > Lepus europaeus. The sequence goes on from NC_084836.1 coordinate 627,680, forward strand.
GAATGGTGGGACAGCTTCCCTGGTAGGCAGCGTGGTCTCGGCACAGGGCCGAGGAACCCTTGGACCAGCTTAGTCTAGAGTCACCCACAGCACAGGCCCCGTCTGCTGCCTGCCAGGGAGCAGGTCCAGCCTGGGGCACAGCTGGGGGGGCCAGGCTCTCAGGGGTTGGAGAGATGGTCCCAGAGCCCTCAGGGTGAATCAGGCACCTCCGAGGACAAAGACAAGGACGAGGACAGGGACACTGGAGCCAGGCTGGTCTCCTCCCCGCAGCCTCTCCACCTTTGTGTCCAGGGCCCCGCGGAGGCTGCTGCTTGTGGCTCCACCCCATGTGCCTTCCACATCCTCGGCTCCCGTTAAAGCCCAGGCTTTGCTACCACTGCTTTGGGGCAGTGGATCCAAGTCCTGTGGCTCTCACCGGCTCCACACTTCCGGGTATGGCCCTGCTGTGCATCATGTGAGAAGTTGTCCCACTCCCCTCGCTTTGTTCAAAGCTGACGTTCCTTTTTGAATGATCTCAGAACAAGTGTCCTCCCAAGCTGCCGTGGAATTTAGGCCGATCACCTGAAGCTCACGGAACGCTCTGTGAGGTCGGGGCCCTTGTTAACTTCTGTGGTTCCTGACTGCTTAAGGGGTTTCCAGGACTGAGTGCTCTGTGTTCTTGGGCAGCTCACCCCTGCGCAGCTTACAGCTTTGCTACCGGGAAGAATGCTGCTTTTTTTTTTTTTTTTTTAAATTACATTTTCAGACTGGCTATTGCTAGGGCAGAGAGCTATTGTTTTTAAAATTATTTTTGAAATATTTTAAGTCTCAAAAGAATTTGCAAAAATGATGCAGAGGTCCTGTGCACCCCTCATCTCACAGAAGCAGAGCAGGTGGTCACCAGCCGGCAGCCAACATTGGCACAATGTGTAGATAGGGTTAGACCTTACTCAGATTTTTCCACCTTTTTTTTTATTATTATTTGACAGATAGAGTTAGACACTGAGAGAGAGAGAGAGATGGAGAGAAAGGTCTTCCTTCCGTTGGTTCACCACCCAAATGGCTGCTATGGCTGGAGCTATACCATCCGAAGCCAGGAGCCAGGTGCTTCCTCCTGGGCTCCCATGCAGGTGCAGGGGCCCAAATACCTGGGCCATCCTCCACTGCACTCCCGGGCCACAGCAGAGAGCTGGACTGGAAGAGGAACAACTGGGACTAGAACCCAGCGCCCATATGGGATGCTGGCGCTGCAGGCAGAGGATTAACCAAGTGAGCCACAGTGCCGACCCCAGATTTTTCCACTTTTTAAAGAGATTTATTTTTTATTTATTTGAAAGGTAGAGTTACAGAGAAAGAGGGAGAGACAGAGAGAGACCCTCCATCCATTGGTTCACACCCCAAATGGCTGCAATAGCTGGAGCTGAGCTGATTGGAAGCCAGGAGCCAGGAGCTTCTTCCAGTCTCCCACCTGGGTGCAGGAGCCCAAGCAGTTGGGCCGTGCTCTGCTGCTTTCTCAGGTGCATTAGCAGAGAGCTGGATGGGAAGTCGAGCAGTCAGGACTCAAACCTGCCCCCATATGGGATGCCGGCACTGTAGGTGGTGGCTTTACCCACTACGCCACAGTGCTGGCCTCTAGATTTTTCCCCACATTTTAAAATGGATTTCTGGGGACCGGCGCTGTGGTATAGTAGGTAAAGCTGCCACCTGCCGTGCCAGCATCCCATATGGGCACCGGTGCGAGTCCCAACTGCTCCACTTCTGATCCAGTTCTCTGCTCTGGCCTGGGAAAGCAGTAGAAGATGGCCCAAAGTCCTTGGGACCCTGCACCTGTGTGGAGAGACCTGGAAGAAGCTCCTGGCTCCCGGCTTTGGATCAGTGCAGCTCCAACCTTTGTGAACCTGTGGTTGGAAGATTCTCTCTCTCTTGCTCTCGCTCTCGCTCTGCCTCTCTGTAACTCTGCCTATCAAACAAGTAAATCATTTTTTTAAAAAAATCTAAGAAAATGGATTTCTAAAAGATGATTTTGTGTCTGGCACCTTTGCTGATCTCTGGGGTCTGTGTTGGTGTTCTGACCATATCATCTGCAAACAATGATGGCTCAAGGGTATGTCTTTTCTTTCAGGACTGTCACACAGTGCAGTGGGCATCTCATCTTATTCTTTCACGTCAGTGGAGTATCACTGAGGAATCTCCATTAACTCTTTTATTTATTTAAAAGACAGATTTGTCCATCTGCTGGTTTATTCCCCAAATGCCTGTAACAGCTGGGGCAGGGCCAGACTGAAGCCAGGAGCTGGAAACTCAGGTCAGGTGTGGCAGGGACCCAACTACTTGACCTTCGTCTGCTGCTTCCCCAGGGGAGCACTAGCAGGCCCTGGAATTGGAAGCGGAGCCAGGCTCTCCAATATGGGACGCAGGCTTCCCTAGCAGTACCTTAACCACTAGGCCACTAACTTTTTTTTAAAAGATTTATTTATTTTATTTGAAAGTCAGCATTACACAGAGAGAGGAGAAGTAGAGAGAGAGATGACTTCATCTGTTGGTTCACTCCCCAATTGGCTGCAACCGCCAGAGCTGTGCCGATCCAAAGCCAGGAGCCAGGAGCTTCCTCCTGGTCTCCCACGTGGGTGCAGGGGCCCAAGGACTTGGGCCATCTTCTACTGCTTTCCCAGGCCATAGCAGAGAGCTAGGTCAGAAGTGGAGTATCTGGGTCTTGAACCGGCATCCATGTGGGAAGCTGGCACTTCAGGCCAGGGCGTTAAACCCGCTGCGCCACAGCGCTGGCCCCGCCACTAACTTTTTGATATGTAACTTTTGCTGTTAGAAATGTTCTTGGGGCTGATGCTGTGGCATAGTGGCATAAAGCTGCTGCCTGCATTGCTGCCATCCCACATGGGTGCCGGATCAAGTCCCGGCAGCTCCACTTCTGATCCAGCTCCCTGCTATGGCCTGGGAAAGTAATAGAAGACAGCCCAAGTGCTTGGGCCCCTGCACCAGGTGGGAGACCTGGAGGAAGCTCTAGGCTCCTGGCTTCGGATCAGCCCAGCTCCGGCTATTGCGGCTATTTGGGGAGTGAACCTGCAGATAAAAGACCTTTCTCTCTCTCTCTCTCTCTCTCTCTCTCTCTCTCTCTCTCTCTCTGCCTCTCGGTAACTCTGCCTTTCAAATAAATAAATAAATAAATCTTTTTTTTAAAAAAAAAAAGAAAAATGTTCTCTTCAAGTCCTGGTTTGCTACATTTTCAAAAATGTTGAACACATAAATATATGTGGAACTTTGACAGTGCCCTTTGCAGGTGTGGGTGACCCCTAACCCCTCCTCCTCTAGCCAGGCCATGCGGTGAGCTGGCTGCCCACTTCTCTGGCGTGGAGGTGGTTTTCCTGGTCTCCATCTTCTGCCCCAGTGGCTGCCTGGCCAGGGTTGGTGAGGATTTGTGCATCGAGGCTCCTGAGTGAAGTGGGCCTGTGCTCCCTTCACCTGCCCTTTTGGAAGCAGGATTGCCCTGGCTGCACTGCGCAGCTTTCCACCTTCCAGAGCAGCTTGATTTGATAGAACTGGCTCTTCCTGGAGTGTCGGGTAGAACTCACCCTGAGGTCGCCTCACGGGACGCTTTTGGTGAGGGGGTCTCCCATTATTGTGGGGAAAGTTTCCCTTCTTGTGTTACATTTAAAAATCTTGTGTTAGATTTTAAAAAATCTTCATTTGAAAAAAGAGAGAAAGAGAAACAGATAAACACACACAGATTGAGAGACAGAAAGAGATCTTCCATCCGCTGGTTCACTCAGAAGCCTGTAACATGCATACATACATACATACATACATACATACAAATAAGCCCGTAACGGCCAGGGATGGGCCTCTTGCAAAATGATGCTGTCTCTGTGAGCTCCATACACCTGGGCGCCTGCTAAGGCCCCACTTGTCTGTATATGGGACGGGTGCCACACCTTCCTTGCAGACAGCTGGGAACTCTGGGTCCCCCACGTGGGTGGCAGGGGCCCAGGCAGCCCCCAGGGTGTGCACAGCAGAAGGGGAAATCAGGAATGGAGCTGGAGCTTGGACAGCTGTCTGTGAGTGCAGGTGTCTCAGCCACCATGCCCCAGGCTGCTCTCTGTTTGTCAGAAATGTGCCCAGGCAGCCAGGCTTTCCCACGACAGCGCCTCATCTCTAGTCCGGGCCATCTGTGGTTATTTCTTTTTTATTCTGTATCTGTGTGCATCGTGAGGTCAACCTTTCCTTCTTTTCTTCCTGCTGCATGTGGATTTGCTCTCTGCTCCCATGGCGACTTCCTGTCCCCTTCCCCCGTCAGCCACTCTCTCGTCCTTGGCACGTTCCCGGTCAGCACCAGCTCAGCCATGCCCCAGAAGCCCACACCTGCCGTTTGGTCAACGTTTCCTTCTAAGTATTTAGAAATTTCCCTTTTTGTTCCTCCAGCTCCACGTTCCTCCCCTGTCTCCCTGTCCATCCAGGAGGTGGCTGGCATGGACTGTCCACTGGGCACCCTTGCCCTCTGGCCTCTGTGGGGCTTGGACCATGGGGTTACATTCGGGACCTGAGAGACAGCCTGGAATATTTATCCCCTTTGGAGTGGGTTGGCCAGGGGCCTCTACCAAGGCCTCCCCGCTCCTGTAGCCCTCCCCTCCAGGCCTGGGTGGGAGCTGTGGCTGTGGCCCCTACCGTGTGCAGTTGTAGGTCCCTCGTAGGTCCCTCATGGCTCCACCTCGCTGCCTGGTTGTGATCCATCCTCTCTTTAGAGCTTCTTCCAAGGGCCTGGCCATTTGGGGCAGGAGCCTGAGTAAGCAGATATTAGGGTTTGTTTTTTTTTTTTTTTTTTTTTTTTTTTTTGACAAAGTTATACACAGATAGAGAGAAAGGTCTTCCTTCCCTTGGTTCACTCCCCAAATGGCCGCTATAGCTGGCGCTGCGCCGATCCGAAGCCAGGAGCCAGGTGCTTCTTCATGGTCTCACATGCGGGTGCAGAGGCCCAAGCACTTGGGCCATCCTCCACTGCCCTCCCGGGCCACAGCAGAGAGCTGGACTGGAAAAGGAGCAGCAGACTAGAACCCGGCACTGCAGGCAGAGGATTAACCAAGTGAGCCACAGTGCCAGCCCCGATATCAGTTATTTTTAAAGACCCTCCCCTAATGACACAGAGCCCTGATGCCATTCCCACCGCCTGCAGTACATGGATTCGGAACTTACCCAGCCTTGCTTTGTGACCCAATGCTCCGCCAATGCTGTGCAGCAGCTGTGGAGGGTTTTGCAGATCAAACCTATCATTTGCAGCTGTTTTAAAAGTTGGGCTCCCAGGCCGGCGCCGCGGCTCACTAGGCTAATCCTCCGCCTTGCGGCGCCGGCACACCGGGTTCTAGTCCCGGTCGGGGCACCGATCCAGTCCCGGTTGCCCCTCTTCCAGGCCAGCTCTCTGCTGTGGCCAGGGAGTGCAGTGGAGGATGGCCCAAGCCCTTGGGCCCTGCACCCCATGGGAGACCAGGAGAAGCACCTGGCTCTTGCCATCGGATCAGCGCGGTGCGCCGGCTGCAGCGCGCCTACCGCGGCGGCCATTGGAGGGTGAACCAACGGCAAAAAGGAAGACCTTTCTCTCTGTCTCTCTCTCACTGTCCACTCTGCCTGTCAAAAAAAAAAAAAAAAAAAAAAGTTGGGCTCCCAGGTGTGAGGCTGGCAGATCAGGTGATGGTTCCCTAGGAGACGAGTGTCACAGGTGCCCAGAGGAGGGGGCACAGCACACATGGGACCCACAGGGAGGCAGCAGGTTCCTCACAGGTGGGCAGGGAGGGGGAAGCAGGGTAGCAGCTCAGGAACAGCCGGCTAGAAAAACTTCCACGGGTGCTGGGGGTGGGGCTGCCCCCCGGGAGGGCCTGGTTCCTGCCCTGGGGTGCTGAGGGCAGGTGGGTTGTGGCCCTGAATGTGTGAGCCCAGGGAGGAGGTGGGGGCAGGGGCTATGTGCCTGGGAAGTCCTCGCCACCCAGGGAAGGGCTGCCTCCCCAAGTCAGCAAGGTCCCCCATGGTAAGAAAACAGCAGAGGCAGGAGGTGAAAGGCGTGGTCATTGCAGCCGTTCCTGACTGGCAGAGTTCTTACGTTGTCTGGGGAGACTGTGGATCAGCTCTGCTAGCCGGCTCTCGTCACTTAAAATGCGGGAAAGTCACTTAGGAGGAAGGAAGGCTTATTTCAGCTACGGTTTGGAGGTTCATGGCCCAGTGAGGGAGAGACACCCCCAGGCAGCCAGAGAGCAGCAGTTCCCCACTGCTGTGTCTCCTCCAAGCTGCCAGGACTGTGCCTTGGCCCCACCCTGGGACCCTAATCCCAACCAGTGACCCCCAAAGGCCCCCCCAGACTCCACCCCCAATCGGCCTCCACCCTAACCCTCCAACCACTAAGGCACTGAGGCTGACCCGGCTGTGTGAGTTTGGTTAGCCAGATGGGTTCCGTCCCTGGGCAGCGTGTGAAGCTTGGCCCCTGCGGCTGCTGGCTCCCGCGTCCGACCCACGTCTCCCTGCGGTGTGTGCGCCCAGACTTCTGCATCCTGCCCCCTTTCTGCCCGCATTTTGCTTGCACACGTACCGTATGCGCCACGGAGGAACACGGGTCCCCCCTCTGGTTTCACAATCTTCTCCAGTTGCCGGCCAGTTACGGAGTCTCCTGAGCGGTCTTTCTGAGAGCACGCAGCAGCCAGCTTAGTTCCTGCACACCCCAAGGCCCTCGTGGGGCTTTCAGCATGGGGAGATTTTGCAAGGAGCTGCTCTGAAGGTTTCTGTGTGAACCACAAGTGAGAACAGTGCGGCCGGGTCCTGCCGCGGGACCTGTTTGTGTGGCCTTTGAGCTGAGGGTCCTCGGAGCCATGTGCCCCAACAGTGGCCGCCCACTGTGCCTTGTCCAGGCAGCCCACATGCACCCTCCCTTGGCAGATAAACTTCAACCTCATCCTGCTGCTCCTATTGGAGCTCCTCATGGCAGCCACGGTGATCGTCTCTGCCCGGTCCAGCGAGGAACTTCGCAGGAAGAAGAAGGTGGGTGCCCCCCATGGAGTCGTGCCCTCCACGGTGTCCAGTCTGCTCCTGGGCTGAGAGGCTCAGTGGCTGATGGCCTCGGAAAGGTGCAAACAAAGACCCCACACTGCTTTCTCCCCATCAAGCACTCAGCCCCAGTGGTGTCACGGAGACACCAGGTCTGCTGAAAATATCTTACGGTAACAACCCAATTCTGAATGCCAGGAAAACGTCCACATTTGCACTTGCCTGAAGCCTGAAGACCATACTGCAGAACAGGGCCAGCCAGCTCCATCCCAGACGGCTGACCCCTAGGGGCCACATCACAGAACAGGGCCAGCCAGCTCCATCCCCAGACGGCTGACTCCTAGGAGCCACATCACAGAACAGGGCCAGCCAGCTCCATCCCCAGATGGCTGACCCCTAGGAGCCACATCACAGAACAGGGCCAGCCAGCTCCATCCCCAGATGGCTGACCCCCAGGGACCACACTACAGAACAGGGCCAGCCAGCTCCATCCCCAGACAGCTGACCCCCAGGGACCACACTGCAGAACAGGGCCAGCCCAGCTCCATCCCCAGACGGCTGACCCCTAGGGGCCACATCACAGAACAGGGCCAGCCAGCTCCATCCCCAGACGGCTGACCCCTAGGGGCCACACTGCAGGACAGGGCCAGCCAGCTCCATCCCCAGACGGCTGACCCCTAGGAGCCACATCACAGAACAGGGCCAGCCAGCTCCATCCCCAGATGGCTGACCCCCAGGGACCACACTACAGAACAGGGCCAGCCAGCTCCATCCCCAGATGGCTGACCCCCAGGAACCACACTGCAGAACAGGGCCAGCCAGCTCCATCCCAGACGGCTGACCCCTAGGGGCCACATCACAGAACAGGGCCAGCCAGCTCCATCCCCAGATGGCTGACCCCCAGGGACCACACTACAGAACAGGGCCAGCCAGCTCCATCCCCAGACAGCTGACCCCCAGGGACCACACTGCAGAACAGGGCCAGCCCAGCTCCATCCCCAGACGGCTGACCCCTAGGGGCCACATCACAGAACAGGGCCAGCCAGCTCCATCCCCAGACGGCTGACCCCTAGGGGCCACACTGCAGGACAGGGCCAGCCAGCTCCATCCCCAGACGGCTGACCCCTAGGAGCCACATCACAGAACAGGGCCAGCCAGCTCCATCCCCAGATGGCTGACCCCCAGGGACCACACTACAGAACAGGGCCAGCCAGCTCCATCCCCAGATGGCTGACCCCCAGGAACCACACTGCAGAACAGGGCCAGCCAGCTCCATCCCAGACGGCTGACCCCTAGGGGCCACATCACAGAATAGGGCCAGCCAGCTCCATCCCCAGATGGCTAACCCCCAGGGGCCACACTGCAGAACAGGGCCAGCCCAGCTCCATCCCCAGACGGCTGACCCCCAGGGGCCACACTGCAGAACAGGGCCAGCCCAGATCCATCCCAGACGGCTGACCCCTAGGGGCCACATCACAGAACAGGGCCAGCCAGCTCCATCCCCAGATGGCTAACCCCCAGGGGCCACACTGCAGAACAGGGCCAGCCCAGCTCCATCCCCAGATGGCTGACCCCCAGGGGCCACACTGCAGAACAGGGCCAGCCCAGCTCCATCCCAGACGGCTGACCCCTAGGGGCCACATCACAGAACAGGGCCAGCCAGCTCCATCCCCAGATGGCTAACCCCCAGGGGCCACACTGCAGAACAGGGCCAGCCCAGCTCCATCCCCAGACGGCTGACCCCCAGGGGCCACACTGCAGAACAGGGCCAGCCCAGCTCCATCCCCAGATGGCTGACCCCCAGGGGCCACACTGCAGAACAGGGCCAGCCCAGATCCATCCCAGACGGCTGATCCCCAGGGACCACATCACAGAACAGGGCCAGCCAGCTCCATCCCCAGACAGCTGACCCCCAGGGGCCACATCACAGAACAGGGCCAGCCAGCTCCATCCCCAGATGGCTGACCCCTAGGGGCCACACAGCAGGACAGGGCCAGCCAGCTCCATCCCACACGGCTGACCCCCAGGGACCACATCACAGAACAGGGCCAGCCAGCTCCATACCCAGATGGCTGACCCCCAGGGGTACATGCCCCACCCACCGTCTGCACATCCATGGGGCACACCCACCCCCTGGGCACACACTGTCGCTGTGCCCCTGCTGGAGGCTGATGAGGCTCTGTGTCCCTGCAGGGCGCCCTTCCTGAGAGCACCAGCCCGGTGGAAGAGGTGGCATTCCCTGCTCGGGTCCTGAAGGCCTACTCCGTAAGAGCACCGCTCCTTTTGTTACTCCGTCCGCGTCTTATTGACGGAGGGGCTGAGTCTGGGGGAGATCTTCCTCGTATTGGCAGGGTGACTAGATGTGTGTGTAGAAGGCACACAAGGCCCTGCACCACGTCTGCAGGGGACGTTCCAGTCGCCAGCTACAGAGGTTCTGGTGTTCCTCTGTGTTCAGGGCTGGGGTTGAGGTGGAAGTTAGTGCCGTGCAGGCACAGGAATGTCAGCGTAGGTGTGTGCCGGCTGGGCCGCCATCCCTCAGGAGGTCCCTTTGCTCTGGAAGGGCCCTGGTCTGGGGTTAAACCATGGCTGCCCTCTCCTTCCGTGCCCTCGCCTGACGTCTCGCCTGTGGTTCTGGTCCACACGTTCTGTGAGTGGAAGATCTGTTGAGAGGCTCTGATGTGAGTGGGTGCTCCTGATTGGCTGTGTCTCCATGTGACACTGTGGGGACAGACACTTGATGAGACTCACGCTCAGGGCCAGAGTTCTGGGACCCGTGCTTTCGGTAACACACCAGTCTGGAGTTGTTCCTTAGTGGATTTCATTGTTTTCATCCTTATCCAGCAACCTTCAGCGTGCTTGTGGCCGTGGCGTCTGTATCGACTGGTTCAGCTTCATCCATGGCCTTTGGCTGGATCTGGCCATGACTGTGCGCTTGTGTTCTCATGCGTGTGTCTTGCTCACTTATTTTCGTCCGGCCTTCTGTGCCCTCTCACCAGCCTCCTGAGTGAGCCTACTTGCTCTGTGTCCAGCGTCTGCTTTGTTCTCCATTTTCCCACCCTTTCCGCCTTCTTTGAGCTGGTTGAAGTATCTTCCTTCCTTTTCCAAATAATTTTGGATCAGAAAAGAAAGTGTCTTCGTGGTTCTGTGAGAAGCTGTTCTTGGTACTTTAACAAATCACACAGTTTGTCTCTGGGCAGTTGGGGCTGTAGTCACCCGTCCCTCCTGGCACTGTTGTCTGATGCCTACCCCAGGTCACTGCTTTTTCACCGGAGGTGGGGCTTCCCGTCTGCCCCTCAGCCGGGTTTGCTCCCCAGACCCCACTTCTGCTCCCTTCAACTCCCAGTCCTTCCTCCTGGATCCATGTCTCTTCTTAGTGCATTGCCTTCAGAGTTTCTTTTTCTTCTCTTTTTTTAAAAAATTATTTATTTGTTTGAAAGAGTTACAGAGAAAGAATCTTCTATCTGCTGGTTCTGGGCCAGGCCAAAGCCAGGAGCCAGGAGCTTCATCCAGGTCTCCCACATGGGTGGGAGGGGCTCAAGTGGCAGGCCATCTTCCACCATTTTTCCCAGGCCATTAGCAGGGAGTTGGATAGGAAGTGGAGCAGCTGGAACAGGAACCGGTGCCCATGTGGGATGCTGGTATCACAGACCACGGCTTTACCTGTTGTGCCATAATCCTTGCCGGGTTTCTGAAAGGGTGTGTGTGCTGATTTTCCTGAGTTCCCCTCACCTCATTTTTTTTAAGTTCACACTTTAGTTCTGTTTATTTATTTATTTACTTTTTAAGATTTATTTTATATTTATTTGAAAGACAGAGTTAGAGAGAGAGGTAGAGACAGAGAGAGAAGTCTTCCATTCACTGGTTCACTCCCCAGATGGCCGCAATGGCCGGAGCTGCGCCAATCCGAATGCAGGAGCCAGGAGCTTCTTCCGGGTCTCCCACGTGGGTGCAGGGGCCCAAGGTCTTGGGCCATCTTCCACTGCTATCCCAGGCCATAGCAGAGAGCTGGATTGGAAGAGGCGCAGCCGGGACTAGAACCGGTGCCCATGTGGGATGCCAACACTTCAGGCCAGGGCTTTAATCCGCTGCGCCAACTGCTGGCCCTGGCACCTCATTCTTAAGTGATTATTTTAGCCAGGGAAGATTTCTGGCTTGGCAATTTTAGTCCATGTGGCCACCTCCCTCTGCAGGTGGTCCCTGCTGTCCCCACCCACCTTGCCTGTCACTGTCTCTGCAGGTGGTCTCTCTGCTTCTGGCATTTCACTCCCATGGCTGCCATCTCTCTCTGGTCCATTTGTCCCTCCTGGACTTTGTGCTCCCAAACATGAAGAAGCAAGCTGGCTCTCCCCAGCTGTCCCAAACCTGTGTCCCAGGCCGGCACACCGCTGGCTGGACCTCTTCCGTGACTGCCTTCCCCACTGCGCGGCACCACGTGTGGTGTCACGGCTTTCTTCATGTGTGTGTTTCTGTGGTGTGGCCTCCCCAGTGATCTCTGTGTCTGCTGCGGCCGCAGCCTGTCTCTCTGACCCTCCACCCGCACATACACCCCTTATGTCAGCTTCTGTGGCAGAAGGGAGGAGAAGGGAGAAGTCCCTATCTCTGCAGGCCGGGCCGAGTGTGGGATAGTGGATGCCTGGCCCTGGGTGTGGGCACCTGCCCGCTGCACCCTGGGATCGTGGGGGCCGTGCCATCTCCCCAGGGCAGTGCACGGCGGGTGTGGTGGTCCCAGCGGGTGACGCTGTCCCATTGCTCCCCAGGTGGTGGAGGTGATTGCCGGTGTCTCTGCTGTCCTTGGGGGGGTCATAGCCCTGAACGTGGATGACGCAGTCTCGGGCCCACACCTCTCTGTGACCTTCTTCTGGATCCTGGTGGCCGTGAGTACCCTGAGCCCCTTCTTAAAGGTGCATGGCCAGCAAGGAAGCCCCCACGTCAGAGTCAGGGTCGGAGGTCATTCAGCTGGCAAGTGGAGGGCTTAAGCCCCTCAGTGGCCTGAGCCGCTACTCCAAGGTCCGAGCTCAGTTGCAGGTCTCGCACTTTGCTTCCAGGGTGGAGGCGTGCACCGAGCCAGGTAGGAAAACATGCCCTGTGTGTGGTTGTCAATCACACTGAAAGCCAGAGGTCACCTGGCGAGAGCCAGCAGGCCTGGTTACTGACTGAGGTGGCGCCAACAGCCCCACCCTCTCTCATGGGCTGCACCTGCATGGGGAGCACATGGTGGGTCCCAGCCTGGCCTCCCACAGTGCACTGACACGCAGGAGAAGGTGCCTGCCATGGCTGAGGGCTGAAGCGCAGGCTTGGTGCAAGGTCCTGTCCCCTGGGCCCCAGCTGACGGGGCCTCCGCGCCACTGCTTATACCCACTGAAAATCTCAGAATTCTGCCTTACGTGGGCCGATCTGTTAACTTCTGTCTTAAGCATCGCTACCATTTGGTGTCGTCGTCAATTCCGTAAAGGGTGGCACCTTTCTTTTACACGAGTGCCTCTGGGCTCCAGAGTGGCTGAGTCCTCACGCCATTCCAGGGGCGGTGCAGGCCCGCCTGCTCCTGTTCACCGGTGCCCTGTGCTTCCAGACACATGCCACATGGCCCCTTGGTGGCCAGGTGGGGCCTGTGCGCAGGGGTCCACAGCACCAGCCACACGGCCTGCCCGGTCACCCCATGTCATCGAGCGGCTCTTGGCCTGACCCGCTGCTCTGAGTCACAAGGACTCTTGCTGAAGCTGCTGAGAAGGCACCTGCCTTTTTTTTTTTTTTTTAAGATTTATTTTCAAGCCGGCGCCATGGCTTAACAGGCTAATCCTCCGCCTTGCAGCGCTGGCACACCGGGTTCTAGTCCCGGTCGGGGCACCGATCCTGTCCCGGTTGCCCCTCTTCCAGGCCAGCTCTCTGCTGTGGCCAGGGAGTGCAGTGGAGGATGGCCCAAGTGCTTGGGCCCTGCACCCCATGGGAGACCAGGATAAGCCCCTGGCTCCTGCCATCGGATCAGCGCGGTGCGCCGGCCGCAGCGCGCCTACCGCGGCGGCCATTGGAGGGTGAACCAACGGCAAAAGGAAGACCTTTCTCTCTGTCTCCCTCTACTGTCCACTCTGCCTGTCAAAAAAAAATTTAAAAAAAAAAAAAAGATTTATTTTCATTTTATTTGAAAGGCAGACTTACAGAGACAGAGACAGAGATCTTCTATCCACTGATTCACTCCCCAAATGGCTGCAATGGCTGGAGCTAGGCCAGACTGAAGCCAGGAGCCAGAAGCTTCTTTTGGGTCTCTCATGTGGGTACAGGGACCTAAGCACTTGGACCAATCTCTACAACTTTCCCAGGTGCATTAGCAGGGAGCTGGATCAGAAGTGGAGCAGCTGGGACTCAAACCGACTGCCATATGGGCATGACAGGCTGTAGCTTTACCTGCTGTAGCACAGCACCAGCCTTGGCACCTGCCTTTTAAAGCTGCACACTCAGTGGTGAGGAGGCTATGCCCGTGCTGGATGGCTACAGCCTGGGTGGTCACACCACATCGGCTGTGGGCTCAACTTCCTGCTGGGGATGTGGGGGTGGCCTCAGAGCAGTGCCCCTGGGCACTGGTGCCAACTACGGTGAGCTCTGGGACTCTTGGGAGTGGGGCAGGAACAAGGCACAGTATGGGGTGGAGCATCCTCCTAGAGGGCCAGGGCCAGGGCTGGCTACAAGGACCCAGCACTCGTAGGGGAGCCACCACACATCACTGTCCCAGTGGAAGGTGCAACATGCAGGGAGGGGTGTGGCCAGCCCCTGCAGCCCTGGGGTTCTGGCCTGGAGCTCCCTGAGGACCAGTTCACAGTGAAAGACCTTGTCCTATCCCACCCCGGTCCCCACAGCCAGCCCTGTTGACATGGCTTCCCCCAGACCCAATGGGCCACCCCACACCCACCAAGTGCTCTCTCCTTGACATCCTGGACCTAGCCCCTCCTCCAAGGTGGACACAGCTGGGAGAGGGCTGCTGGCCCCAGGGAGGTGAGCAAGGGATACCAAGTGGGGGTCCCCTTGGGTGGGGAGTAAACCAGCTCTACCTGCCAGAGTCCTGGCTAGAGCCCAGATGACCAGAAGCCCAGAAGCCCAGCAGGGGCCCAGGCCTGTGGGTAGAGGGACAGAGCTGGGGTCCATGTGGGCTGAAGGCTGAGGCCCCTCCTGAACTAAGCCCTTGCAGAAGCTGCCCGCACCTCTCTGGCTGTTTTCTTCCCGTCCAGGCCACGGTGCTGGACTGAACAGGCCAACTCTCGCCCTCCGTGGCTTCCCCTGTCCCTGCTCCGGTTGCAGGCGGAGACCCTTTTAGAAATGCGGCCCAGGCCCTGCGTTGACCCTTCAGCCTCCTGGCCTGGCCGGATGTCCCCCTGTAGCTGGGCCAGGTCTACCCACTCAGGGCCTCTGCACCTGTGGCTCCTCACCTGCTCCCCTCTCCCGTGTTTCCCCTGCTGCCCAGGCTCCCACCGCTCTGAGCCTGCCTCGGTCCCACTCACCTCCCTAGAGCCCCGAACAGGAACAGACTCCTCACCAGCAGGTCAGGGCCCCAGTCGTCCCCACTGTCTGCCCAGGGCAGGGTGGATAACTTCAGAGTGGGAGACACATGGGGTCACGGGGTCACAGGGTCATTGGCAATCTGGGCTCCTGGAGCCCCAGGGGCAGTGGTCCAGGTGTGGGTGCCCCCAGGGCTCAGTGCCTCCCACTGCCTGCAGCATGGAGGATTAAGTCACTTCCTTAAAGCAGGTGTGACAGGTGCAGAGGTGCCCAGGCGGACACCACCACTTGGGGTCAGAGTGGATGTCCCAGGAGCCTGAGTCTTGCCATGGAGAAAGGCGGCCACCCTAAAGCCTGACCTCGTAGGGCTGTCTGCGGTGACAGGACCCTCAGACTCAGGCTGCAGACACAAGCCAAAGCGCACAGTGGGACCACCTCCATGTCCTGGAAGCAACAGGCTCTGAAAGAGCAGCGCGGGGCCTGGCGTGTGGACCGTGCGGCGACGCCGCTGCGCCCACCACAGAGCCCCGCCTGCGTGTGTTCTCGGGCCCAAGGGCACAGATTATTCCGGGGCTCGGGGTGGAACTCAGGTGTTCACTGTGCCATTCCTGCAGGTCTCCTCCAGGCTAATGCAGAGGTCCAATCCGGACTTGAGAGCGCGCAGACCTGAGGGAGGCCCCGCCCCCTGGGCCTGGGTCTGACAGTGCGTGTCTGGAATCTGACCGTGGGAACCTGAAATCCTTCTTGTTCCTCTCTTAGTGCTTTCCAAGTGCCATTGCCAGTCACGTGACCGCAGAGTGTCCCAGCAAGTGTCTGGTAGGCAGCATGCATCTACGGGGCTGGGGCTCGTTGGGGAGGGGAGGCTGGGGCTGGCCAGACTACTGAGTCCTGGGATCAGCTTTGGCATCAATCCGGAGAAACCCCGGTGACTTGGAAGGGAAGCAGAAGCCAGGGCCCATCTTGGAGGCTGCTGTTGGCGGCTGTGGCCCCTTTGGGCCTGGATGTCCCACCATGGGGCATCTGAGACCAGATGGAGGCATTGCTGTGATTCGCGGAACTTTAGGAGAGGCTAAGGAGCAGGTCGCAGGGCAGTGGTCCGTGCTGCTCTTTCAACAGAGCCTCGCGTGTAAGCTCTGCCCGCAGAGACCTTAGCAGGAGCCACGTGCTAGGCCCGGCACACATGGCTCTCGCCCTGGGCTGACGCCAGGCTGCACTGCTGGCCCCTGCAGCCCGTGACGGTCTGCCGCCTTCTGCCAGGTGGAGGTGTTGATCGCCATAAGCAGCCTCACAGCCCCGCTGCTGTTCACAGCCTCTGGGTATTTGTCATCCAGCATAATGAGGACGGTGGAGATCTTCAGGGACTACCCGCCAGCCATAAAGGTATGTCCCTTCCTTTATTCAGAATGTTCTAGAAAGGTGGCACCACCACGCCCTTGGCGCGTGTCTGAGGAGGGGTCTGTTGGGGAACGGGATGGTGTCCTGAGCAGGGCCTGCTCCCATGTGCACCCCATGTGCTGTGTGACTGCCTTTTCCATGTGGACCATGGGTAACTGCACGGCCCCACTGACCAGCAAGGCCAGCTCTGCTCTGTCCTCCCAGCTCTGGCCATTCTGCCTGACTCCTCCACAGGTGGTGAGGGTTTTCTCTGCCCCTGAGCCTCCACTTGAGCTGATGCCTTGGGCACATCAGGTTTGAGGAGCCCCCCACACCGGGGGTCTGGTGGGAGCTGAGTGTGTGGATCAGCTGCAGAAGTGGCAGAGCTGTGCCCTAGACCCGGGTGTGGTCATGGCTGGAACCGGCTTTTCTGGACTCTCACAACTTACCCCGACGGCCCTCTGGGGCCTGGCACATGCACCTGCTGTTTTTGTAGACACTTTGCTTTTTTTTGTACCCATTATAAATGGTGTCCCCCAAGGGTTTATTATGATAAATTTCCAACGTACAGAACAGACTGAGCCCTGCAGGGGTTTGCCTTGTGTACTCTGTATGTGCGCTGAGGGCCGAGTGTTAGAAGTGGCCTTTGCCCTTCAACACTGGCACCCCTAAAAGGGAAAGCAGTCCAGTGTCACACCCAGGACGGCTGAGGTTCTCAGGTGATCTGGGAGCCCCACGCCTGGGTCTGCCCATTGGTCGCCCCAGTCTCTTGCCCCACCTTCCCTTGCCGAGGCTGTGTCTGGGAGGTGGCACCACCTGTGGCTCTGGTCCTCTGCTCTGAGGAGCACCTGTAGCCCACGGTGTCAAGCATCCCACCCCAGTGGTCCTTGCTGGAATCGCTCAGCACACGTGAAGGGACAGGCACACGTGCCACGGGAGGACAGGCCCAGGTCCGTCGAGTGGCACCACAGATCCATGGGATCATCAGTATTTTAGGTTTTCTGATGCTGAGCTGACCCCGGCCCTGAGGCCTGCTCTGCTGCGGTCTTTCCCAGCAGCCTCTGAACCTGCCCAGTGGACCTCATTCTGTCTCTACCCCTGGGCTCCGTGTGCCCATTCCTGTTGGTATCATTGCCTTTCATCCCTCTCAGTGGACAAACTGGGAAATGGGGGTATTTAGATGTTTTCTTTTTCTTAATGTTGGAGGTAGTGAGAGACACACAGAGACAGACAGATCCTCCATCTTCTGGTCCACTCTCCAAACGCGTGCAGCAGCCAGGGCTGGGCCAGGCTGAAGTTGGGAACCCGGAACTCGCTCTGGTCTCCCGAGTTCTTGAGCCCTCACTGCCGCCTCCCTGGTCTGCCTTAGTAGGAAGCCGCAGTCAGGAGCGGAGCCGGAGCCGGAGCCCAGGCACTCGATGGGGGAGCCTCTCCTCATCGGGTCTGATTTTAAAGATCATGAATTTATATTATTTCCAATTCAAATGGAACACTCTAGGTTCTTTTACGTTTGCATCTTTCTCTTTCTCCCAAAATCTCGCCTCCTGTAACATTTAGTGTGTTTGCTACTTTGTTTCCTCTTTTAATATAGAATGCTCGGAGACCAGCCCTGCTAGAGTGCCCACGGTGTGGAGGGTTGGGGCTCTGTGGTGTTCCCGTGGTGCTGGGATTTCCTGCTGTGCCGTCCCTGACCTGCTCAGGCCAGGGCTCCTCCTCCTGCCCCTCCCCTGCGGCTCACTCAGGTCCAGGCTCAGCTGGGCCCTCTCTCTGCCCCTATGCTGGGATGGAGCTGCAGGAAAGTTTGGGTCCCAGTGCCCGGGACCCCTGCCCTTGCTTTCCCCCAGCTCCCTGCCCTCCAGAGCGCTCTCTGTCCACCTCAGAAGTGTGATCCCTGCTAACACATAACTACAAGGCAGTCCCTTCTGCCTCATCCATCTTGGCATGGCCAGGGGTGGGCTTGCTGCCTCCTCCCTGACCCTTGTGACGGTTGGAGCAGGAAGGACCAAGACTTGCAGACCTGCCATCTACAGAGCCTAGCGGCCGCCCAGGCCCCACCCAAACCCCCTTCATGCCTGTGTATGAAACATAAACCATCAGAACTGACCCCAGAATGGACCTCACTTACCAAGCCAGAGTGCTGAAATGATAGAGCACACGGAGCTGCTGGGGTTCAGACGCGAGCGCATGGTGGGAGGCAGCGCTCCCGCCTCCCTGCCTGGAGGGGCCTCCCCTGGTTGGAGGGGTCTCCCCTGGCTGGAGGGGCCTCCCCTGGCTGGAGGGGCCTCCCCTGGTTGGAGGAGTCTCCCCTGGTTGGAGGGGCCTCCCCTGGTTGGAGGGGTCTCCCCTGCCTGGAGGGGCCTCCCCTGGCTGGAGGGGCCTCCCTGGCTTCAGGGGTCTCATGCCTGGGACGGGGTTGCCTCCCTCACATCCCGCCCTACCCCCTGCAGGCCTACGACCTGCTGCTGCTGCTGCTGCTGCTGGTGCTGCTGCTACAAGGCAGCCTCAACACGGGCACCACCATCCAGTGTGTGGACTTCAAGGTCAGTGCCAGGTTGCAGAACGCATCCTGGGATGCCCAGCCCAGCCCGAGGCAACGCCCAGCCAGGGAGGTGAGTGGTCTCCCCACACCCTGTCTGGGGAGAGGGCCTGACCCACACCTACCACTGACTGGAGGTCACATCAGTCCTGATGCCCCCCCTCCCCAGCCAAGAGGCTCCTCCTGTGAGCTGACAGACCTGGCAGTGTCCTCCCTGGGAAAAACTGCCCACTGCTTCTGGGTGCAGTGACCGTCCTGCCCCTAGCACCTAGCTGGGCCTCTGTGCCTGCCCACCATGCCCTGCAGCCACAGCTCCTCCTGGCTGTGCCGTCTCCTGTCCTGCTCTCTGTGCTCTGTGCACCACTGGCTGCAGGGCCTTGTGCACACTGTGCCCACTGCATCCTGGGAACACGCTCTGGCCAAGCCCATCTCAGCGGATCTCGACATCCCCCAGCCCTCCCCTCATCCTGGTGGTGTGTTGCTGCCGTTTCAACCAGCTGTGCTGTCTCCCCGCCGGGTCTGGAGGCGTGGGGTCACCTCTGCCGCCAGCATCCTCTTCCTCGGCCCCCAGGGCCCCTCCCACCCGCAGAGCAGGCGCAGTGCCATCTCCAGGGCCTTCGTCTCCCTGCTCTTCCATCTGGAGGGAGCTGGCTGCCGCCGGGCGGCCCCATCTGCCTCCCTCTGGAGCTGCGTCCTAGTTACACGCTGTTCTCTCTGGGTCACAGGCCAGGAGCCCCCTGAAGGAGTTTGACAAGGAGAAAGCCTGGAGGGCCGTGGTGGTGCAGATGGCCCAGTGACTGCAGGACGGCACAGCTGAGTCGCGGCACTGCCCGCCCCACACGCAGCCCTGCACAGACCCTGGCTGTCCTCCGGCTGCTGCCCCCTAACGTGTCTCCCTAGAATGTTCCTTTCTTACATGGTCAGACCTTGCAACAGGCAGATTTTGTCCGACTGGCCCGTTCAGTGCTGCTCGAGCCGCCTCCCTTGAGCACGGCCCCAGGTCCCTAGGGTGAGGCTGGCGCTGGCATGGGGCAGTGTTGAGAGCCTGCATCTCCTGTCCACTCTGCCCACCTGCGTGAGCTGCTCCCCCACGCCAGCCCATGTGTGCCCAGCCTCGGGCAGACTTTACCGTTTCCAGCTTTTCCCTTCTGCAATGTTCCCACGCCATCACCCTCAGCGTGGAGGCAGGGTGCCCTGCCTGCCCGGAGCCCAGGGTACTGCTCCACAGGGTGTGACAGCTGCCCCCTCCCACGGAAGACCCACTGCTTAAACGGCCACTGCAGAAGGACCGGCCTCCTGACTGGCCTGGTGATGTCCAGCTCCGAGCTTCCAACGCCACAGGGTGGTTCCAAGTTCTCTGGGGGTGGGGCCGAGTGCAGGCTCTGGAAGGGGACTGTGCCCTTGTGTCTGTCATGCCCTGGATGAGCAAGCTCAGCTCCTGCCTTCTGGGACCCTCAGTCAGCTCTGCCTGCCCCCACCTGGTCCTCACTCACCTGAGGCTGGCGTGGGCCGGGCGGCTCCTCCATCTCTGCTGTTTTGGGGTCTCAGGGCACTCACGAACCCTCTGCTACCCAAGAAGTGTGCAAATAGCATTGGCTGTGATTGAAACCATGGCAAAGAACAGGCTTGCACGCCAGCTCCGTCCCCCTGGGGCCCCTGGGCTCTGGACACAGGCACCCACGCGTCCTCAGCGGGAGGGGACCTTGTTCATTATCTTAGGAATTGTTTTCCTGCCGGCCTTTTCATCCAGAAAGCCGCCCTCGCCCTGGGGGTGTGAGGACATGAGCCGCCATGTTCAGGAGGCGCCAGCATTCACTAAGGTAGGGGCATTCGCTGGTTCCCTGCTGTGGTCTGAGGCCTTTAGGATCAAAGACCCAGCAGCCTGGTGGGGGCGGTGGGCAGGGGCGAGGATGCTCCCAGATCCCTGAAGTTTCAACCAAACGAGGGGAACGCAGGTAAGACCCCAGAGGCGGAGAGTGCCAGGCAGGAAGTTTTGACTCTCCCGACGCCACCTGCCCTTCCCAGCAGCTCTGGGAGGCAGGGACAAAGCCAGGGGCCAGCTGGGCAAGTACTCTGGTCATGTCCCCAGAGAGGTCACTCTCACCAGCACGGGCGCAGCCCACACCCTTCACCGTCCAGTAGCTCTGAGGCTGCGCCTGGGAAAGCCATGGGGCCTCGGGGCCAGTGAGGGCGGCGGAGGCCCCCGGGGACCCTGCTGGCCGGCGCTCTGTTCCTGTAGAGAGCTCTGGGACCCAGGCGGATCAGGCTTCCAAGTCTCGGCTGACATCTTTGTTTCACATAGTGTAACGCTCAGACAATAAATGCTAACCCGCGACTGCTGCCCAGGCCTGTTCCATGCGGGCTCTGAACTGGGGGAGGGGCCCCTTGTGATTTATTCACGATTTAGGGTCTGGGGGTGCGGCCCAGAGAGCCTGGGCCTCTCTGGAGGGGGGAGCCTCCCTTCGGGGTGCCTGGGGGGTCAGATACAAAGGCGATTTCAAACCTGGCAAAGAGACTGATGGGGTCCCCTTCCCCCAAGACGCTGGACAGACAAGGAACTAGCTGCCCTGGGCTGGGGAGTCCGTGAGGACTGGGGGCAGAGCATGGGGTGGGGGACACCAAGGCCTCTCCAAACTCCTTCGCGGGGTGGGTGAGCTGATCCGGGGACCCCAGCCCCAACCCCTGTAGCAGGGCAAGCTGAGCGAGTCCCAGAGACCCCCAGGAATGGTTGATGCTGGGGGGGGGGGGGGGACAGGGTGTGACGGCAGTCTTTGTGACTTGAGGGCGGGGTGCTGGGCGGGTCTGTGTGACCCGCACGCCCGGCCGCAGGGAGACCGGAGCGCGTGACCCGGGCGGGGGTGGCTGGTCACACGCGGGTCCTCCCGGACGCATGGCCCGCACGGCCCAGCGCCCTGGCCCCCGCCCCCGCGCCCGCCCGGGCCGCGCCTCGAACCTCAGCCCGGGACCTGAACCCGAGCTTAGCCCGGGTGCCGCCACCTGCGGCCCCGCGGCCCCCGCTCGCCCACACCGGCCTCGCCTCTACCTGCGGCCTGAGCCCCCAGCGCGCCCGCGCAACCCCACGCCCCGGGCCGGCCGCTTCCATACTCTGCCCCGGCGGCGCTGCCAGCGCTCGCGGGCCATCGCCCCGGGCAACCGCGGGACGCCGGGCAGCGCCGCAGGGGGCGGGTGCGCGGAGGGAGCCTCTGGGCACGCCGCCGGTGAGTCCCGAGCCGGTCGTGCTGCCCCTCGCCCAGCCGCCCTCCGCATCTCTCCCCGTCCCGACCTCTGGAATTCCAATCTGCGACCCTTGCACCGCGCCCCTCCCGGGACCTGTCCTTCGACCCGGGGATCCTGGACCTGATTCCCTACTTCCCCACCATCGGACCCGTGCCCCAACCCCGGCCCTAAACGCGAGCCCCCGGGTCCCAGACCAGGCCCGGCTCCCGACCTTGCTCACCACTAGGGACACCCCCTTCCCCCGCTAATCCCCAGGGGCCAGGGGCCGGCCGGGCGAGCCGCTGGACGCCGGAATGGAGCCAGGCGAGGGGAGGCCGTCGTCCACCTCGTCGGACGGAGACCGGAGGGAAGAACACAGTCGGTACCGCTGCGCCTGAGGCGGCTCTGGTTGTGCTGGGCCGACGGACTGGGCGGCCGCCGAGCCCAGGGGACGGCGGGAGGGGGCGGGAGGGGGCTGGTCAGCGCGCGGCCCTGGAGGGAGCTGCGGGCGGGAAGGGCGGTCCCGGCGGTGATTCAGGGGGGTCTCGTGCGCTCTCCTGTCTGGTCTAGTGTAGCTCGGGAGAGCGGCACCGCGCGCCTCCGGCTCCCCGTCCACCGCGCGCCGGCCGCTGGCGCCTGGACTCCACTCCCGGGACGGCGGGGGCGCAGAGCGCCAGCTGCTTTTGTGTCGGTCACCCATGTGGGTGCGGGTCCCGGGAAATCCTCCGCAGCTGCAGGTCCCCAGCGCTTTGTCGGATGCGTGCAACCTTGGACCCAAGTTGGTCAAAAACCCGGGCGTTTCTGACCACGATGGTCCTTCTGGAGACTCTTTGTGTGCGTGGCTTCCCAGCATTTTTTGGAGCGAGATAAACTTACCTTTTAATTCAGTTTCCTGTGGACTCCGGAGAACCCTGGGGTTGTGGCTGCCTGCCGGTGCCTGTGGCTGGCCGCCTTATCCCTTTGGGGGTCTTCTGAGGGTCGCAGCCGCTTGTCTATTTTCCTGACTCTGGTTTAGTATGTCCAGAGAGGGACTCCTGCTGCTCCCTGGGAGGCTTTGCAGCCTCCCTTTCCACCCTGAGGTCTGCTGGGAACAGGTGTGACCCGAGGAGTGAGGTAGGGTTGGTGGGTCAGGGTCCAGCCCCTCTTTCCTGTGAATATCGATGGACTCAGCCTGTGCTTGGCAATGTGCCCCAGGGAGTGTGTGTGGTTTGGTGAGGTCTCTCTATTCTTTTCTTCCTTTTTCCTTATATTGCAAAATTTTTATTTATTGGAAAGACCGAGAGACAGAGATTTTCTGTTTGCTGGTTCACTTTGCCAAATGCCCACAACAGCCAGGGCGTGGCCGGGCCAAAGCCAGGAGCCAGGAGCTGCATCCAGGTCTGTCTCCCACCTGAGAGGCAGGGCCCTACCCCTGCTGCCTCTCTGGGCGTGCTTGAGCAGAAAGCTGGGTAGGAGGTGGAGCTGTGATACGGGGTGTGGGCATCCCAGGCAGTGCTGCACCCCCTGTGCCAACAGCTCACCTCTCTTTTAACATTTTTTCTTTCTTTCTTTTTTTAGACAGGCAGAGTGGACAGTGAGAGAGAGAGACAGAGAGAAAGGTCTTCCTTTTTTTTCATTGGTTCACCCTCCAATGGCCGCTGCAGCCAGCGCACCACACTGATCCGAAGCCAGGAGCCAGGTGCTTCTCCTGGTCTCCCACACGGGTGCAGGGCCCAAGCACTTGGGCCATCCTCCACTGCACTCCCTGGCCACAGCAGAGAGCTGGCCTGGAAGAGGGGCAACCGGGACAGGATCGGTGCTCCGACCGCGACTAGAACCCAGTGTGCCGGCGCCGCAAGGCGGAGGATTAGCCTAGTGAGCCGCGGCGCCGGCCCGTCTTTTAACATTTTCACAGACACGTAACAACTGTACATGCTTGTGGGTGATTCAGTGTACGCATATTCTATGTATTGTTCAAATTGGGATAAATCTATCTGATAATCCTCAAACAGTTATCATTTCTTTATGGTGAAAATATTAAAAGCTCTCTCTTCTAGCTTTTTTAAGAAACAAGAGTACACTGTCACTGTCTGTGGTCATGCTGCTGTGCAGTAGAGTGTCAGAATGTCCTACCTCTGTCAGCTGTGAGTGAGCTCCGTCATCAAGCTCACCCTGTGCCCCCCTACTGCCCCAGCTCTGGAAACCACCAGCTTCCCCTCAGCCTCTACAACACCAGCTTTAAACAAAAGAAATATTTATTATTTATCTGAAAGTCTGAGTTACAGAAAGAAAGGGAGAGAGAGATTCTATCCACTGGTTCACCCCCCAGATGGCCACAACAGCCAGGGCTGGGCCAGGCTGAAGCCAGGAACCTGGAGCTTCCTCCACGTCTCCCACGCGGGGGCACAGACCCAAGCACCTGGGCCATCCTCCGATGCTTTTCCCAGCCGGTGGGAAGGGAGCAGCGCCCAGCGCTCCCTCACAGGTGTTTTCACCTGCCGCGCCTCAAGGTTGACTTAGACTGCGCATCTGAGTGAGGCCACGTGGTGCTCGGGTCTCTGCCTGAGTGAGCTCACTTGATTCCGTCCACACCACATGGTCCCATTCTTCTGGTGGGATGATCCATTGTGTTCCTGGACCCCACTGATCCCTTCCCTCGTTCATGGACACAGATCGTCTGCATGTCCTGGCTATCGAAAGCCGCGTGGTATAAGCCAGGGAGTGCAGCTCTGTCCGTTGGGTGTATGCCCGTGGTGGGGTTTCGGAATCCAGCGGACCCTCCGTGCTGCCCTCCACAATGACTGCGCTCGTTTGCACTCCCACCAGGATCCTGCTTTCTCCACATCCTCACGGAACTTAGGGTTTTTAAACGGAAAGCCGTCCCAGCTGGAACGGGGTGCCACGTGGTGGTCTTGATTTGCATATCTCTAAGAATGAGTGATGTTGATCCATATTTCATGAACTTCTGAGCATTTGTATGTCTCTGTTGTTTTTTTTTTTTTTAAGATTTATTTTGTTTATTTGAAAGACAGAGTTACAGAGAGAGGTAGAGACAGAGAGAGGTCTTCCATCTGCCGGTTCACTCCCCAGAGGGCCGCAGCGGCCGGAGTTACGCCGATCTGGAGCCAGGAGCTTCTTTTGGGTCTCCCATGTGGGAGGACTTGGGCCATCTTCTGCTATCCCAGGCCATAGTAGCGAGCTGGATTGGAAGAGGAGCAGCCAGGACTAGAACCACATGTGATGCCAGCACCTCAGGCCAGGGCTTTAACCCGCTGCGCCACAGTGCCGGCCCCTGTGTGTCTTCCTTTGAAAAATGTCTATTTAGATCTTGGCTCTTTTTTTTTTTTTTGACAGGCAGAGTGGACAGTGAGAGAGAAAGACAGAGAGAAAGGTCTTCCTTTTGCCGTTGGTTCACCCTCCAATGGCCGCCGCGGTAGGCGCGCTGCGGCCGGCGCACCGCACTGATCCGATGGCAGGAGCCAGGTGCTTCTCCTGGTCTCCCATGGGGTGCAGGGCCCAAGGGCTTGGGCCATCCTCCACTGCACTCCCTGGCCACAGCAGAGAGCTGGCCTGGAAGAGGGGCAACCGGGACAGGATCGGTGCCCCGACCGGGACTAGAACCCGGTGTGCCGGCGCCGCAAGGCGGAGGATTAGCCTGTTGAGCCACGGTGCCGGCCTTGGCTCATTTTTAAATCAAGTTGTTTTTTGCTGTTGAGTTCCTCGTGTGTTCTGGATCCTGAGCATGTCACAACTTGCGAATATTCCCTCCCGTTCTGGAGATGGCCTCATCACTCTTGATTGCTTCTTTAGGTATGCCAAAGCATTTCGGTTTCTGCAACCCCATTTGTCTGTTTTCACTTTTGTTTCCTGTTCTTCTGGGATCTTACCTAAAAAAAAAAAAAAATCCCTTTTCTCTTCCAATCTCTTGAAGCCCGTCTTGTTTTAATTTCAGTCTTACAGCTGAGTCTTTAATAGGTTTTGCGTCGTCTGTGGAATGTGGTTCTGTAGCCATCCTGTCTGTTCTGCGGCCTCTGGGTGTCCTGTTTTCCAGCACCGTTTGCTGAAGAGACTTCTTTCTCTGATGTGTGTTCTTCACACCTTTGTGAGGGAGGGAGAGGGGGAGAGGGGGAGAGGGGGGGAGGGGGAGGGGGAGGGGGGCGGGAGAGAGGGGGGAGGGGAGAGGGGGAGGGGGAGTGGGAGGGGGGGAGGGGGAGAGGGGGAGAGGGTAGAGGGGGAGAGGGTAGAGGGGGGAGGGAGAGGGGGGAGGGGGAGGGGGAGAGGAAGGGGAGAGGAGGGAGGGGAGAGGGGGAGGGGGAGAGGGGGAGAGGGTAGAGGGGGGAGGGAGAGGGGGGAGGGAGAGGGGGGAGGGGGAGGGGGAGAGGAAGGGGAGAGGGGGAGGGGGAGAGGGGAGAGGGGGGAGGGAGAGGGGGGAGGGGGAGAGGGAGGGGGAGGGGGAGGGGGGACAGGGAGAGGGGAGGGGAGGGGGGGACAGGGAGAGGGGAGGGGGAGGGGGGACAAGGGAAGAGGGGGAGAGGGGAGGAGGGAGGGGGAGGGGGAGAGGGAGGGAGAGGGAGGGAGAGGGAGAGGGGGAGGGTGAGAGAGAGAGGGAGGGGGAGGGGGAGAGGGGGAGAGGGGGAGAGGGGGAGAAGGGGAGAGGGGGAGAGGGGGAGGGGGAGGGGGGACAGGGGAAGAGGGGGAGAGGGGGAGGAGGGAGGGGGAGAGGGAGAAGGAGAGACACTCCTGTTCTACTCCCTACATGCCTTCAATGTCCGGGCTGAGCCGAGGCCCAAGCTGGGAGCTGGAAGCCCAACCTAGGCCTCCCATGTGGCTGGCAAGAACCGCTCACCTGAGCCGTTGCCTGCCTCTCAGAGCCTGCACTGGCAGAAAGCTGGGCTCGGGAGCAGGAGCTGCCTCTCAAACTCTCATGTGCCAACACGGGATGTAGTCCAGACGTCTTAGCTGCTAGGCTCTGAGCTCCAAGGCCAAGTGCTAAGCCTACTCCCTGTCCTATCCCCAGCACCTGCAGTCCCTTGGCAGCCCGGCGGAGGGGTCCACAGGCCCAGCTGCAGGTGGAGGTCTGGTCTTCACTGTGGCAGGCCGGGGGCTGGGTTTCAGGCCTGAGACCAGCGTCTGATTCCCCACTCCCCCAGGGGGAGGCGCGGCCTCTCTGCTGGGGTGGGGGTATGTGGGGAGCTCTCTGCCTCCTGCCTTCTGCATCTTTTCTGACTACCACTAGAACCAGGTGCTGCACCCTGTCACTAGGGGACCCCACGCACCTGGGTCCCCAGGCGTGGAGGCCTGCTGCCCACACAGACCTGGATGAGCTCCTGGCTCCTGGCGTCAGCCCTGACCCAGCCTTGGCCACTGCAGGCATTGGAGGAGTGAACCAGGAGTGAGACCTCTCTCTCTCTCTCTCTGCCTTTAGGTCTCTTTAATAAATAACACTTTTTAAGAATTATTTTTAAGTTTGGAAAGGTTGATTTGAGATGTCAAGGAATTTTCATTTTGAGTAGCATTTTTATTATGGAGTTGATTTCTTTCTTTTAAAAAATTTTTTATTTTTTTAAACAAATATTTTTATTTGAGAGAAAACAGAGGGAGAGATGGACAGAAGGAAATAGATAGAGGAAACTCACATCAGCTGCCCACTCCTCAGATGCACCCAGTGGCCAGGCCGGGCTGGGCCGGCTGAAGCCAGGAGTCAGTATCCACACCGGCAATGGGTGCTGAGCAGGCAGCAGGCAGCTGCTGTGGCTGCATGGACAGTGGTTCCGCTGCTGTCCAGCCTGGCTGTCTTGGTCTTGTCTCGGCCGGCCGGTGGGTGTGGCTCTCCAGGTGTGGTGGAGACATGGAGGCTGGGCCGAGCCCCCGGGATGTGCCTTGATCAGGGCCCTTGGAGGCCAGGTGCTCTGGGCAGAGCACTGGCCCAGACATCTAGCGGGTGGGTGGATGGTGAGGTGCAGGTGTGAGGGCTCCACATCAGGGCTTAGGCAACCAGGCTGAGGGGGCTGCTCAGCCACTGTCAGTGTCGTGGCGGCCAGGATGTGGGTGGGCTGGGGAGTGACCTGGGGATGTGGTGTCTGGGGCCAGAGAGGAGTGGGCCTTGTTCCTTGTGCTCCTAGCACCTGGGGTCCAGACGGGGCCCAGCTGCGCCTCCCAGGACGGGCCAACTGCTGGTTTCTCTTTCACAGCCTTGAAGCAAGGAATTGCACAGGACCCGGCCTCTTCTCCCAGACTGGACAGATTCAAAATAGCCAGGCAGCTGACGGACAGAGCCATCAAGGTCAGCACCTTTGGGACTCTGTAGGGAGGGGCTTTTTTTTTTTTTTTTTTTTAGAGATTTCTCATTTATTTATTTGAAAGCCTGAGTTAGACAAACACACACACACACACATACACACACACGCATCTTCCATCAGTTGGTTCACTCCCCAAATGGCCACAGTGGCCAGGACTAGGCCAGACTGAAGCCAGGAGCTTCTTTTGGGTCTCCCACGTGGGTGCAGGGGCCAAGTACTTGGGCCATCCTCCACTGCTCTCCCAGCGGCGTTAGCAGAGAGCTGGCTGGGAAGTGGAGCAGCCGGATTCACACCAGCACCGTATGGGATGCCAGTGCTGCAGGCCACACTTACTCCCCTGCCCCACAGCGCTGGCCAAGGGGCGCCCAGGTCGGGTCTGGAGGGGCTGTGGGTGCCCGGATCCAGACCCCCCCAGCCGCCTGGGGCCTCCCTACATGCACATTCTGAGCTGTCGCTCATGTCTGGAATGGACCACACTTCTCCGGCCCCGCTCCGCCTGGTGGCCAGCACTGCCGGGGCAGGTGCTGGGCCTGACCTGGCCCTGCCTGTCCTGGACCAGAACCAAATTCCAGGTTACCCAGAGGCCTTTCATGCCATCTCCCACTCCTCTGTCCTACTGGGGGTCACACTTGGCCCTGTGTGTGCAGAGAGAGGAGCTGGACACCATGACCCCGAGTTGACCTTGGACATGGCAGGCACGGCTGGGGTCTCCAGCTCTGGACAGCGGGCGTCTGGGGAAGATGGAGGGGCACAGACGACTCCATGCCCAGCACCCTGCCCAACGACCTGGGCAGTGAAGGGTGGTGGAGAAATCCAATTTCAGCCCCACCATGCATGAAAGCATCCTCATTCCTTACCTTCTCCCACAGCACAGCACACATGTGAGCACGTGTGTGAGGGGCGTGGCCAGGCAGTCACGGCAGGAGCATGTGCGGGCTGCTAGCACCTCGCGTGACCCGTGGACGCACACAGGGGCCCCCTCGGGTGTGTGTCCAGCAGGCCCTGGCCCCTCCTTGCTCATGTGTGCACGCCGGCCCCAGTGTCCCTGGAGCAGACCTGCCACTCAGCCGGCCCTCAGCTCCTGAGTGGGGGACCTGCTCTTGCCGTTTTAGGAAAAGAAGATTTTCTCCATCTACGGGCACTTCCCGGTGGTCCGGGCAGCTCTGCGGAGGAAGGGCTGGGTGGAGAAGAAGTTCCCCGTGCTGCCCAAGGGCCCTCCGGGTGCCGAGGACGGCGGGGAGGGGGTCCCTGGTAGAGTATCATGGACGCCCCCTCCATCACCCTCCCGCCTTCCCACCCAGGCATCTGTGCCTGGGCACCCCCACCCTTGGTCATTTCACGTCCCCATGTCCACTGCAGGACAAGGGGTCCTGCTGGGTGGTTTCCATCACCCTCCGGTGGCCAGGCCCTGCCTGTCCCAGCCCCAGGTCCCCACAGGCCCCTCTCCCCGCCCTGCCACCATCGCAGATCCAATGTCCCTGGCCCACCACCCTGCCCCTGAGACGCCCAGGCTCCCAGGGCCCCAGCCCTGCACGGTTCCTGGTGGGGTGCGTGCCCCACACCCGATGCAGGCCCCACGGGACACCTGCTCCAGTGTGCCCCTCCTGGACTGGGCTCCGTGGCCAGCAGTGGTCAGCGGCTGTGGGCAGTCTGACTGACCGTGTCGGCAGCATCGCCTCTCCCCCTGGTGTTTGCAGACCACAAATGTGCCGAAGTAAAAGAAAACCAGCAGGTCACCTTGGAGAAAGCAGAGAACATCCATGACGTGATGGTAGGTCTCCAGTGTGCTCGCTGGTACAGGTGCTGTCCTGCTTGTCACCCACAGGGTGGGACAATAAAGCCTGAGTCATAGTGGCCTTCAGTGGGCAGCCTCGGCGCCTGGCTGGACCAGGGGCGGGCCAAGCAGACGCCTCTGGACGAACCGGCTATGCCAAGCCTCCTCCCCCTGCACCCCACTGCAAGCTGCACAGGCCGGTGCCAGCAGCTCCATGTGAATGTTGAACTGTGAGGCTCTGTGGGCCCCGGGCTGCGGCCGGCAGCAGCTGGGGGTGCTCCAGGTACAGAGGCTGACACGGCCAGGGGGGCAGGGTCTCCCGTCACCTCCCCAGGCCTGGTAACTCTGGGGCCCTATCCTCTCCCTCCTCTGTGAACCGAGGACCAAGAGAAAGCGCAGGGTGGGAGGAGGCACCTGCAGAGCAAATGTGCAGAATGAGAAGTGCTTGCTCCCTGGTGACACCAGGATAGCACCAGCCGTGCACCCCACAGCTGGCCGGCGAGCCCTTTCAGCCAAGTCCGGGGACCAAGTCCGCTCCACAGGCGGCGGTTTTGAGGGACTCAGTCCATCTGTGGGCTGCAGAGGTAGGCTGGCTCCCGTCCAGGGCACAGGAGCTGCGTCCAGGAAGGGCCCCGCGGTGTGGCCATGGTTCGAACCCTCGCAGCCCCCGGCGTGGGCTTGCTGGCACACTGAGAGGCAGTGTGAGTGCCTTGGGCCATTGAGGTCAGGGCGCCCCCTTCAGGTTCCACATGTCCCCGCCTGCTAGAAAAGGCAGGGGGCTCCCTGGGGTCTGTGGTGAGGACACTGGCCGTCCTGGAGGCGCCACCTGGGGACCTCCTCTCCCCAGGGCCCCCAGCTCCCGGTGCCCAGAAGTGGGCACAGTCCTGGCAGCAGCTCCCGGCAGGGGTGCTGGGGAGGGGTCGTCCGTGTGCTCATGACTTCATGTTTCTCAGAATTCACAATGTGCTTTAACAAAGAAGACTTCCCCGACGGCAGCCCTGGCAGCTTAGTGTGGGTCGAGGAGAGGAACGTGGTGTGGAGCGTGGGGCGTGGGCTCCCAGGGTCCTGCTCCTTCCCCAGGTGCCCAGGAGGAGGCCCCAGGCCAGCCCTGCACTGCTGGGGGAATGTGGCATGTAGGAGGCCAGGGCACACACACGTGTGCATGTCCATGTGCCGAGGTGTTTGGAGACACCTGGCAGGTGTTTGGAGAATGTTTTCTCTTCCTGTGTTTCTTTGTATGCTTAGACTTTGGGGCCAAACCAGACAAAATCTTCAGTCCCCCACACCTCCACTTCCTCCGGCCCGATGTCCCTGCCCTGGGCTGGAGGGCCCGACCCCTGCCATCTGGGGCCCCGCCTGAGCCTGGGTGTTGACGGGGCTTCCCTGCCAGTCCAGGCTGGTGAAGAACGAGACACCACACCTGCTCTGGACCATCAAGAGGGACGCCGTGGACTACCACAACCTGGCCGGGGACCAGATGCTGAACCACTTCGGGAAGACGGCCTCCTTCACCACCAAGGTGAGCGGTGGCTTGGGCCGGGGGTGGAGCTGGGGCCCCTCAGGACGGTCACCCCGGCACCTCTGCTGGCCCCATCTGGCGCCGCAGCCACTGTCACTCCACACCTGCCCCACCTGCCCTGGGCTCAGCCCCCACCTCCGGGCTCACAGGCCAAGTCGAAGATAGGGGTTGGGGGACTGCCTCCCGGTCCCGCCCACCTGGCTCCCTGAGGGGCTGTAGGTGCAGAGGAGGCAGCAGGTGTGCCCGACCAGCAGCTGTTCTACCTCTACCTCACCAGCCTCAGGACCCCTCTCCAGGCGGCCGCACCCAGGGTCTGAGGTCCAGGGGCGGGGCCTGGTGGTCCTCACTCAGGGACAGGTCCCCAGGGGCGCTTCCGTGGTACACAGGGACCCCTCCTGCAGACAAAGCTGGCATGGCCTGCTCTGACAAGAGGGGCAGATGAGGCGTGGCGGGGGGGGGGCTTACCTCCCTTGGCCCCCTTGGAGCCCTGCTTGTCCTCCTCACCCTTGCCCTGCCTGTCTTACCTGGAAGGTGGCAGCGACCCCTGTGTGTGGTCAGTGCCCAGGGCAGTTCTGCCAGGCCAGGGCCGCCCGCTGTCAGGCAGTGCTGCCCCTGCAATGATGCCATGTGTGGAGCCAGTCAGTGGCACTGCCGTCCTGGGCCCCAGGTCTGCTCTGGACGCCAGGGCACAGGGACTCGGGGACAGTCCTGGGCAATGGACAGAGCTGGGGCCTAGGGCTGTGATCCGGGCCCCAAAGTGTGGCCCCTCCCCTGGAGCCTGAGCCGTCGACCTCTGAGGCCGACTCGGGGCCTGCAGGTGGAGGCAGCGCCCACCACCCTGGCGCCTCTGCAGCCCCTCGCCCTGCTCTGGGCCTGGCCTGACGCGTCGCTGTCTGTCTGTGGAGATCGGGCTGTGCCTGAACATGCGGAGCCTGCCGTGGTACGTCCAGGCCAACCCCGACTCCTTCTTCCCGCGCTGCTACGGCCTCTGCACCGAGAGCGAGAAGCAGGAGTTCTTGGGTGAGTGAGAGGGGGCCCAGCCTGGATTGGGGGGGGGGGGCTGTGGTCCTGCCTCTGCCCGCTGGACGCGGCGGCAGACACAGGAGCCTGTGCTGCCGGCCGCATGCCCAGGCCCAGGACCTCGCTGTCCTTTCAGACGACTTCCGGCGCACGGCCGCATCCAGCATCCTCAAGTGGGTGGTCAGCCACCAGAGCAGCAATAGCAGAGCCAAGGCCAGGAGAGAGGAGGCCAGGGACAGTGACTCGGGCGGCAGGAGAGGTGCGCCGGGCGGGGCGGGCCGGCTCGCGGCTGTCTGTCCTGACACCCACTCTTCATTCTGACTGTGGGGCCGGGCTGCCGTAGCCAGACCCTTTGCTTTTTTTTTTTAAAGAGAACACATTTTCTTTTTTTTTTTTTTTTTAAAGAGTTATTTTATTTATTTGGGAGGCAGACATCTTGCATCTGCTGATTCACTCCCCACGCACTGGCGACAGCCAGGGCCAGGCAAGGCGGAAGCACCCCTGCCTCACTGCCTGGCAGGTGCACGTTAGCAGGAAGCCGGGGTTGGGAGCAGAGGAGCCGGACTCACACCAGGCACTCTGATACGGGATTGGGGGCGACTTCACCACTGCGCCCGGCGCCCACCCCGTCCACCCTGTCTGCTGTATCCGGTGGCCCGTGCCACATCCCATAATCCACGGCAGGCCTGCTGCCAGTAGAGATGTGCCTGTGACGGTGGATTTAGGACTGCAGAGCCCACGGAGCCGTTGTTCCCTCGAGTTTATGTTAAGAGCAGTTTGAGGTTCCGAGGCAAACGGTGTGGCCGCTGCAGAGGCTGCCCTCTGCCCGCTTCCCTGGCGACACCGCAGCCCACGGGTTTCACTTAGAGTTCATTGGAACAAACAGGGATTGAGCAGAGAGCAGACGTCGCTCGCTGGTCACAGTGTGAGCAGCCTGTGGTTGGCTGGACGCCGAGCAGCTCCTTACTGGACCCTCGGGGTGGGAAGGCAGGGCACGCACGGAAGGGGGCTGGCGCTGTGGCACCACCGGCTAAG
Organism: Lepus europaeus; assembly: GCF_033115175.1. Classification (NCBI taxonomy): domain Eukaryota; kingdom Metazoa; phylum Chordata; class Mammalia; order Lagomorpha; family Leporidae; genus Lepus; species Lepus europaeus. Next base: position 660,931 of record NC_084836.1, read on the forward strand.
CCACCGCCTGTGAGGCCCCGTGCCAGCTGCTCCCCTTCCGGCTCCCTGCTAAGGTGCCTGGGAAAGCAGTGGGAAATGGCCCAGGGGCTTGGGCCTTGCAGCCATCTAGGGAGTGAACCTGCATGGAGATCTCTCTCCATCTACCTTGCGAATAAACAAATAAATATGTTTTTAAAAAGACATATAACTTTAAAAAAAGACACACATGAAGGAACTTAGTCTCATGGGAAAATGGAATTACACATTAGTTTTGGTACAAAACTTCTTAAAATCCAGTTTTTTCATAATACACATTTTCCATGAAGTCTCTGAAGACCCCTTGTATATATGATTTGAATCTTTTTGCAACAAAATTAATTTAGCTTATAATTCCATTTTCCCGTGAGCCTTTTTAAGAAACCTCATAACTAATGCCCAGCTGCTGCCTGTGGTCAACTGAGTGAGGGTCTGCTTTGCTCATGGGGGAACCTCAGGACCCTGGACCACCAGCCAGAGGGGCTCCCGACTGGTAAGCCCCTGCTGAGACACTGTGGATACCCAGAGTCCACAGCGCACAGGTGGGGCTCCCCGCGGGGGCCAGCCATGGGAGCTGGCAGGTGGGTGAGTGACAGGTGGATCGGGACACCTGTCCACCGCCACACAAGGCAGATGAGCTCCACTGCCCCCTGCCCACCCGGACTTTCTCCTGTCCCTGTAGCTTGGCCTTTCCCAGGAGGTCAGCGAGTCGGGGCCCTGGGCAGCCCCTCAACCCTGCCACCTGGGGGTGTGCATTTGCTGTCTGTGAGCAGAGCTTTCTCACAGGCTAACGTCCAGGGGCCTGCCACTGCTTCCAGGCCCTGGCAGCCATGAGTAAACACTGCGGAAACATCTGGAAGCTACCCGCCAGGCAGACACCGAGGAGCGGCCAGTCGCTGGACGGACGTGCAGCGGGAGAGGGAAGCGGCCGAGCCGCCTCGCCTCCCGCCAGCCGCACACGGCCGTCCCTGCTGCCCCCGCAGCCGCGGTGCCCAAGTGCCCTGTTGGTGGCGTGTGCTCGGGGCCGCCCTTCTCCAGCCCCAGGGCAGGGGCTTCCCGGGGTGCTCCGTGGCCCCCAGGCTGCTGGCTGCATTCACAGGGTGCTACCAAGCCCCAAGTTTGTGAGCACCCCCAGGATCTGGGTGCGGAGTGACGTGGCCAGGCGGGTCCAGGTTCAGGGAAGAGACTCAGGCGAGGCCAGCAGGGAAGCGGACATGTTTAAAGGAACAGTACACGCTGAACAGAGCGGACCAGGGCTCCAGGCCCGTGGGGCTCTGCTTCTGCACCATCTGCAGGCGTGGGAGGGGCTCGGGGAGGGGCTTAGGTACCACCCGCTTCCCGGCCCCTTGTGGAAATGGCGCAAGTGTCGGATGCCTGGAGGGGTGGGAGTGTTGGCCTAAAGGTCAGGCAGGGACTGCCTGCAGCTCCAGCTGGTACTGGTTCGAAGGGGTCTGCAGGGAAGGGGTGGGTTTTGGGTGGTGCTGGGGGACTCATGGGGCTGTGGCCCAGGTGCTGGGGGTCCTGGGCTCTTCTTTCCCTCCTGGGGGAGGGGTGTGCAAGGAGCAGGAGGGCTCAGGCCCCCTGCCCGTACGCAGAAGTGGCCTGTAGAGGGGTGGGCGGGGGCGGGGCGGGGCTGCCCCGCAACATCCCAGGGCTGTGCTTGGCTGCAGATCCCGAGCTCAGGGGCCTCTCGGGGCAGCTGGTGGACGCTGCGTGCAGGGTGTGCCAGGCCTACCTGGGGCAGCTGGAGCACGAGGACATCGATGTGCTGGACGCCACGGAGGAGCTGACCGAGGCCGAGTGGCAGGACCTGACCCAGCAGTACTACTCGCTGGTGCAGTAAGCCCAGGGGCGGGGCCTCCCAGGGGCGTGGGGGTGGGCCCATGATACATGCTATAAATAGACTGTATAGTACTTATCACCTGAACATGTGCGACTGCACACTACCCTGTTTCCACATTATATATGCACTGCTCTATACAGCCCTGTTACTGTCTTATGTATACTGCTGTATGCTACTGTGTGTACTTGTGTGTATTCTATACTACCCTATATTACTACATCATGTATGTTACTGTGTGTACTCTATACTACCCTGTGTGACTGTATTATGTATGCCACTATATGTTACTTCTGCATGTTACTGTGTGTACTCTATACTACCCTGTGTGACTGTATTATGTATGGTACTGTGTGTACTGTGTGTACGCTGCACTACCCTATATCACTGTTACCACATACTGCCTCATGTTACTGCTATGTTCATACTACCATATATACTGCTATGTTCATACTAACATATATACTGTATACTGCCTGTGTCCTGCTACACATGTACTACTGCATATGACTATGCATCGCTGTATATTTCTGTGTGCTGCCGCATATCACTGTGTCATCGGCGTACCACCACACATTCCACACACCTCCCTAAGCAGGGCAGCGTCGTAATCCAGTGCCCAGGATAAGGTGGCCGCTGAGCAGCACAGGTCTGTGTGGCAGGTCAGCTCACGACCAGGACACTGTCCCAGCACCACCTCTGGCCTGGCCTCCCTTGCGGAGTGCACCCCAGTGCAGATCCACAGACCGGGGTCCTCACTGTTCACCTGGCCCTGGGCAGGGTCGGCCTCCCAGGGCTGTGTCCCAAGTGTCCCCCGGCTGGCAGGATGCCCTGGCCTGCCCCGGTTTGGCCGTGCCTGGCCCACGGGGTGGGCACTGGCTCCCGGAGCCTCACGCACTTCTGGATCTTGCTCTGCAGCGACGGTGCCTTCATCTGCAATTCGAGGAATTACTTGTCACAGTGTCAGGCCCTCCTGAACAGGATCACGTCCGTGAGCCCTCAGACTGAGATCGACGGGCTCCAGAACATCTGGATCATGAAGCCTGCGGCCAAGTCCCGGGGCCGAGGTGCGCCCCCGGCGGGCAGCGCTGCTGACCCCACAGCCCCTGCCCGCCCAGGGAGCCTGGCGGGGGAGGGCCGCGTGGTGCCTGAGCGCATCTGTGGGGGGAGGGGCTGCTTAACCGGCTTGGCGCCCATCACAGTGCTCTGCCTGGCCTGTATCTAGCTCCCGGGGCTGTGGTTCTTTCTGGGTTGCTGACTCCATCTGCAATGGTTGCAGGACTCTGATCTCGAGGGGCGAGGGGGCTGCTCTTGTGTTTGCTACGAAACTCACTTGTGGACACCCGGTCTCCCTGGGGGTGGCTCCTCAGCACCATTTGGGTGTCGTCTGTGGTCTCGGTGTTCAGGTTTTCTCCCTCACCTCCTGCAGCTGGGCCTGTGTTCTCTGTTCTCACTCCTAGTGCTGAGTGCTGTAAGGGGTTCAGGGTAGTTTTCTAACCATACTCATCTCTACAAAGGACCCACATTTGGTTGCATTTTTCAATTCTATGCGGAAACCCCCCCCGCCCCAAGCTCTAACTTAAATGCTAAGTTCATTTACCTCCCGTCTTTGCTGGGCAATGATAAAAGTTGTGCGGCTACGAGATTCCCTCTGAGTGTGGCTTTGGGCATCCTCTAGCTGCTGTTACACCCTCACAGCTCAGTACTGCATTAGGTTTTCCCTTCAGTTTGGATATTCTGTTTTCCTGAGTTATTTTTAACATGTTTACTCACAAGTGGTTCATTTGCATCTGCTTGTGATTTTGTGGCATTCAGCTCTGAACACCTTCTGCCCTGGGACACCCCCTCTGTCAGAGGGTCCACGGTCTGTGTCGTCCTGTGCTCCTTGGAGTCCTGTCCTCTCTTGGTGCCCGCCCTGCCTGGCTGGGCACAGCGCCCCCACCCCAGGGTCTGTCCTGGGCCCATTCCTCTTACCAGGCGTCGGTCTCCTTCCACCCATCACACACCTGCTTCCACTTCTTCCCAGGGGTGCTCGGTGGACACACAGCCCAGACGTCCCCTCCCTGCTGGTCACTGGCTGTGGCTTCAGGCTCTTGGCCGGGCCCCGTGTGCTGGCCCAGATGGCCAGGTGTCCATTCACTAACTTACAAAACTGAAGTCTCGGGAGGGGCTCAGCTCTCCTGGGGCATCTGTGGACCAGGCTCCCGCTGTCAGGCCGGATGTGCTGTGTGACGGACACACGGTGCCCATCTCCGGGGCTCGCAGCCAGGACAGCCCTGCTCTCACCTGGACTCGGCGTCCATCATGGGTTGGCGTGGGCAAAGGCCAGGACTCCCTCTTGTGGCATCAGGTCCATCACGTCAGGGAGGGTGGCCCCGAGGGTCTGTGGCTGGCACCGCGTGCGGTGCAGAGCTGAGAGCAAGGCTGTAACTTCCCCTGTGCCCCTGTTCACTCTCAGGAGGCCTGGCTTGGGCGGGCAACTGGGGAGTGCAAAGCTCAGAGTGGACAGCATGGACCCTGATCCTGTCCTGCCCTTCCCTGGCCCCTCCCTCCGTCCAGGTGCCCTCCAAGGTCAGCTCCCACTGCCCACCCCCTGTAGCCCTCAGAAGACCCTGCAGCCCCACCTGAGGTACCTGTTTGAGGGTGGAGGCCCAGCAACTGCTCGCTCCATCTTCAAAGTGCCCACCCTCCTGGGATCTGTGTCCTTGGGGAAGTGTGGGGACAGCCGGCAGCTGCCACAGCCTCACCCCGGCTGTGCACTGCCTGTCCACCCGCTGGGCTGCCTCCGCGTCCCAGACCCAAGCCAGGGCTGAACACTGGCCTCTTGCAGGCATCGCGTGCATGGACCGCGTGGAGCAGATCCTGGAGCTGGTGGCCGCGGAGCAGTCGCCCACCAAGGACAGCCGCTGGGTGATCCAGAAGTACATCGAGACGCCCATGCTCATCCATGACACCAAGTTCGACATTCGGCAGTGGTTCCTGGTCACCGACTGGAACCCCTTGACCGTCTGGTTCTACAAGGAGAGCTACCTGCGCTTCTGCACACAGCGCTTCTCACTGCACAACCTGGACAGGTCAGTGCGAGGTGAGCCTGCTGGCCCCAGAGCCAGCGTCCACACCCCACGGCGCAACAGGCACCGCTGGCCGTGTGGGCGGCACCCCGGAGGCCGAGGCTCAGGCACCCGGGAGTGGGGCGCCCAGGGCCAGGTGAGCCCCTCTTCTCCCAGGGCCCCAGAGCGGGCAGGCTGGTGACAGCCTGTCTGGGAATCCTGGGGAAAGGGCCACCCACATGATAGAACCCCCAGCTGCCTTTGGTGTCCTGTGAGCCTCTGGGGCAGCAGAGCTGGGATTAGCACACCTTGGGGGCTTTGCCAGTCAGAGTCCAGGAGGAGCTGGGGGTTGCTCAGCAGAGACCTTGCTGGGGGCCCCAGGCTGGAGGCCGGGGCCACACCCGGAGTCACACCCGGAGTCACACCTGGAGTAGGGCCCTGAGGGGGCTTCCAGGAATTCAGCTGCACCAAAGGAGCCTCCTGAGCCCCTGCCCCCCGCCCCGCCCTGTTCCACGCGGTCCATGCACGCGATGCCTGCAAGAGGCCAGTGTTCAGCCCTGGCTTGGGTCTGGGACGCGGAGGCAGCCCAGCGGGTGGACAGGCAGTGCACAGCCGGGGTGAGGCTGTGGCAGCTGCCGGCTGTCCCCACACTTCCCCAAGGACACAGATCCCAGGAGGGTGGGCACTTTGAAGATGGAGCGAGCAGTTGCTGGGCCTCCACCCTCAAACAGGTACCTCAGGTGGGGCTGCAGGGTCTTCTGAGGGCTACAGGCAAGCCAGGCAGGGGCCCCCGCCCTAAAACCACAGTTTCAGTTGCTTTAAGATTGACTGATGGAAAGGCAGAGTGACAGAGGAGAGACAGGGCAGGAGTTCCCTGAATGGGCACAGCAGCCAGGAGCCTGGAACGCCCTCAGGTCTCCCCCGTGGGTGCAGGGCTCCAAGCCTTGAGCCATCGACCACTGCTCTCCTGGGTACATAGCAGGGAGCTGGAGTGGAAGTGGAGCAGCTGGGACTCGCTTCGGTGCTGTGATAGGAGAGGCGGGTGTCCCAGGCAGCGGCTCAGCCCACCGCACCCACCATAGCACCGGCCCCCAGCATTGAAATGTCTGTACCCTGGGGCGTGCCTTCCACACGGTTGGGGGGAGACGTGGCTTCCACTCTTCTGCCCGGCCTGATGGCCTCCTGCCCAGTGCACCTGCGTTCAGAGCGCCTGAGCCGCCCCTGTCCTGGGCGGGACAAGGCAACAGCTCGGGTCCATTGGCTGGGGCTTTGGTCGGGAACTTTTCCACCTGGTCTCACCGGCTCAGCTCTGCTCCGTGGCCTCGTCCAGACAGAACCGAGGCTTGGGAGATGCAGGCTGCGCCGGGGGCTGTGGCAGCCCTGCACCAGGGTGGGAGGCCCTTGGGGTGGCGTCCGCCCGGGCCTCACGGCCTCCTCGCCTGGCAGCGCTGTGCACCTGTGCAACAACTCCATCCAGAGGAACCTGCAGAATGACAGCGGCCGCAGCCCCCTGCTGCCCGGCCACAACATGTGGACGAGCTCTAGGTTCCAGGAGTACCTGCAGAGGAAGGGCCGCGGGGCCAAGTGGGGGCAACGTCATCTACCCATCCATGAAGAGGGCCATCAGCCACGCCATGAGGCTGGCCCAGGACCGCGTGGAGGCCCGCAAGAACAGCTTCGAGCTCTACGGTGCCGACTTCATCCTGGGCCGCGACTTCAAGCCCTGGCTCATCGAGATCAACTCCAGCCCCTCCATGCACCCGTCCACGCCCGTCACGGCCCAGCTGTGCGCCCAGGTGCAGGAGGACACCATCAAGGTGGTGGTGGACCGCAAGCTGGACCGCAACTGTGACACCGGCAACTTCGAGCTCCTGTGGAAGCAGGTGGGCCGCCCGCCCCGCCCCAGGACACCCACGGGGAGGACAGAGCCACAGGCTGCCCACCCTGCGGCCAGGGCCGGGCAGAGCTGGTCCTGGCTGTGCTCAGAGAAGTCGCTCCGCCTTCTCTGTCCTGAGCCTGGGGCGCCTGGGCGGCCCTGGTCACCCAACCCCAGTGGCCTTGGGGTCCAGCCTTCCCACCTCCAGGACATGCCTCTGTGGCCAGCAGGTGGGAGGTGCCCTGGGCCCTCCTCAGGGTCCTCCAGGGCCCTTCCTGCTTTGGAGACTCTGGCTGGCAAGCCTGGCAGGGGCTTTGCCTGTGGACCCCCACCCCTGGGTTGGGCCCCGTGTTGTCAGAGGTCTCGCTGGGCTCTCCCTGAAGATGGGGCCCCGTGGGTGGACTGAGTAGCCTCAGCATCCCCGGGTGTGAACCCGGCCAGGCCCCTGCAGAACCCCGCCCAGGGACTTGGCCCCTCCCTGCCGGCCCCCTCAACCTGCCCCTCCCCCCAGCCTGCGGTGGAGCTGCCGCCCTTCAGTGGATCAGACCTGTGTGTGCAGGGGGTCAGCGTGCGCAAGCCCAGGAAGCAGACACTGCCCGTAGCCAGCTTCAACTTCTCGGCTCCACTCTCCTACCCGCGGAGCTCCTCGGCCCTGCCCGGCCCAGCTAGGGTCCCCCGCGGCTGGCGGTGCAGCGGGGCCCCAGGCTGAAGGAGGAAAAGGTACTTTCCCGCTTGGCACTGCCGGGGCCCCCTGAAGAGGGGCTGCCGAAAGGCCGGCCCCGCCAAGGCCCTGGCCAGACAGAGCTTCCCGCCTGTCACTGTCGTCCCGCGGACAGCAAGGCCCCCAGGAGCACGCTCACTGAGGCCCTGCCCACCAGCCACGAGGATCCAAACCTGTGTGACAGGCAGCCCCTGGCGCCCGCCCTCCAGAGTGGGGACAGCACAGAGGGCGCTCTGTGTCCGTCACCCAGAGTGACAGGTAACCCCAGTGCCCCTCCACCCCCTTGTGCATGGAGGGGCGCCCACTTGCCCCAGCCTCCTGGAGGGAGGGACCTGGCCTGGGGCCCCAGCCTGAGTTTGGGCGTGAGATTGGTGGCAGTGGGCACTGGTCCTGGGCGTGGCATGGGGGTCTTGCAGACTGCCTGGGGAGCAGTGGGTGGGCAACACCTTCGTCTTGGGACCTCTCGGTGTGGTGTGGATCTGGGGTTCGTGGACAGATGAGAGGGCAGCAGCAGCTGGGCGCTCGCGGTCAGTGTGTGGACACAGGGGTGGGTGGCCACGTTGCGTCTGTGCCCAGGGCATCCCCTGGTGCGGCCTGCAGAGTGTGGGACAAAAAGACCCAGGCCAGAGCAGGTGCACCTGCTGCTGCCTCCTCCTGGGCGCCTGCCTCTCTGGAACAGAGCCTGCCATGCAGCAAGAGCTCAATGTTTGCACAAAGGCATGGGTTGCCCCAGGGGCTCCGAGCAGGCGGACCACTCACTCCCATCGCTCCTGGAGGGCGCCAACAGTGCCTGGGGCTGCAGCCCAAGCCCCTGCACAGGCCTCTGTGTGGAGAAGCAGACCCAGGGCCCTGCACAGCTGCGTGGGACCCTGCTGGCGTGAACTGCAGTGGACTCGGGGCGTGGGCTGCTGAGGCCACCAGTCACAACCAGGTGTCAGCAGGACCTCGGGGTGGGGGTGGGGGTCCAATCCTGCCCTGTCTAGCCTCCTGTGACCACCCTGGGGTGGGTGCTGGCAACAGTCCACCCCGACTCTGTGTGGCTCTTCCTGCTGTATCTGTGGTCACGTTGCCTCTTCTGAAAGGCAGAGAGACACACACACACAGAGTTTCCATCTGCTGCTTCGCCCCCAAAATGTCTGAGCCAGGCTGAAGCCGGGAGCCAGGAGCTCCATCCGGGTCCCCCCTGTGGGCGGCAGGGGCCCAGGTACCTGAGCCATTGCCGCTGCCTCCCGGGGTGCCCGTCAGCAGGAGCTGACATTGGAACCGGAACCGGAACTTGGGCCAGAGGTGACGCAAACGCCCGCGCCAAGCTTGCGTCTGCCTTCCAAGGACGCAGTCCCGGTCAGCGCCTTAGCCCCCAGGGTGACCCCTGCAGAGACCCTGCCTCCACATGAGTAGCACGAATCCGGGGGAGCCGCTGTGAGTGGGGGCTGGGGCCCGACCGTGTGCTCCGCACTCCAAGCGCCTCTCGGGGAGCACGTGGGGCTGGTCTGCACTGCCCACGCCCTGGCGACCTCCCCAGTCTCCCCCTTTCTGTCGGGGGCTCCCCTCTGCAGCTGATTGGCACTGCAGACACCACGGCCACCTCCATCACATCAAAACCTCTGGGCTGGCCTTTCTCCTGGTGCTGGCTCTGCGGCCGGCTCAGAGAGGACCCCCAGACCGCACATTCACATACCCCACCTCCACTCCCCCAGACCCCCCAGACCCGCACATTCACATACCCCACACCCCACACCCCCAGACCCCATCCCACACCCCCCACTCCTCCAGACCCCCAGACCTGCACATTCACATACCCCCACACCCCCACTCCCCCAGACCCCATCCCACACCTCCCACTCCCCCAGACCCCAGACCCGCACATTCACATACCCCCACACCCCCACTCCCCCAGACCCCCATCCCACACCCCCACTCCTCCAGACCCCAGACCCGCACATTCACATACCCCCACACCCCCACTTCCCCCAGACCCCATCCCACACCTCCCACTCCCCCAGACCCCCAGACCCGCACATTCACATACCCCCACACCCCCACTCCCCCAGACCCCACCCCACACCCCCACTCCTCCAGACCCCCAGACCCGCACATTCACATACCCCCACACCCCCACTCCCCCAGACCCCCATCCCACACCCCCACTCCTCCAGACCCCCAGACCCGCACATTCACATACCCCCACACCCCCACTCCCCCAGACCCCATCCCACACCTCCCACTCCCCCAGACCCCCAGACCCGCACATTCACATACCCCCACACCCCCACTCCCCCAGACCCCATCCCACACCTCCCACTCCCCCAGACCCCAGACCCGCACATTCACATACCCCCACACCCCCACTCCCCCAGACCCCATCCCACACCTCCCACTCCCCCAGACCCCCAGACCCGCACATTCACATACCCCCACACCCCCACTCCCCCAGACCCCATCCCACACCTCCCACTCCCCCAGACCCCAGACCCGCACATTCACATACCCCCACACCCCCACTCCCCCAGACCCCCATCCCACACCCCCACTCCTCCAGACCCCCAGACCCGCACATTCACATACCCCCACACCCCCACTCCCCCAGACCCCATCCCACACCTCCCACTCCCCCAGACCCCCAGACCCGCACATTCACATACCCCCACACCCCCACTCCCCCAGACCCCATCCCACACCTCCCACTCCCCCAGACCCCCAGACCCGCACATTCACATACCCCCACACCCCCACTCCCCCAGACCCCCATCCCACACCCCCACTCCCCCAGACCCCCAGACCCGCACATTCACATACCCCCACACCCCCACTCCCCCAGACCCCCATCCCACACCTCCCACTCCCCCAGACCCCCAGACCCGCACATTCACATACCCCCACACCCCCACTCCTCCAGACCCCACCCCACACCCCCACTCCTCCAGACCCCCAGACCCGCACATTCACATACCCCCACACCCCCACTCCTCCAGACCCCACCCCACACCCCCACTCCTCCAGACCCCCAGACCCACACATTCACATACCCCCACACCCCCACTCCCCCAGACCCCCATCCCACACCCCCACTCCTCCAGACCCCCAGACCCGCACATTTACATACCCCCACACCCCCACTCCCCAGACCCCCATCCCACACCCCCACTCCTCCAGACCCCCAGACCCGCACATTCACATACCCCACACCCCCACTCCCCCAGACCCCATCCCACACCTCCCACTCCCCCAGACCCCCAGACCCGCACATTCACATACCCCCACACCCCCACTCCCCCCAGACCCCCATCCCACACCCCCACTCCTCCAGACCCCCCAGACCCGCACATTCACATACCCCCACACCCCCACTCCTCCAGACCCCATCCCACACCCCCACTCCGCCATCCCACACCTCCCACTCCCCCAGACCCCCATCCCACACCTCCCACTCCCCCAAACCCACACATTCACATACCCCCACACCCCCACTCCCCCAGACCCCATCCCACCCCCCACCCCCCCAGACCCCCAGACTGCACATTCACATACCCCTACCCCCCACGCCCCCAGACCCCATCCCACACCCCTACCCCCCAGACCCCCAGACCGCACATTCACATACCCCCACCCCCCACGCCCCCAGACCCCATCCCACACCTCCACTCCCCCAGACCCCCAGACCCACACATTCACATACCCCCACACCCCAGACCCCCGTCCCACACCCCCCACACCCCCATCCCACACCCCCACTCCCCCAGACACCCAGACCCGCACATTCACATACCCCCACACCCCCACTCCCCCAAACCCCCATCCCTCACCTCCCACTCCCCCAAACCCGCACATTCACATACCCCCACATTCCCACTCCCCACACCTCCACTCCCCCAGACCCCATGAAGTGACCTCTCTGTGTCCTGAAGCTTTGGCGTCCAGGTGTCCTAAGCCTGCTCTCTCGTGCGGGGAACCCATGGTCCCCTTGCATGCACACATAGGTCTGTGCCTGGGCTTCCAGGTGAGCCGCCCTGGCTTGCTTGTGTGCCAGGGGCCCACGGTGGCAGCCCTGGAGGGCCGGTGTAACCGTCCAATCAGTGTGGGAGGCCGTGGGTTCCCGTGTGGGAGAATGTGGGTTCCATGTAGGAGGCCATGGGTTCCCGTGTGGGAGAACGTGGGTTCCCGTGTGGGAGGCCGTGGGTTCCCGTGTGGACGGGCTTCTCTGCGACACGTACTTCCCATCTATGGACAGGGCAGCTCTGCCGACGCCCTTGTGTGGTTTCCTCGTGACCGTCTCGCGTGGTATCTTTTTGTCAAACCTGCACAGAATCTGCAGACTGCACCTGGCTCACAGAAGTAGCTTCTGCCCACCGATCTGAAGATGTGTTTGGATTTTCACAAATGCGGTTGTGTCCCTGATGGAATTCCTTTGTCTTGCGAACATTGAGCCTCTCTCTCATCCACTGGTTCACACCCCAGTTGGCTGGAATGGCCGGAGCTGCACCAGTCGATCAGGAGCCAAGAGCCAGGAGCTTCTTCCGGGTCTCCCATGCAAGGTGCAGGGCCCAAGGACTTGGGCCATCTTCTGCTGCTTTCCCAGGCCACAGCAGAGAGCTGGGTTGGAAGAGGAGCAGCCGGGACTCAAACCAGCGCCCATATGGGATGCCGGCACTGCAGGTGGCAGCTTTACCCGCTACCCCACAGCGCCAGCCCCTCAATCTTTTTATTTTAGACAATTCTATTTTGTCTTAAAGAATCTTTCTATATCCCAACATTTTAGAGATTATTTCTCTATGTTCATCTCTGAGCTTCAGTCCATCTGGAGATTATTTTGCCTTTATTCCTGAAGTCGCGGATTTTTCACCTACAGAGACCCCTTCCTTCCTCCCCGTGTGGCGGCCCTCTGCCCACGTGTGGTCCTGCTCGGCAGCCTGGCTTCCGCTCCACTGCTCAGTTGGAATCTGGATGCCAGGCCACAGTCCTCGGCACCGCATCTTCACAGCTGCTGGGGAAAGTCGTCCTTGTTTATATTTCCTGCTACGTAAATGTCAACATTGTGTGTCCAGTGCCACAAAAAGCCATGAACTCCACAGATCTCAGGCAGGTGCGTGGCACAGCGGCTCCACTGCCACGTGGGACGCCAGCATCCCGGATCAGTGCCTGGCAGGAGCCCTGGTTTCTCCATCTCCGACTCAGCTCCCTGCTGGGGAGCACCCTGGGAAGCAGCAGTGATGACTCAGGAGCTTGGGCCCCTGCCACCCGCCTGGGAGACCCCGAAGGTGTCCCGCGCTCCTGGCTGCAGCCTGGCCCAGTCCTGGCTGTTGCAGGCACGGAGGAGAGAGCCAGGGGATGGAAGACTTCTCGCTGTCTGTCTCTCTGCCTTTCAAGTAAGATGAAGATAAGTTTTTTATCCATAGGTCAGTTTGTTCCAATTGACAAATGAGTGAGATGATGCCTTCCTACCCATGAACACGATGTAGCCTCATTAAGTGTCCCCCTTCTCCCTAGTGAGACCGCATGCGTGTTTTATCTGAGTTTGGAATTGTGATGTCGCTCATGCCACCATCTCTGTTGGCGGAAAGAATGCAAATGACATCTCTACATTAATTTTTCTATGAACCTCTAAAACTCATTACCCGTAACAATTTATTTTATTTTATTTATTTATTTGCTAAAACTTCTAGCACGTACAGAAGTTTTAAAACCCCCCGTTAGATGTTGCCTCGCTCTCATGCCACGTCTCGTTGCTGGCCGCGCCCCACAGAGGGCCAGGCACCGCATGTAGCTCCTGATGCTAATGGTCCTCGTTTGAGGCGGAGTCGGCTCCTTGCTCGCAGAGCCTTCCATGAGTGAGCAGGTGCTGTTGCTGTGCTCAAGACGCTCCTTGGTCGCTCTAAGAACTCCGCGTCTGCTGCACTTCCTCGAGGCCTGTTCCCAGCCACAGGGCTGGACAGCGGGGCCGATGGCGCCAGTCGATGCCTGGCCACGGGTTTTTATTCCCACTACTGTTAGTAAGCGCTGTAGACGCAGCTCCCGGCTCAGGCAGTTAGGGGTAGAGCTGCCGGGACACGGCTGAGCCTGGCAAAGGCGCAGCAGCAACTCCGTGGGCCAGAGTCGCCCCTCCGGCGGCGTGTGGCTGCCGGGCCGCCCCGGCATTATGTGGTGGGGTCACGGCGGGGCTTCAGTCTGTGTCTCATGTGCACACGCACTGGAGCTGTGCACGCGCACGCTCTCTGTGGGCCTGCTCTGGGAGGGGCTCCTCACGTGGGTGGGACGCAGGCCTGGGCGGTGTGTGTATCCCAGGGGTCTCCCCGTCCCGTGATCCACCTGCCTCTGAGCACAGACGCACAGCGACTGCTGATCGCAATACACGAGCTGCACTTCCGGTCTCTGTTAGAAATCTCTGCTCATCCCACAGCCACTGGAGCGCCGCCTCTGACTCCTCCCACATCACACCTGCCCGAGCCTGGGATTCACAGTGACGGCGCTGTCACCATACTCTGCTCCTGTCGTCCGTCTGTCCGTCTGTGCTGGCTCCACCTGTGGGCTCCAGCTCACTTCTGTCTCCTCTGTGGGGCCTGTGACTCCCGTGGATTCTTTTTTTTTTTTTCTTTTTTTTTTTTTTTTTTTTTTTGACAGGCAGAGTGGACAGTGAGAGAGAGACAGAGAGAAAGGTCTTCCTTTTGCCGTTGGTTCACCCTCCAATGGCCGCTGCGGTAGGCACGCTGCGGCCGGCGCACCGCGCTGATCCGATGGCAGGAGCCAGGTACTTATCCTGGTCTCCCATGGGGTGCAGGACCCAAGGACTTGGGCCATCCTCCACTGCACTCCCTGGCCACAGCAGAGAGCTGGCCTGGAAGAGGGGCAACCGGGACAGGATCGGTGCCCCGACTGGGACTAGAACCCGGTGTGCCGGCGCCGCAAGGCGGAGGATTAGCCTAGTGAGCTGCGGCGCCAGCCTCCCGTGGATTCTGTCACACGGCAGAAGGCAGACGTGCGAGGGGGTGGACCAACCGTGCGGGCACGTAAAAGCTTCTGCACACCGCAGCTCTGCCCACGACCCCCTGGCCACACTCCCTCCAGGGTGCAGGGTCTCTCAACTGCAAGAGGAAGGTGGGGGAGACCTCGTCCCAGCGGCAGGACCTGCTCCACAGGCGGGGTTCCCGGCCCTGTGCCAGCATCACCAAGGTCGGCACCACTCCGGTCTCCCTGGTCCTGGCACTGGCTCTGTACCCAGGATCTCATGACACAGCACCTGTTCTGGGTCCTCTTCCCCTGCTGCTCCCGCTGACCATCCACAGCTGTCCAGGCTGAGGCGGCTTTTCCTCCTTCCAAGCCATTACCTTAGCCTGGGACTGTCTCGTGGGCAAAGACACAAGACCCAGGACGCCAGGGTCAGAGCGAAGGACCCTGGTGCACACAGCAGCTGGACGGGGAGGGTGCTGCAGGGAGCCGTGGATCTGTGTCCATCCGGGCTGCTTCCAGTGTGTCACGGCTGAATAGGGAGGGGACTCAGCCTTCCGGGTCCCACGGGCGACAGTTATCCTCATGTCTTGCCCGTGCCCCACCGAGGGCTCCCTCGGCCAGAGCTGTGCCATTTCCTCACCAACCCCGGCTGGTGCCAAGCCGGTGCCGCGTCCGGGCTCCGGCCACCTGCAGACTGGAGTGTCTGTCAGGAAGCAGCCTCGTGTGGGTGACCACAGCCCCAGCCAGAGGGCTCACAGGGATGGGCGGGGCTCACTGGGATGGGCGTGGCTCCCATAGGGCCCGCCCTCTGCAGCCAGCCCCACCCCGCCCAGCCCCTAGTCCCTGACAGGGGTTGGGAGCCATGTTGGGGATCTCCTGAGGGTCTCCTGAGCTGTGTTGGGGTTCCGTGTGTTGGGGTTCCATGAGGCATGTTGGGGGTCTCCTGAGCTGTATTGGGGTTCCGTGAGTGGGGGTTCCGTGAGCCATGTTGGGGGGATACTGAGCCGTGTTGGGGTTCCATAAGCCGTGTTGGGGTTCCGTGAGCCGTGTTCAGGGGTTCTGTGAGCCGTGTTCAGGGGTTCCGTGAGCCGTGTTGGGGGTCTCCTGAGCCGTGTTGGGGTTCCATAAGCTGTGTTGGGTTCTGTGAGCCGTGTTCAGGGGTTCTGTGAGCCATGTTGGGGGGATACTGAGCTGTGTTGGGGTTCCGTGGGCCATGTTGGGGGGATACTGAGCTGTGTTGGGGTTCTGTGGGCCATGTTGGGGGGATACTGAGCTGTGTTGGGGTTCCGTGAGCCATGTTGGGGGGATACTGAGCTGTGTTTGGGTTCCATAAGCTGTGTTGGGGTTCCATAAGCCGTGTTGGGGTTCCGTGAGCCATGTTCAGGGGTTCTGTGAGCCGTGTTGGGGGTCTCCTGAACCGTGTTGGGGTTCCATAAGCTGTGTTTGGTTCTGTGAGCCGTGTTGGGGGGATACTGAGCTGTGCTGGGGTTCCGTGGGCCATGTTGGGGGGATACTGAGCTGTGTTGGGGTTCTGTGGGCCGTGTTGGGGGTCTCCTGAGCTGTGTTGGGGTTCCGTGAGCCATGTTGGGAGGTATATGTGAGCCCTGGTGGGGGGATACTGAGCCGTGTTGTGGCTCCGCGAGTCGTGGTCACAGAGTCCCCGGCCGCGCCGGCAGATGGGTTTCCCAGGCTGCGGGGTCTGGTCCTGCCACTCAGAAACATGTGACGTCCCTCCTGGGACTTCCGGCTTCCCGTGTTGACTTCCTCGGGGTTTTATGTTTTTCATTCTGAGCGCTGTCGCAGAGCTGTGGGTTTTCCACCTGTGTCATGGAGGACGCTTCTTAAATCACCCCGGCATCGCCGTTCTCCGTGCTTTATCTATTTTACTTATTTGAACGGGGGGGGGGGGGGGGAGGTCTTCCACCCGCCGGTTCACCCCGCGAGTGGCCGCAAGGGCTGGAGCCGGGCCCATCCGGAGCCAGGAGCCAGGAGCTTCTTCGGGGTCTCCCAGGCGGGTGCAGGGTCCCGAGGCCTTGGGCCATCTTCCCTGCTTTGCCGCGCTATGGCCGAGAGCCGGATGGGAAGAGGAGCAGCCGGGACTGGGCCGGCGCCCACGCGGGGCGCCGCACTCCTCCGTGCTCAGCGGCCGCTGTTTGCCGGGTCAACGAACTACCAAGCAAGGAGCCCACCCGGGACCCTGGGGGCGGCACGGGGTAGGCGGGGTCTAGGGCGGTGGGCGTGTCCTGGGTGGACGGACAAAGGGCCCGCGGCCGCGCCCCAGGCCAGGGTTTTCTGTGAGCTGGGGTAGGCCAGGGGCGGCCCACGCGGGAGAGGTGGGCGGCCTGGGGCAGGGCTGGGGCGGAGGCCCAGGTGGGAACCGCCGCGCTGCGCCCAGGTCTCCGGAGCGGGGCGCGGGCCTCTGTGGGCGTGGCTGGCCAGCGGGGCGTGATCGGGGCGTGGCCCTCTGGGGGCGGGGCCTCGCGCCGGAGAGGGCGCGGCCGGGGACGACCCCTGGGCGCAGGGCGGGGCCGAGAAGTGAGCTGTGGGCTCAGGGGCGACCCGCGGGGGGGCGGGGGCGGGGCCTGGGCGGGGCCTCTGGCATGGGAGGGCGTGGCCTGGGCGGGCCGCGCTGCGGTCGCTCAGGCCCCTCTCTCTCCCCAGGGCCGCCGAGCGACCTGCGAGCGCCATGCCTAGTGTGCCAGGGCCCCCTGCCGCCCGCGCGGCCGTGCAAGCGCTGCCGCTCCTTCTGCGCCTCCGTGCTGCAGGGCGCCACCTTCGTGCCGCTGGGCGGCGGGCGGGACGGGCCGTGGACGCTGTGAGGCCGCTGGGACCGTGTATACAGAGCTATTGCAACGTCGTGTGCCTGTCACTGTGGTGTT
The DNA here is from genome assembly GCF_033115175.1 of Lepus europaeus. Lineage (NCBI taxonomy): Eukaryota > Metazoa > Chordata > Mammalia > Lagomorpha > Leporidae > Lepus > Lepus europaeus. Next base: position 678,254 of record NC_084836.1, read on the forward strand.
TCCTGCGGAGCCCCGCCCCCCGCCCGCGCCTGCCCCGCTGCCCCTAACCCGGTGCCCCCCCACCGGGAGGCCGCCCCGCCCCTTTGTTAAATGCACCGGGTCCGCTGGTGCTGAGTGATGGCTCCCAAGGGGCGTCCACCTGGGTTGGGCCCTGCCCTGCGGTGGTCAGTGGTCCTCTGGGCCACGCAGGACCCCCAGGGAGACGCAGGTGTGGGGAGTCCCGAGGCCTCTGGGGGCCACCAGCACCGCACAGCATAGGACATCCAGCCGGCATCCGCTGTGGACACCCGGAGGGCCTGTGCGGCCTGACTTGGTCCCCAGTGCAGCAGTGTGCAGCCGGCTGTGGGCAGAGCCCTCGTGGCGAGTTCAGCCCCTGGGCCAAGACAACCGCAGGGGGACTTGAAGTTCAATAAAGCCGAGCAGGCTGACCTGTGAGCTGAGGACTTTGTGCGCCCGAATGTCCCCGCCCCGGAAGGGCTCCTGGGTTCCCGGTTGTCACAGGAGCGGCTCTCCCTGGCACGCCTGTCCTGCCCACCACACGAGGCCCTCGCAGGCTCTGGACTCCAGACGCTGGGACCGTGAGCTCCCGGCAGACCACCGAGTGCGTGGCCATCACAGCACAGCCCAGGGCTGCACAGGAGCCCCTGGGGCCTCAGGTGTAAGGGGGAGGGGAGGGGAGGGGCTCCACACCTGCCCCCACCCTGAGGTCCCTGCCCTGCAGCCCCTATGGCATGGAACTGGGCCATCTGGTGGTGAGCCTGACTCGGGGGTGGGGGAGACATGGTGAGGGGCTCCAGGGTGATGGCCCGCTGGGTGTCTGCCTGTCTCGATCTCCTCTGGGCCCCTGCCCATGGGTACGAGAGACCCTCACAGGCCCTGCTGGCAGGAGCAGGAGCTGCCCTGGCGGCTGTCCTGGGCTCCAGACGGGACAGCTGCTGTTGGCCACACACAGGGTTTGACTGGCACTGGGTTTTTCCCTCCAAATGCCGGTGACCACAGATGTGTCAAGTCTCCCAGGGCTCAGCCCAGGCTGGGCCAAGGTGGAGGCTCCGGCCAGGTGGGTGGGAAGCCAGGGAGTAGGCTGTGGCACCTGGGTGGGGGCGATGCCAGCCAGGTGTCCCTGCCATGTTCCCTCCCTGGCACTAGAACCCATCTCCCCAGGCCTGGGTCTGGTCCATGAGGCCCACATCCTCTCCTCTCACAGCCCCTCCAGTTCCCCGCAGGTTGGAGTCGCCCCTGGGGGGCCCCTGTGCCCGGTCAGGGCCCTCACACCCCCCACTGTGTGTCACGAGGAGGCTCAGCAGGTTAAGGCCACTTGGGAAACCGGCATCCCACATCCAAATGCAGTTCGAGTCCTGGCTGCTCCACTTCTGATCCAGCTCCCTGCTGTGGCCTGGGAAAGTGGAAGATGGCCCAAGTGCTTGGGCCCCTGCACCTGCATGGGAGACCCGGAAGAAGCTCCTGGCTCCTGATCAGCCCAGCTCCGGCCATTGTGGCTATTTGGAGAGTGAACCAATGGATAGAAGATCTCTCTCTCTCTCTCACTTTCTCTGCCTTTCAAATAATTAGTCTGAGAGAGAGAGAGAGAGAGAAAGAGAGAGAGACCAGAGTGCTTTGCTATGCACACTGGCCTGAGGCCTGTGCTCTACCTCCCCAGCCCCCAGCCCCCCGACCCTGCAGAGGGCACACATGGCCACCATCCGCAGTCCACTGGGCTGTCCCTGCTCAGGGCCTGTGGGCTGTGCCCACCTGGCAAACACCTGTCCACCTGACTGCCTCTCTGAGGATGGAGATCTGGGTCAGAGTCTGGCGGCCAGGGTGGCCCCTTCGGCGGGGGGACATTAGGGCCTAGGCGTGTCTGGGGGAGCAGTGACAGCCACCAGGGACAAGGCCAGACCATGCCTAGCCACACAGCCCTCCCCCACCACAGTGGA